>NC_092628.1:4609944-4941602 GCF_039555335.1 Amphiura filiformis
ATCCTTTGTGAAAATGTATATATGTAGAGATAACCTTGTATTTATTAGATTTTGCAATGCTATTAATTTTCAAATAAGAAACGTTTTCTGGTTATTTTACTTTTGCGAAAATGAGTGAAGAAATGTGATTTTGGAACAAAATAGATTACTCAATTTTTGAGTACAATGTCGGGTAGTTTTATTGTTTAAAAGAATACCTCCAGCAGACAGCTTCTTCTGGTTTCTTTTCAGTGTACTTTACGTCATTCCGTTCCAAAAACGTTGCAAACGGTCAAATCCACGAAAATAGTTCGAAAAATGCAAATAAAATATTTTGTTAAAATTCGTCTGTATGGAAGCCAGGAATATTGCTTTTGTAGTGGACAAGGACATAGAACCAATCGTGCGTGGAGTATATACAGGTGCGTGGAGTATATACAGGCGCGTCAATTCAACCGATCGGTTTGACTCGAGGTAATCGGAAATAAAAAAATACTGTCCAAACGTTCATACCCCAGCCCTTAACATAATATTATTAATGTAACATAATTATTAATTTATATTTGTAAGTGTAACCTCACTAACTTACAATATAACACCATAGAATGTGTTTTTGAAATACATACATTATTTTGCCATAACGGTTTTTTACGTAAAGTGGAGGGCTTGAATTATGAGGAAAGTTATGTGCTAAATATGAAACGGAATAAACTGTATATGCATTAGGGTTATTATTATTATTATTATTATTATTATTATTATTATTATTATTATTATTATTATTATTATTATTATTATTATTATTATTATTATTATTATTATTATCTATCGTCTCGCATGCTGCAAACACGTCGAGCAAAATAAGTCAGAAGAAGATAATCTCAACCCTGGGTCAAGGCGGTTTTACAGCTATGGTACTTGCAATAAACACTTTGCCATGAGCGCTCAGGATATAACTTGTTCTCCGTAAGATAAACCTAGAGTTGTTCCACAGTAGTGTTATGATGGGAATGACTTCAGCTGTCTTGAATGTTGAAGGAAAGGAACTAGAAAGTAAAGAATCATTAATCAGACGTGTGGAGTGTGGCAGCAATACATCCAAGCGCTGCTTAACAAGGAATGTCGGCATTAGATCTAACGAACAGGACTTGGGAGGCGTATTGTCAATCAATTTGCTAACATCGTCTTCCGACTGATGGGCAAAGCACAGAAACATTAAATGTTTGAGATCAGTTTGAAAAGGATTGTTAATTTTACGTTTCCTTTTTATTTTCGTTTATTTTCAATTTGGTTTCAATATTTCAAAACTTATATGTAATTTTCAGACTTGGTGGTGTGTCCTGGAAATCAGCTTGAAGTGATTGATGAGTCAATGTTTTGTGATGGCTTCAATGACTGTCAGGATAGAAGTGATGAGGGCATTCTAGGAAATTGCTGTAAGTTATAGTAATGCACTTAGTATAAATGAAGAAATCAGTACATTCCGTAAAGGGACCGTTTGATACTCACGCAATTCCATGCAAATTAGAATAATTTATATCAATTTATATAATTTATATCAAACTAAAAAGTAAGATGTCAAAAATGATAAATTAGTCAAGCGCTTTCCCTCCACACTTAAAACAGGATAATGTGTTGCAAGGAAAGTAAATTAAAATGTTGCAATTTTTTAATCCCTACTTTTTGCCTGTTTGTCGACGAATAAAAAACTCTATTCCACATACCTGACCGACCAAAAAATGTGTGTTTTTAATTTTTTGATCATGTAAAATCAGCCGTTTTGGGGTTAAAATTTATTAAAAAGCCGGACATTTTTTAGAAAAATGTGTTTGCCAAAAAAACCTCTCGATGATTTTGGTAAAATTGAAGGTGTAGACTTCAACTGCTTCCACCCCAATATAAATAAAATCTGAAAACAGCGAAAAATCTTGTTTAAAAGCTTCATAGCTTGAAATATATTATAAACATCTCAAAAAAAGTAATTACCCCCTTAAGGGATCTGGAATGAGTGTTTTGAGCGTTTCGACAGTATTTTTTGTGGGACATGAGAGCACATCAGACATATCGAATTGCATTCTGAATACAAAGAATGTCTTTCTGATATCAAATAATTTTCATTTTTTGAAATTCACGATATAATACAAATTTTATGACAAATTATTAAAACTTGACATTTTTCACATTTTTGATATATAACAGTCCTCGAAGTGAATTTTGTAAATCTAATGACATATTCTTAAAGTGTATGTAGCTGGAAGGAAAAGCCGACGATAAATTTGTTAATTTTGACCTTTCATATTGAAGATATGGATTTTTTCCCAAAATGACTTGCTACAAATGATGTGTCAAAATGCGCAGAAATAAATTCTGCTTCCAACGATTACAGATTTGCAATAAAATAGCCCGTTTTTGAATAATGACCATTATTTAGGGGATGGGGGGGGTAATTTTTTATAGATGTTTATATGGGTGGGACCATGCAATGTGATAATTGTGGTAAGTTGTGGTAAGCACCATGTGGTAAGTAATCACTTATTGCATAGCGTATATATATTGTATTTGTCTTTTATATAAATACCAAGTCTCTTCGTTTCAATCTGTTAATCTGCAGCGGTACAAGAATGTGATTTTGATGAGTTTCAATGTTTTGATGGATCTTGCATATTGGGATATCAGGAGTGTGATGGCACATGGGATTGCCCATTTAATGAAGACGAAATTCAATGTAGTTCTACGTGTGTTCCTTGGGAGTTCACTTGTTCTTCTGATGGATCTTGCATACCAGGCTACTGGGAGTGTGACGGAACCTATAACTGTCCCTTTGGAGAAGATGAGATTCACTGTGACAGTAAGCTATGTTGTGTAAATTTACATTAATTAGAAAACAAGGTCAATGGCTTATGAAATAATATGCAGGTGTGTGCAGTGTTTTTGTTGTATATTAGGCTCGAAACAAAAGTGTATATGTCATACCGGTACATCAAGTGAGACAGGTACGAGTAAATGGGGATGATTTTGACAGAACGCAATTACATTTACGAACATGAATTAATTTCTCTCAGCGCAAACATGTTCAAAATTGATAGCATCAACTAAAATATTTTTAAATCCATTAAAGGCGCCGACACCCATAATAATTTTGGTGGGACCCAAGTACCCTAAGGCCTCCAATGATTTAAGGTAAAATGCATAATTATGTGATAAAGTTCATTTTGGGGCACAATTAAACATTTTAGGGTAAAGTTCATGTAATTTATGCGTTATTCTAAACTAGAGCCACTTAAGGGTCCGTAATCCGATCGATACCATAACCCCCTCGATGTTTAATGTGTTTTTGGTATCATGTATATAATATACCATATTTTCCTCATTATTATCCTGAAATTCTAAATTCTAAATCTATGAATTTCCAAAGATATTAAGATATTATGACAAAAAGGCAAATTGTGGTTACCAAATTCCACACGCTCAGTCATTCTGGGCCAGGCCGAATGAAACAGGTAAATTCGAGACGTTTCACTCCGATACCAGTTCGCATAGACAAATAGATCAAAACTTTAGAGGGTGTTACAATGATATACACTTAAAACAAAAATAAAGAAATTCGAAAATCGTAATATGGGGACACAGATTTAGAGAGCCTCCCCTACTAAAGAATTAGTTCAAAATATTTAGGAATTAATGGATGCCTTGTCTTATATAAATCTATTTGCTTTAGTTTCATGTATCTTTTTTGATGTAATGTATAAAAATGCACGGTGTTTTGATATTTATTTCTGTATACATGCAATGTTTTGACGATGTTATGTTGTTGAATATATTTTCCGGAATTATATTAAATCAATTTAAATCAAATCAAATAAGTTGCAAATAATACCATGGAAGATATTGAAAGAAATCGAAATCACCAATAATAAAAAGCAGAACATTTCATCTTTTGAACTAAAGGTTGCTTTTTATTTGTGTTGGATTGTCAGATTATTGGTATTAAGTGTTCGAACACTTTGAATAGTGCAATGAAGAATTGATACTATTCCATTGAAATTTCGCTTTGTTTGCCGATGTGTTATTTTATATAATTTGTTACAGTGTGCGGGAGTATAAACACAACTGTCATTGGTACCAATGAATCCTACACCTTGGAATACTTCAATTATGGTAACAACGCGGAATACTTTTATTATGGCTACAATGTGGATTGTCAATGGACATTCAACAGTACCGGAGAAAGATACATTTTTGTTCAATTTGAGACATTTAGACTTTCGATATTTGGGGACTTTCTCCAGTTTGGCACCTTGGAGGATGTTGATGCTTACGGTAGATACAGTGGGGCTCGTGTGCCACAAGACTTCCTTATTGCTGATAGTTTCGTAAGGGTGACATTTACTAGTGACTTCTTCAGACCTGATTTGGGATTTTCTATTACACTATCAGATGTTAATCCAGAAGGTATTCATGTCTGTTTGGTTTGTAAACAACATCAATTAGGGACACACACCGCTGTGTAACATTGGACACAGATGAACTATTAAGACGGACAGGATTTATATACATTTCATTATGAAAACCAATAGTAATCCCTTTATAATTACATGAAAAGTTTAGAAATGACCAAGAATTGAAGAATTCACGATGTAATTCTTTGACATTTGGCTCAAAAGAAAATGAAATAAAAGTCTTTTCCCGGTTCTTTTTCAATTGACATGACACTTATATCACTTTTGTTTTGTATTCTATTTTGTCAGATCTGATCATTTGTTCTGATGGTTCTGGGGCATTTTTGGAGGATCCCTTTTGCGATGGCTCTGTTGATTGTGATGATTCCAGTGATGAACGATTCTGTCGTAAGTTGTCCAGCTGATTCGGTGATTTTGCCTGTAGTTTATGCAATTTGATTTCCAATCCTGCATAATACATTATGATCATATTATGGTCAGATTCTTACGATGATACCCATTTGCATTACAAGCACCAATTTATATGCTTTAAAATACATATCTCAATATACATTTACCGAAAGCTTATGTTTCAAGGATTTAACTCAAATGTGGCATCAGGTAGCTGTACACTGTTAGTAAGGAAACATTTTTGGTAACATCATCAAAAATGTATGGATCTATCATCAACAATGTAGTAAAATATGTAGTTACTGTTAATACTGGCCACATCAGGAGCTTTAATATTGCTCTCACTGACCGCAGTCGGGATGCCATTGTGTGAAACATAAGTATTGTCATATGTCAGAAGTTTTTTGTTTTGTTTTACATTTACTTTAACAGTATATTTCTTGGATTTCTATGGAGATTTTTTTCTTCTAAATCTTAGGTCAGGAAAAGTTCCCAAATTAAACAATTTGAAGTGCCATAACAGACCGAACGTCTTGGCATTTGTATTATATAGTGAATTGAGATACAATTTGGTTCTTACAATAATACAAATCATTTTCCTATGACATGACTTATAATTCTCAGAGAGCACATTTGCAAACATTACTATTTTAGAAAAAAATTAATAGTGGTGAATATAAATGAAGGATGTATAAGCGTTCATTTCAGACTAAAAATTAACAAATGTCTTGCCTCTACAAAAGTTTCTTTAGATATTGTATATATACACCGCCGCTTCTCCACAGCTTTTCCTGAAGGTTTATTTTCGCTAACATTAAATATTGGGAAAGTAGAACAATCAGTCCGTATAATGTACCTCTACTTGTTTTAGAGGTACGCCATATTTGTAATTGCATTTGGTGTGTACCACAATAAGATAAATAAAAAAAAGCAAAAAAAACAAACAAAAAAACTAGAGCGTTTATTGGACCGCAAACTGGTGGACCGAGCTAGTGCACACTTCACTTATATGAGTTAGACCCCTGGTTTTCATTTAATTGTATTCTTTTTTAAATTATTTATTTAAAATTGAACTAGTTAGTATTATTAATTGTATTAATTAAAAGAACTAATATTAATCAACTTGATTGATACAAATTAAATGGCTACCCTTTTCCCAATATTATTCTTCAAACCATAGACTGTAAAAAAGAAATGTTCAAACTAACAGTAACCATGGTAATAGCAACTCCTAGCTTACACTATACCAGAAGGACTTAACTTCCCCCAAAACGAGTCACTTACATGTTTTGACATGGGAGGGGACGGAACTTTAAAAGTATTAGGAGTAGAACCCCGGTGCTTTTTTATTGTTTTTTTTACATGTTTCTCCTTTATGTGACACCATTCGGGGAGGGGGGGTTATACCTTCGTGGCATTTCCAGATATGCCCATTTAAGACCATAAGGTTGGGTTGTAAGTTAGTAAACAAGTAACATTCACTACTATAACTTTCTTTCTGTTTTAGAGATCACTAGTAAAGTGTAAGTTAGCTAATTGTTACGCCACAGGTTATAATCTTAGACTTCACTGTCTCGTTGTCGGTTAATAGTTAATTAATTTTTCATAATTATTAATTTTTATTTCATTTTTCATCAGCTCCCTGCGTTGATGTCCCACCAGAGTGTACATCGTTGTTATCATACAACCAGACATATTTCCCAAATGGTTTATCTTCTACTCTAGAAGAAGCACTTGGATTATTCTTCGATACACAGGATTGTCATGCCAATGCAACATGGCTGCTCTGTTCTATAATATTCCCTGAATGCCAAGGAGAGGCAAGTACTGCTTCACCGTGTCGTCAACAATGCCGGGATATTGTCGATAGCTGCACCAATCAATTTGAAGACGTATTGGATGATTGTGATTCCTTCCCTGCCGACCAGGAGGTGTCATGTTCTCTTCCAGAAGGAGGTGAGTTAGCGGTGATTTAGACTAGCATTTCGTCGCTGGGCATGACAGACTTCATGTGTAATTTGAAAGGTTAAATGAAAAACCTACTATGTAAAATGTGGGCAACACTAACAAGATACACCTTGTATGTGCAATAATGGTCAATTTTGTGATTGTCAACTTAAAGCAAAGTGTCCCAATTACATTCACTGTCTCACATTTAAACTGTCTGTAAATGTCTGTAAATATGAAACAAAAACGTTACATTATGAAGTTTGAATATTAAACATTTTTACTACATTTGATTTCAAATTTACTTAACATGTTTTACCTACACATGGCGACGACTTTATATTGCGTTTTTGAAATAAGTGCTATCAATGTTATTGGTTTAATGTTTCTACAAGTTCAAAATTGTCATTCCATAGTGAAAAATAGTAACTGTATAACATGCTGAACTATCTTAAAGGATGTTCAATGCTTTAGGAGGATACCTCCAACGAAATTTCTTTAGAACAGTTTATTTCATCCAATAAAATAATTGTGACAAATCCTATGTAGCTCGTTGAGGGCAATTGTTATAATCTGTTATTATTGCGCCATTATAATCTTTCTCCTACCAATAGAACAGTTAGAGAGGTCAATGTCATAAATTTGAGTGTGACGCTAATTTTGAAAAGTGGGTCATAAGATATATTGTATAGTATACTGTTCACCCTTTTCCAAATAGTAGAGAGGCCTCTATCTGTTTAACCCGGCGGGCATTTCTGAAAAGTGACGTAAACTTACCCAAAAGTGACAGATATTAAAGTAGCCATAATTGACTGCAACCTTAATTTTTGCTAGCGGGCATAATTATGAATAGTTAATATCTGTGAACAAAAATATTCCATCATACCACATTAAGGCGAAATTTGGGATAAAACTTGCTTAAAATTTATCTACATACTCTGATCTTAACATTTTACCCGGCTGGCATTTCTAAAAAGTGACGCGGGCTTCAGTATCTGGGTTGAAAAAAGCATTTTTGTGATTTTTTTAAACAATTTGTTACCAAAAATGTGAATATTGAAATAGCGATAGCTTTTAAACTAAATCACGGATGAACTTCATATTTGCTGCGGAGAATATATGTCATATGAATATTCAATATTTATAAACGAAAAATTGAGCGAAACTATCACAATAATACATTTCCTAAAAATATTGCATCAAGATACATGCACCTTTTTTTTAACGATTATTGTCTTTTCCACAGTAAATATGAAGCTCATACTTATTTTACTTTTTACTTTAAGTTATAGCTTGATATTTGCATTTTTGGTAAAAGAGGTAAAGATAATCGCAAAAACGGCATTTTTCAACTCCAATATCTCAGCTCACGTCACCTATCAGAAATGTCAGCCGAGTTAAACAGATTCTAATTGTTAATTGTAACTCGACTGGCTCCTTTGTTTAAAAATATTGCATGAAAATCTTAACTAGAGCAAATAGACCGATGTCGCCTCTTTACTTCGAAGAAGATTTCTCTCATGATTCAATTTTCAAGCTTGTTAAAGTCACAATGTGTGATTTGCTCCACATCGACGCCCTCAGTTTTGATTGCCCAGTAGTGGAGTAAAATTACACGTGAAAGACTAAGCCTAAAGTGCGTTGATTACAGTAAAATTTGAGTTTTTGTACGGAGATCCCCGGTTTTACTCAGAGTTCACCGATCGAGGGATGGCTAAACACATCGCGTGCATGTGTATCATTGAATCATTGACGAAGTGACGTGCAAACTAGTGCATATCGCCATTCCGCCAGTAATCAAGATAATAGTATTATTGGCGCTGGAATGTTTGGCTCAAAATTAAAAGGGGACAATATGGTCATTGAAAACTAGCATAGGAATCGATACCTATCTTAACTTGACTTGATGCTTCTAAGTTGAGTCCTGCGTTACTGATTGGTCAAACTATACTGTTTGTAGATAGTTATTTACCTACTTTATTAATATTTTAGCAATTTCTAACTTTGACCCTTGTTTCAAAATGGTCATTATTGACAGCCAGTCAGTTAATGGAATATTACGGGGTCTTAAGAAGAAAAGCCCATCAAAACAAACGCTTAACAAGATAAATATGGGTGTTCAGACGTATTATAGTATCTATTTGAAGATATATCACGTGGTTTTATTTCAGATTATCATGGAGAAGGAATTTGTGGAATCAGACCTGCAATAAGAGAGACCAGGATCGTTGATGGAGATGACGCAGTCCTTGGAGCCTGGCCATGGATTGGATCACTAAGACACGTGTCTTGGGGGCATAATTGTGGTGCTAGTTTGATTTCTGAAAGCTGGGCTGTTACAGCTGCACATTGTCTGTAAGTATAGGCGTACAAATGGCAACAGAGGCAAAATTGGCGACAGATTACCGCACTTTTTTGACCAATTAATTTGAACACAGATAGAGTAGAGCAGAAGAGTGCTGTACAAATGTCTCGAACACACCAGACATATCGAGCACATCAGACATATCGAATTGCATTCTGAATACAAGAAATGTCCTACTGATATCAAATATTTATTAACAATTGATTTTCAATTGGAAATTTTGACCTTTCGATTATACTTCTAATTATAATTGTTTTTAAACTAGAAATTATGTGCTATAATGGTGGACATATCGTGAAGATTATGAAAAAAAAACCTGTCAAAATGATCCCGGAATACTCCAACCACCACATCCATATTGTAAACGAAAACATCGCATGATATGGTCTAAGGCGCTTGAAACTCAAGGAATACCAAAATATTATGTGATCGTCAAGAGCATCAGTAATTTGATTTTGTACACAAGAGCGGTTTCAGTAATATAATTATTAGTCCTGGCCCTAGCTAGAACCCGGCCTACACCGGATAGGGCAGAGATTTTGACACTTGATTTGGGTTATTGGACCTTTGAGGTTAACGAATCACAGAGGTGCTTTTGCGAAAGCGGCTGCGAATTCGAGAAATCCAAGATGGCCGCCGGCGGCCATTTTGAAAATTTTAAATTTTAGTTTTCACTCAATATTCATGTGTAATACATCATTCTATAGGTTTTTGCATACAAGGAATCAATTTCTGACATTATTTTTATGATTGAAGGTCAGTATAACATGTTTACATTCAAAATGGCCGCCAAATGGTTGCCAAAAGATGGGGTTTTCATTAAAATGTATTTAGAATTCAATATTTTAACTTATTTGATGTTAAAAATAACCATGGGTTGCTGATATTATGGTCAGTTGTCTATGTCATTTCTATCATCTCCTGGATATGTTTAAAAATCAAAATGGCTGCCAAAATGGCCGCCAAAATCGTCTTTTTTCATTAAAATGTGTTACAGGAGTATTATGAAGTACCAGATTTACAATGAAATGGTGCCAAACATTGTGTTCTTTTTGTATTCAAAGTATCTCTCTGGTAAAGGGGTAACAATATGACATCAGCATCAATTAATATGATCTCATGGGCATGTAAACATTCAAAATGGCCGCCAAAATGGCTGCAAAAACATGATTTTTTCATTAAAATGATATTTAAAACAGCATTTTAATAGATGTTGTGTTAAATATTTTCATTGAACGCTGATATAATGTTAAAGGAGTATTTCTATCCAAATTTCTTCCTGCTCATGTGTTTTTACATTCATGAAAGAAACCTAAACCCAAATTTTCATGCAAATCGGACATTCAGTTGGCGAATTATGGGCTATAACATATATTTCAATGGTCCATAGGATTGTGTGTGATACTTTCGTTGTCGACAGAATGAAATTCAAAATCGAACATTTCGGCCCGTTTCTCTAGATATAAATTATAAATTTATAAGATAAATTTGCAAGATTCCTTTTGCACATGATCATTATGCACCTAGTAAGGAGACCGGGGCAGGTTGGCCCCTTTTTCCCCACTTATCTGGAGAGCTCAGTTTGTGGGTTAGGATGCTCTCAATTTGATACTTGAGAGCTGTTTACTCTAGGTAAATGCTAACAAATTTATATGGCTCTGTGACTTATACAAAAGTTATAGTAGTTGTAGGAGAGAGCGAAAAGAAAATTAACCAGGCCGGGGCAGGTTGGCCCACCAAACAGGGCAGGTTGGCCCTCTATGCACAACCGTGTGTTATTGCCATATTTCTTTCCAATAAAACATTCTAAAGTTACAACTGCGGTAAGATATCACCTATCATAGTTCCAAGATAATCAAAAATAAAATTCATTTTGCGCCATCATGGGTCATTCTTGAGGAAATAGCTAAAATCAAGGAAATAACGTTAACCAATCATCTTATAAAACCCATAACGAAAAACTGAAAGGCTGTGGATAACAATTGTAATTGACTTTTTGTTCATTATTAACTATTCTGAGTGATGAATTACTTTTTATGTACAAATTCCCAATTATAAAGAAATATGATATTGAAATATTGCTATTTCCAGTCAAAAAGTGCTCAAATAGGACAACAATATAGATTTTTTTGTACTATACTCCGCCTTTGAACAATTTTATCCATGTAACTGACTAGTGTTGGTGTGTAAATTGTATTTTGCTTCATTTGACACAAAATGGGTGAAAATGGAGAAAGTATGCATAACTCTTGCCCATAAACACAATGGGGGCAACCTGCCCCAGCACAAGTGGGCCAACTTGCCCCATAGTCTATTTTTTGTTTTCCATCAAATTCCGCAAAACAGAAACAGGATGGAAAGCTTTCAACTATATGGCATTTTAAGCAAGACCCATACCTTCCAGCAACTTACAATTTACATAATGTATTATGTGCAACAATAGTGCTTTCTTTCCTTTTTTTTTCTCCAAAATGACCATGCAAGTAGTTTTTTTAATTGATAATATTATGTCTCAACAACATGTAATTTATCTGATTTTTTTTTTTTTTTTGCCACATGAGTGCTTTCTTCGAGATCCAAAAATATCTTTGTGGCAGAAGGGTAACGTAAAATATGTCATTCAAAATTATCCCATGGGTAAGTTCAAAGAAATAAAAGTGACTCCCAAAATGGCCACCAAAATATTATTTTTTCATCAAAATCTGTTACAGCGACACTAGGTATCTGGTTTTCAAGGGATGGTGCCATAAAAGGAGAGTATTTTCCCACATAATCATTATAGCATAGCAGTAATAGGAAAACAGCATGGACTTATGGGTAATTGGGCATGTTTAAAATTCAACTTGGCCACCAAAATAATATTTTGATGTTGGTGTAACAGTCATTTAAAAGAGTATATTATATTCTTTTAAATGACTGTTACACCAACTTTCAAGATACCAGTTTTTACAGGAGATGTCATTTTTCAGCTTCATGGCATATGGTTAACATTCTGTTGTAAAATGATTCTGCCGGCATGCTCATACCAACGGGACCCCTTATATACTAGGTGCATAATGATCATGTGCAAGAGGAATCTTGCAAATATATTCCCTTTCCAGAGAAACCGGCCAACATGTTCGATTTTGAATTTTATTCTGTCGCCAACGAAAGTATAACACACAATCCTATGGACCATTGAAATATACGGTATGTTATAGTCCATAATTCGCCAACGGAATGTCCGATTTGCATGAAATTTAGGATTTAAGATTCTTTTATGAATGTAAAAACACATGAGCAGGAAGAAATTGGGATAGAAATATCCCTTTAACATTATATCAGCGTTCCATGGAAATATTTAACACAACATCTATTAAAATGCTGTTTTAAATACCATTTTAATGAAAAAATCATGTTTTGCAGCCATTTTGGCGGCCATTTTGAATGTTTACATGCCCATATGAGATAATATTAATTGATGCCGATGTCATATTGTTACCCCTTTAACAGAGGGATACTTTGAATACAAAAGAACACAATGTTTGGCACCATTTCATTGTAAATCTGGTACTTTATAATACTCCTGTAACACATTTTAATGAAAAAAGACTATTTTGGCGGCCATTTTGGCAGCCATTTTGATTTTTAAACATATCCAGGAGATGATAGAAATGACATAGACGACTTATGCTTTGTTGTCACCATAATATCAGCATCCCATGGTTATTTTTAACATCAAATAAGTTAAAATATTGAATTCTAAATGCATTTTAATGAAAACCCCATCTTTTGGCAACCATTCGGCGGCCATTTTGAATGTAAACATGTTATACTGACCTTCAATCATAAAAATAATGTCAGAAATTGATTCCTTGTATGCAAAAACCTATAGAATGATGTATTACACATGAATATTGAGTGAAAACTAAAATTTAAAATTTTCAAAATGGCCGCCGGCGGCCATCTTGGATTTCTCGAATTCGCAGCCGCTTTCGCAAAAGCACCTCTGTGATTCGTTAACCTCAAAGGTCCAATAACCCAAATCAAGTGTCAAAATCTCTGCCCTATCCGGTGTAGGCCGGGTTCTAGCTAGGGCCTGGACTATATACTGGTTATATGCAGATTGCATGTTTGAGTCAAGTTTATTTGTGCATAAATATTCACGGAGCTGACATCACGGTGGTTTGATGTGATCGTTTATTAATTTTTCCCAACAAAACATTATTACGAGGGCTGGTCAATAAGTTCCCGCAACTATGGTGTATCTCCGCTGATGCATGACTTGGATGACTGTAACTTACGCTAAATACAAGTTTGTACTTTGTCTTTCAAAACAAATATGTATAAGTGATGCTGAATATTTGATTACGTAATGACATTAGCATAAACACAATAGTGTATGGACACTGCCTGATTTATGGTGAAATATAGTCAAGAAAATCTCGCGCCAAATTAAGGTATTGTTACATAATTCAAAATATCTCGAGAATAAATGTATGGAATCTGGCGCGATTTTTGCAACTTTGTAGACCGATAACATAGAAATGATGCTGTAAAATCTATACCATTTTTATTAAAGAAAGGAGATCGTGTTGAATATCTTCAATTTTGAGTAGGCTTTATCACCCATTGTTCTTTACATACTAAGAGATAGAAAGATTAATCGATGACAAAATTTAACAAATGGTATCTGGTTTGATTGGGTATCTACTGATTATTAAAAAGGGAGATCCCAGTGGTGAAATCACAAACATTTCTTTCTTAATGAACCCTTGTTTTCAAAAGGTCTTGTTTTTGTAATCAAAGTAGCACACCACAGAGATGCTCTGGATTTAATAAGAAATTTGAATTTCGAAAGGTATGCCTAATTCTAGCATAAGACTTGGTATAGCAATTCACACACACAGCTACTGTTCCGCAAACCTTGTATTTATCATATTTTTAGCGCTTTTTTGATGAAATTTTACTTTTTTCATACATTTTTGGTACTTTCAATCATGCGTACCATCAACGCATGCGCATATTTCTATTTTTATTGCAACAAATTTTATTGTCCTGACTATGATCTCTCATACCATACCAATAATCATATTTTTTTTGGTTTCATTTTGGAGATAATTAGGATTCTTTCTTCTACCGTGTGGGCTCTTTTCTCCCGATTTTCACACCATTTTTGTTTGTCGTTAAGGCCTATTTTTGGTGAAGTTCAAAGACAGTCACTTTGCTGATCTGTTGACGGATACATTTCTTCTTTCACAATTATCAATTGAATATATTCAGATTACCTCATACCAAAAATAAGGCGTGTAAATTGCTTTGGTCCTTACTTCTGCTTCTTTTAATTACACGTTCCTCAACTACAATTCAAATTTCCCGCCAACGTTGACAATTGTCAGTGTACATATGACAATGTCTTTATGCAAATGAGATTACGTAATTAATGGTACTCTGTTGTGTGTTTTTGAAAGACAAAGGTACAAACTTTATTGATCGTAAGTAACAGTCATCTAAGTCATGCATGAGCGGAGATAAATAATGGTTGCGGGATATTATTGACCAACCCTCGTATAATGTCCAATTCTAGACCTGATTAATACCAACAGCTATCAACTAATAAAATGTATATACACATATATTTTGGAACAATTTTTAACATATATTTTCGTTTTTATATCAAATTATTCATCTTTTTCTGCTTTTCTGCGGTAATTTTAATTCTATAAACTGCAGATTTGTGTGCAAATCGAGGGCGCTATTTACATATATTTTAAATTTAAATTAGCCAAATGATAAGACTTATACCTTACATTTCATGATAAAAAGTTGTTTGGAAATTCCCTTGTCACTTGCTAGTCTGTTTGCTGATGTTATAACACCATTTTACAAATGTCTATCCCTTGTAAAGACGCAAACAAGATTTTGGATAAATAGCGCCATCATTATTCAACTTTTCTTAAAAATGACTCAGCTTTACATGTCATCAAACAACCGTGGACAGATGGCAACACGCTAAGCAGTCTTTGAAATGTATCTCATATTGTACATGGGTGGATAATTGAATATAATTCACGATCTGCATTTTTGGTTTTGAAGAACACTTAAAACTTCTTTTATGTGCTTAGCATATTATTGACTCATAATGGGTGGATAATTTGAATATAATTCACGATCTGCGAAGTGATAAGTCCACGATATCTCTCAGTACATTATTGGCACAACCAGAAGAACACAAACAAGCATGAACTTTAATTAATTTACTTTACTGGGCGTATAGCAAAGGGCACTCTACTTTCCCTTTTATGAGCTATATGCAAAAATAGCTCATTGAGTTGAACTTTGTATTGCATTTTACCAGACAGTTTGTATGGTATTATGCATCATATTAGTTTACTTAGCCTTTCTTAAACATTTTTCAGGGCCTATGGCGATTACTCAGATTTCTCTGTCGTTTTTGGAGACAGTATACTTGACCAAACATCAAATGATGAGCAAGTAAGAGATTTTGACGCTGTCATCATAGATCAAGATTTTTCAGGTCTTCCATCTGATCCACATGACATTGCATTGTTACATCTACGTGAGCCAGTTACATTTACTGATTTTGTTCGACCAATTTGCCTGACAAAAACTTGGCAAGAGATAGATTCGTTTGAAGAATGTTGGATTGCAGGATGGGGCAGTTTCAATAACACCGGTAAGCATACATGAGTGTGATGCAGCCATGAGTGTGATTGCTTGTTCAGAATATAAAGAAAATACGATATGAAATAATGTTTCTACTAGTCAATTTCGTGATATAATTGCTCTTATTTAAAACTTGACAATTTAGTATGGAATATGTTTTCGCAAAATTCCAAGACTGGTCTGGAAGGGGCCTGCATAAACAGCACGGGCTAAATATTAATGGGAGTGTTTCGGGAGATGATGTAAAATAATTGTTTAACAGAAAATGTGATTTCCATGAGTTTACATTATGGCGCTGATAATGTAGTGAATTAGTTTAAAATGGCGGATTTAAGGAGACTGAATTTGAGTTTTGTGTGTGTAAAATTTCTGAATTTTAGAAAGATTATTGTGATATTATCAAATTTATTGAGTTTTGAGGTGATATTTACTGAATCTGGAACTGAAATGAACTTGTAATGTACCAGTTTTGTAAGCGGGAGGAGCTTTAAAAATATGTCTCTTAAAGGTGGTACGCACTCAGAAAGTTTGAATGGCCCCCTGGGGCCAAATGTTATAAACTTACTGTACACAAAGAAACAGCGTGAGCCATATTTTTAAGCTCCTCCTATTTCCTAAAAATTGGTCAGCTGTGACGAATGCCACTTGCTGACGAGTTTAGGAAATATCACCTCAAACCCCAGTAAATTTGATAATAAAGAAAAATGTTGCAAAAAGTTCACCATTTTAGGTAAATTCACTACATTATGAGCACCATAATGTAAACTCATGAAAAGCACATTTACTATCAAACAATTATTGTACACAATCTCCAGACACGTCCCAATTAATATGTAGACCGTGCGGTTTATGAGACCCCTTCCAGATAGTCGTGGAATTTTGCGAAAACAAATTATATACTAAATGTCAAGTCAGTATATCGTGACTGTTTTTTCTATTGATTTTGATCTATACTGCGCCAAAAAGTATCCTTACACCTTACAAATAATCACAATTTCAAAACTGAACCGTATTTTCCGGTACATTATGACACCCCATTGAATCCATTGTGACTTTCAGAAGCAAAGTTCCAAGCATTTGATTAGACGAAGGTCCAGTTTTAAAAGTGGCAAACTGGTCTTTTCAAAACTCTACGGACTAGACATCTGTTTTGAGAGTAGTGAATGGCTTATTTGTGCGTGACTTTAATTCAAACAAAAGGAACAAAAGAAAACTTAACAAAAGGGCAGACAAATGAAATGAAAGTTATGAAAAGTACACAGAAGTAAAAACTGAATTAAAAAACTGCTTTAAATAAAGCTTCATTGAAGAAACTGTGTTGTCTCTTTGTTGCGCTTGTTGGAATCTTTTGGCGTCTTGTATAGGGCAGTTTGTCACTTTTAAAACTGGACCTTCGTCTATTCAATTGCTTGTAGCTTTACTTCTTGAGGTCACATTGGATTCAATGTGGTGTAATAATGTGCAGGATTAGTGCATCTATTAAAACACAAATGTACCCCAATATGGTTCAGTTTTGAAATTGTGATTATTTTTCCAAGTGTAAGGATACTCTTTTGGCGCAGTGTATATTCAAGAGCTACCCATAATGTGTGGTATCAGCACCGTTTTGTCATAACTAGTCTGCGACTTATATAATTTGCACACTTTTTTGCTTGTATTTTCTATTGTAGATTATTATGATTTTTCAAATATCTTGCAAGAAGTTGCAGCACCATTGCTGTCCCAGAAAGATTGTCGTGATTATCACATTGACAATGGCAGACCAGATTTAGCACCACCTGATATAGTGATATGTGCTGGCCATATTAGTAGTGGGACAGGTGCTTGCAGAGTAAGTCAGGCCCCCTAAAACTCCTACTCAGTACGAAATTTAGTAGACTATGCGGTGTTTGCTCGATCGCAGACCGACTTGAACTTGGCCGTTGACATAATTATTGGATTGTTTTGCTACCACGGGGAAGCCTATGTGAAATTTCAGTAATGCTGAAGATTTTACATTTTTCTTTGTATAAATCTTGTGCTTCCATCTGTACCTTATAATCATACAAGAGTTGTGTATGACACTAGGGGAAAACCCAGATGGTTGCAACAATTACATCATTTATCAAGACTACTTATGTCAAGGGGAAAATCCCCTGATATCAGTATTGTTGTAATATTTAACAATGATGGCAATGTCTATTAATAGAACATTTGGAAAATCCCTGATGGTTTACTATAAAAAAGAATTGTAAAGAAGAATTCTTTGCAGACCTGCATCGATATAATTGTAAAGTGAATGGATGTAGCTATAGCTCTCAAAGGAGAGTAAATAATGTTAAGCAGTTAAAATCAGGATACTCAAGGAGTTGTTTGTGAAGGAGTATTACTGATTGTGGCCATGGAGATCATGCATTTCCTACAATTATTTTGCGGCATGTCTCCGAATCAGTGGAAGAAACTCTAATTGGAACCTACTTATCTACGTTTGTGATCTGCGCAAGGGGTTAAGTGTTTGCAAAACGGCACAAGGAGTTAAGTGTTTGGAGATCTGCGCAAGGAGTTAAAGCCATATTATAACATTTTCAAACAAAATAGATAAGCATTTCTTTGCCATAAAATGTTAGCTTTTACTGTCAGATATATCCCCTTTTATTTTTGAGCCGAACAAATACGGCAAAGCAAAGAAAATTGGAATTTACTACCAGCGCACATGTCGCCAATACGTACCACTCCTTCGGTCATGTTATAGTACGACCCTTTGTTGTGTATATCACCGTCCCGCACGCCGTGTACGTACTGTGTGTTATGAATATCGTGTATGCGGTCGACTAATAATTCCATCGTAATAATAAAGCGCCGGTTCCGTCGTTTTATTCAACATCTCAGATTTTGACAAAACTACAACACCTAGAGTCTTGATTTTTGCAGGATATATTGGTTTAATAAAGTACAATTTAATCGTGTAAAAAAAAGAATTTGAAAAATTCAGTGAGGGCGTCTTCCTCAGCAAATGTTATAATATGGCTTTAAGTGTTTGAAGAACTGAGCAAGATGATAAATATTTGGAGAAAGCAGCATCATTTCCGTGCAAGGATTTTATACGCAAGGATTTTATACGCAAGGATTTTATACGCAAGGATATGCAAGTGTACAAAGGACTTTGCTGATTTTCACAGGACAAGTGAACACCAGGATCAGCCGTCAAGAACATTGTAAATGAACAAGATAATCATCAAGAAGAAGACTGCTGGTTAAATACTGAGTAGTTAAAATAAATCTTGTGATTGTGTGATTATTTTTGTATATGCAGTTGTTGTAATATATTGAATCAATCATATTTTGCTTTCAATTAAAGACTTAGATTTTGTTAGCTTAATCAAACAGTGCATTTCTGTTGTGCATTCGTGTGAATTTGGGTAAGAAGTGATTTTGGCCTTGAGTCAGTGCGGCTCGTAACAACATGGATCATGGTCACATAACTAGTCTCAGATCGGGCTGTGCAGGCGCAACTCCTTTGATCTTTACTCCAAGGGAGAGTCCCTGGGGACCGGGGGACCTGTCGCATTTGAAAAGTAAAAGTTTTTCCCCCACAAAGAGAGATAGGCCTTAGTGAAAAAGCACCTGCCTCGATGCGTTGACATCTCCAACTCACCGAAAGTAAAAATATTATAAAACCAATTTTATTGATACGAGCGTAGCATGATATTAGTCTATGGTCCAAATAAAACGACGACATACCAGCTAAATGAAGCCAATTATAGCTTTGCTGTGTTGAAATAAATCTATGAATACAACTTGGATATTTTTTCAGTAAAATAGCCTGCACGAAAAATATGCCAAATTCCAGGCCAAGATATAAATTGACTTCAAACTGGCCACTTAGCAGACATTTCGAATTCTCTTTCATCATGAACACAATAACTCTTTTGTTCATTTTTGATAGGGTGACGACGGTGGTCCTTTGGTTTGTCGTGACAGTGAAGATAATCGATGGCATCTTGTTGGAATCACCAGTTTCGTTGTGGAATGTGGTGAATGGCCTACTTTGTTTACCAGAGTTTCCCGATTCTATTCGTTTATTGAATCCACAATCAGACAATATGAAGGTAACTACTAGGTTAAGAAATGCATATCACTTGTTGCGAATTTGTACAAAGTAATGAACTGGACATTAATAAAAGGCAACATCTCCGAGCGCGTGCATTAATTTGTACAAATTCACTCACAACAAGTGATACGATTTTGTTAACCTATTACTCTACAAGGGTAAGAAAGAAAAAATTGATCAAAGAGAAGAAGTCCAAAAAGGTACAATTTTGAATTTATATTGCAGTGCTATATAAAATAACTTTTGCATGCTTTAAGTGCGCCCATTGGGTTAGCGACTCGCATAGTTCGACTAATAATACATTTTTTTTCTGTTTCAGAACCCGGTCCTTAACGGAAGAGAACCAAAAAAGAGCAAATCAAATGAATGTGATTTTTCTGTATGAGGGTACATAGTAGTACAACTATTCTCAAACTTAAAAACTACGAGGGTCGGTCAGTTGGTAATGAGAGTTGACTTGTAACTCATGTATGGATTATTTTCATGGCATTTCTCTTGTAACTCCATATATGGATTATTTTCATGGCATTTCTTTATGATCACATAAACACTGTACCTTGCAAACACACATGTAAAGGGAAATAAGAGGCTGAAATGAGGTATTGTTGTATAGTCTAGTTTTTCTCGGGAATTAAAGTAAATGGAGAGTGCTGCCTTTTGGAAAAGTAGAGCTCAGACCTGTAGCTGATAAAACCATCCTTGTCGGACTGGAAAGGTTTTAGTTTTGTTATGATGTGTGGTTAAATATTGTGTTATTTTTGACGAAAACAAGGCTTTCCTTTCTATAAATATTTTGATATTGCCAACAATAGCAAACGTGGAAATCTAAATTTTTGCTAGTTCTGTTGACTAACCTATTAACATTAAAAAGCAATATTTGAAACCCTGATTAAAAATATAACTATATTCTGTAATTGTTGCATTTATACAAAAGTAGTGGTACAGAGAGTTATGTACTGTGTACTGTGTACTTTTGCTGTTCTCGGACGTTTTAACCGCATGTCTTTGCTGTGATTTAAAAAGCCCGTCTTTTTGCGTGATGTGGCAGTGTCCCTAATAATATCGAATTGATGCTAATGCTGTTACGTAATCAAGTATATATAATTAATTACATATACATGGTTTGAAAGACAATGTATCTATTTGTGATCATAAAGAAATTCCTCCCAAATATTCTGTTATGGGGTCGAAGGTCAGCTCTTATTACATACTGACTGACCTCGTATACAAAATGTATACACTTTCATATCCTGATTTTAGGATTATTAGACTAAAAGCTATTAAGAAAACAAAGGATAAAGCTTACGGTTATCTGTACGCATATTCATAATATGGTCGTGATTTTAACATACAGAGGAATATCGGGTACGAAGCAGTACGTTACACATCCATTAAACACTTGTCGTATTTTAGCTGTCTAACCATTTGTCTCAATTAACCGGCTATATGACTGCTAAAACTGTTCGGATCTGTCAGATGTGTCAGTCACAACAATTGTTTCCACACAAATCGTTTTAGCTTGACATATTGATATCACATCGTAGACTTGTATCCGATTAGTTTTATTTGTGTAATTTATATCGCCAGGACACAAGCTGAATATTTTGTTAGATTGTCATTATAAAGGATATTATTTTTACTTTTTTTGTATTTGTCAAATCATATAAAAAAAAAGGTAATTGGTTACCGAGGGTTGGTTAGGGTTAGGATCAGTATGCGTAAATTACGACGATATATGTACTGTAAATAAACATCTCAAAAAAAGTAACTAACCCCCTTAAATAATGGCCATTATTCAAAACGGGACTGTGTTACAATCTGTAAAATACGTTGGAAGCAGAATATATTTCTGCGTGTTTTGACACCTCATTTGATACGATATCGCAGAAAACAATAAAACACCGGTCAATTTAATAAAGTGAGAACCAGATTTGAAAGTTGCACTTACATACAAATTTTTACAATACAAAAGCACGCTCAGATATCATTACACAGATTTCCTTCCATTACACTGAATACAAAATCAATACAATTTGTCAAAATGTGCAGAAATAAATTCTGCTTCCAACGCATTTTACAAATTTTCAATACAATCATCCGTTTTTGAATAATGGTCATTATTTAAGGGGGTTAGTTACTTTTTTTGAGATGTTTATTTATAATGCAACGATAACCGGGATTATAAGATGGAAAGATTTAGGGCAAGAAATATATCCTCAGTGCACAACAGCGAGCCAAAACAGAGTGAATGCTGCCCTCTCACGGTGAAGGTATCATAGATATAAACAATGTAATGTGAGTGTTTCTGTAAAGCCACACATTTTCATACGTTTGAAAACAAATCAATCGTCATGTTTAAAATTTCATAACAAAGGTAATGCTATAATTTAGTCTGCAATTTATAGATTCAATTCAGAATCAAGAATAGCATTAAAGCATTATAAAATGCGAGCCCTTTATTAAACTAAGCATATATTGTTTAGCTAACTGCTATAACAAAATTGCATCAAATTAAAATGGTAAAATACCTAAAGACGTGATCGTGCAACATCGCACCATTTGTCGTCTTTGCATATTTATATTATATTAAGCTTTATTCTTTAATGTATATACATCATATTATTTTTCTATTTTATATATTCTAAGTGATAGAAAAGCATTCTTTATGTTAGTAGTGCACTTTATCATACTGTGCCTATGCATTTTATAAACTGGTTGTATTTCAAAATGTCAACATGTGTTGGGCATTTTTGTTGATTTAGTTAATGTGGGAATGCTGAAGTCATATCTCTTGCCTGCCAAGCAGTATTTTGACACACGAAACTTAAAATCCTACAGGTTCGTATAAGGGCAAACAATTAATAGTATTTCAATTACGCGTTGAAAACGTCGCATGAGGTCGATTTACTAGTTGTCAAAAGTGAAATGTGCTCAAATTTTGTCAAAGTGTATAGCTTTAGCTAGCTCTGGGGACATTGTTGATCCCGGTCATATTTAGGGTAATAGGGGTTCAAATAATTATAGCTTGGCAGACACAATATTCGAATTCAATATTTTCAAATTAATTATAATAGTTATAATAACAAATATATCGCGCTGAAAAGTAGCAAAAAGGGTGGTTGTCAGATTTGACTATATAGTGTTAAACGCCTCTTAAAGGAGGATTTCGTGATCCTATCATCCTCTTTTCATGTCATTTATCAATAGATATCCACGAAAAAAACTTGTTCCCAAAATTTCAGTTGATTCGGATTATTTGTAATCTGTTGTAATTTCGTTCTGGCTGGTATACCAAAACGAATTAATCTGCAAGAAACTTTTGGTACATAAACATTATGTAGCCAGTGGTATAAAATCTCAACGTTTTTGGAGAAAAGTGGGGGATGAGGCTGTGGATCAGGAAATGCCCTTTTAATAAGCACATCCTTTTCCATATCGCTTAGATATGTAGTGTGCTCAGTGTACATACGGTGTGTATTTGTAGATCTTGCTATTTGTTAGTTGTTTTAGAAGGGGATAGCATATTCAAATTATAAGAATCCTTTTAATTCATATCCACGTCATCACGCTCGTTCACAAATTTCTCGCATTTCCAGCAGTAAATTTTACAGTTTTTAAACCCGGGATCGGATTCCTTTAGGGGATTATTGTTAAATGAGGAAAAAGTACGTAACATTTTCGTTTCCATCAGCTGAAACATCTCGTGGCTTTGGGAAAAACGGAATATAAAGATACCCCAATTCATTTTTAACGCATTTAAAAATGTTTACCAAAAATTCATTTTAATTAAGAACTTTCTACATCAATTTGGACACTTGGTATTTATCTTTGGACGACAATGTGACAAGTAGATCGGATTGCGCGCAAAGACAATTGTTTTGTTAGTGAAGGTTTCTATAATATTTTTTCTACGTGTGGTACTTGACAATAGACTGCAGTATAGGGCGCTATGTGTTTGAAATTTTATTTTCCTACATTAGTGGAACTAATGTTTTATGGCATCTTTAAACCTGAAAGGATAACAATATGATTAGTTCCATTTTATGCCACCCTGCGGTTCCAACGAGGGGTCGAAAGCCACAGTGGGGGCAAAATGTAAAAATAGTCCCATCATATTGTAATGTATCTTAAATTGGTCCTCTTATCATCAAAATCATGTTATAAGGTCAAATAGGTGAAATGCCAAAAAATCATACACAAAGGTCAAAATTTAAAAAATGGTCCGATTTCATCGAAACTGGTTTCAAATCACTCCCCTTAACATAAGAAATCTCAAACATAGACTTAGTTGACAATTTAAGTGCATTTTTGTATTGTCATGTCCCCCTTCAGAATTCATGAGTCTAATGTACAAGCATAACATTTGTCCCATAATTTCATCCGATTCTGAGGTTATAAATTTCTCAAATAAAATATTTTCCTATTTGGTTTGCCGAGAGGAGTAATTTAAGACAAATTTCGGTTGAATCTGTGAATTTTGAACATTTGGCTTCTATGCATGAGATATTTGACATTTTATACTCTATAACTCCTGAACTAAGCACCCTAGTGCAATATGACAATTGACTTTTTTTATTCCTAGCAATAAGAGGAAAAAATTGAGGTATTATATTACAACATGATAGAACAGATATTAACCTTTTGCCCCATTATGACTTGAGTTGATATGCTGTAATTAGTAAAATAGATAAATAAGTATACCTAATATTAAAGCAGTTAAATAAGTAAAACATCATCGCATTTATATGAATGTAACAAATTGAAATAATTACATTGATAAGTAAATACCTACATAAAGAAGTAGATAAATAAGTAAATAAATAACAATATCAAAACAGTGAGATTAATACAGAGGTTGTCATTTTGTGGTGTAATGATTTAAGGGATAATGTCGGTATCGGTCCAGGCGCGTAGATGCCCCCCCCCCCCCCCACCACCACCACTGCAGGACCTCCGATGCGCAGGATTTGTCACATTTTGTCACCAATGTCATCAATTCTGACTTCAACATCAATCCATGCAAGATTTAGTAATGTGAGTCCCAAGTCTAATAAAGTGTCAGTGGACAAGTGTAACATTTCAAATTCTTAGTTCAGGGGCGCTTTTTTGTTTTGTTTTGTTTAAAGCGATGGCCAATGATAATAGTGTAAAAATGATGCACCAAATGATTTCAATTGGAACTTCTCATCTCAGAAGGGAACATCCCCCATCAGACACCCTTAAACATACCCTTGGTATTCTTACCCCATCCTCGATATACCTAATGTTGTCTCCGGTAATACCCCATCTCTGGTATCCCTAACTCCATCCCTAAAAACCCTATAAGTCAATTCCTCGGGACCCATAACCCATTTCTTGGACCACTCGGTACCCATTACCCTGTTCTAGGACTAGGAATGAATGCCAAGAAGACCAAGGCAATGCTGTACAAGGAAACTCTGCCTTCAATAAAAACACTGGACGGAAGCGAATTGGAGATAGTACAAGACTTCAAATATCTAGGTGCATGGACTGCCAGTAGTGAGAAGGACTTCAACAACAGAAAGGCACTTGCTTGGAAAGCATGCAACAGCATGGACAAGATCTGGAAAAGTAATCTACCAAGAGATCTAAAGATCAAGTTATTTACCACCACTGTAGAATCGGTACTAACATATGGCGCTGAAACATGGACAATAACAACCAAAATGAGAAAAGCTATGGATGGCTGCTATACCCGTCTCTTGCGGAAGGCACTAGATATCTCATGGCAAACTCACACCACCAACAAAGAACTATATGGGAATCTGTTACCAATCTCTGAGAGGCTCAGGATTAGAAGGTTAAAGTTTGCAGGGCACTGTGCAAGAAGCGTAGAGGAAGCAGCTTCAAGTGTTCTTATGTGGCAGCCCAAACATGGAAAGCGAACAAGAGGTGCACCCAAGAAGGATTATATCAAGATGTTGGCAGATGATACAGGATTAACAGGCCCAGACATCAAGAATTGGATGCTTGACAGAGCAGTTTGGAGAGCCATTATGGGAGTCCGATTACAAGAGTCGACATAAGCAAGCAAGCAAGCAACACTGTTCTAAATACCCCTGAATTTCTGGCCAATGCCATGTCCCGGGGGGGGTCTTCCTGTTTGAAGGTGTACAGGAAGATGCCATGGTTGGGGGTAAATTTTTCAGCAATTTTGATATCAATGGATGGGTTTTCATTGGAGACCAATGCAACCAATTGGGCACATTTGGATAAAAGTGACGTTAAATGCGCCCAATTAGAGTAAATTTAGCAAACTAGCACCGCCAGCTGGTCTTGTTCTTATTTAAAGGATACACGTATGGGCCAAGAAATCGCTTTGGATACATTTTCTATGGCATTTAAAATGTTATAATATATAAAATGAAGTCCTCATCTAAATGTGAAAACAGATACAGATCACCTTGCACAAGGGGGTGGGTGGGTGTTTTTGTGTGTGTGTGTGTGTGTGTGTGTGTGTGTGGGGTGCGTTTAGTATGGGATTTGTGTGTGTTATTATTGGACATTGGAGAGTTGGATTTAGACCAAAAATATCAAGCTATATCCAGCGCAGTGATGGAAGTGACCGAAAAAGTAGCTCAACAAGAGAAGATGGTAAAATCTGTTAACAACTGAGGAGGACAAAAAGATACCTGGGCAGAAGAAGGAATACATTGAGAGAACTTCAGGACAAATCAACACCCCAAAAGAGTAAATATAGAGAGCTCGTCAAAACTGTGAGGGAAAAAACGTAGACAGAAGAGCAGAAAGAAGAGAAGAGACCAAATAGAAATCATTCTTAAAAGTGGAAGAGGGCCTCAGCATATTGCAAAGCTGTACCGAAAGAAATCAAGAATGCACCAAATGAGACAAAAAGACGGTGTCATAAAATTATAGACAGGAGCTACTTAATGTATCACCAGACATATCAGCCATCCCATGCATAACCCAAAAAGAAGTGGAAATGGCTGTAAAGGAGATGAAAGACAGCAAAGCAGCAGGAATAGATGGCATTACCAGTGATATAATCAAGATTGGAGGAGAGGACATCACTCAACATCTAGTTAGACTTTATAACCAAATATTGGATGAAAAAAGCATGTTATCACATGTGTATAAATTTTTTACAAGGATAATAAAGAACAGAATAAAAGGAGTAAATGACATGGAGGTCCAGTTAAGTTATCTGTATAAAGGAAGTAAAAAAGATTGGACTGAACATACACAAGGATAAAACTAAATATATGACAAAGCACCAGTCAGAAGACTCCATTGTAGTTGATGGCGACATCATCAAAAAGATGGATGGTTATAAATTTCTTGGTCTAATAGTGAAGATGAAGAACAACACCAGGAAATAAGTTTTGATAATAATAAAGGCAGGTTGGAGTTGCTTTGCCAGATTCAAGGATATTCTATGTGATAAGAAATTACCAATGCATAAGGTGGGCAAAATTGCAAAATTGTCCAGCCGACCGACTACCAAAATTACTTTACTGGGACGTGTGTGCGCGCGAAAATAAGGATAATTATTGTGGCATAAAAAGGCCAAACGGATGATAAACATCAGAAATTTGCTCAAGTTTGTTCTGATATTTCGGCGTTTGTATCAATGGCCCAAGATACAATGTGATCCAATTCTCTTTAAATTACAAATATTGTGCAAAATTTTGCTATTTTCGCCTGTTGTGTCATACGGTTGTAAATTGAATGAACTATGACTTTGCTAAAGAGTGCTTATAAATTGATATGCTAGGCACTCGACTGTTGATTATGCTAAAAAATTATTTTGCTAACACATTTTCTCCAAATAAAATGTGCAGATATCGATATCGATATCGATAGGATATTAAGGTATTTGATCTAATAACACTTCTGACCTATATTGTACCAAACCAAAGTTTCTGTCTTTGTAAACACATTCATTTTCTTAAGATGAAAACATCAGTTTTTCGAAAAAAGTGCCACAGTTACAGTTTTGGTTGTTTGTATGGATCATTTTGTTTAGTATTACCTTTAAAAACTACAAGTTACTAATATTGTCGATACATCTGTAGTTTTGTATAGTTTACGACTGATATCCATTTTTCTAGAATAATTAAACAAAAATTCTTGTACTGAAGCTGTGAAAGTTCTATTCAAACCGGCAAGTTGCTGTTAAATAAATTAAAAAAAACGCCAATATAATAAAATTGAAATTAGCATACAATAACAAAGATGGCGTTGTACGTACATGTGCCAAATTATTACAGTGTAAGTGAGCAATTGATTTATAGATCATTTAACACGATGTGTATACATTTTTCTTTAATTAACCGTCATTTTAACTAAACCTCACATGTTGTTTAGTAAGTATTTTGTACAAAATAGCAATGTAAGTATAGTTCAATAAGAAAATTAAGTGCGTTTTCGTCTGAAAATTTGCAACAATGGTTCAAAGTCCACCCATGCAAAGTAAAAATTGCAGTATTGTAGTTAAGCAGGATTGTAACAAAAAAGGTCAAAAGTTTTGGTAATTATTACAGGGTTGATTAAGTATAACTTAAGTTTAGAATATAGCCTCACTGCAACCAGTGATTTTTTACCTAAAAGGCAAGGATGAGTGCCATAGTTTACTCATGGTTGAATGCGTATTCGACCCCGCTTACAACTCTTTGTGCAACGGTAGATACTTTTTAGATCTAGCATAAAGCCGAATATAGCTGTAGATACCCATTTTCAGGGATATATCGAATGTATTAGAACATGTAAGTATTGTAAATAATTAATGCACATTCACTTCTATAATATTTCAAAAATGAGTGCTCACGGATGTTTTAAATTTTAGAAGGACAAATGGAATGGTACTAAGATTTTCAAACGCCGTTTACTAAGAACAACAATTTTGTGTATTCAGCACTGTGCCGTGTTTTGATGTATATCTTATGAATGGCCAAGTGGTCCAAAAACGCGTAAGACAAACGTGTAAGGTTAAACGTGTAAGGTTGCATCTTACACGTGTAAGATTTCATCTTATACGTACAAAATTAGAGTTAAAATTAGGGTCAGGTTTATGTATAGTGGCGGTACTGGGGGGGGTGAAGTGGAAATATTTTTCTTGACTGCAAATAAATAAATTCATAACACACTCCTTCAGAAGAAAATGACAGTCCCTGTCCTCATGTGTAAGAATTATCAAATAACATCATCAGCAGCTACACAGTTCTGACCTCATGCTCGTAAGAATTCCATTACGTCATCGATATCCCCAATTGGCACACCCATTTAGCACGTAAAAAATGAAATATAAGTTTGTAAATCAGTTATATCTAGCATATCTGGTGTTAATCTTTTTCCGTAATGGAAAATGCAAAATAAGAGTTTATCTCAAATTATTATTAATTATCAAATTATTTAACCAATTGCAATAAATGCCACTATTTTCGCCTATACTTTTGCATGTGGAGTTTGTGTACATCCGGAATTTAGGCGCTAGCGCCCTAAAAGCAACTTTTGTTCAATATTTTTACGATTTTTCAATTTTTGCGCCCTTTTTCTTTGCTAATTCGTTTTGCCGCCCCTTCGTTTTTGCCGCCCGTTTTTGCCGCCCCTTCTTCCGCCGCCCCTTCGTTTTTGCCGACCCCTACTTTGACCCCGGGGGGCTGGCGCCCCCCCCGCGCCCCCCAAACAAATTACGCGCATGCGAAGTACACTGTTCAATATTTACGCTGGGTCTTGAGGGTCGAATCTGATTGTTTTTACTTGATCCAAGAGGAGGGAATGTTAAGATTTAAGCGGACGCGAGGAAGGAACGCAAAATTTGAAATATGATGATATGGTTGAAAAGGTCTATAATATATTAATATTTAATTACACTTAATATATATTTATTTCTGATTAAATCTATGATATTTTAAATATGCTCCTGTAGTATAACATTCATAGGTAACCCGGAACAGTTTTTGGAGTAATAATAGAGGTGGTCGAGGTTGAACGTGGTGATGGACGCAGGAGTAGTGCTGTTAGTAACACTCAGCTTACTCGCAACACAGGCAGTTACCCGAGCACAAGGTTTGTACGTTACTTTTACAAATTAAACAGGTTTTCTTATTTTTTTCAATTGTTATAGTCAGTACTGTTTGTCTGGCAACCAGTTAGGAGTGACCTCCATAGATTTTTGAAGGGGCCCCCTGTTCAATATTTGGGTGAGGGATAGGAGGGTTCACCCCCCAAACTGTAATATATTTCCACTTTAGATGTTTTCCTTTATTCAGGGTTGGGTGGGGAAATCTCTTTGCTGCTAATCACTTTTCCTCACCAGAGGGCGATGATTTAAAACAACAAAAAAACACCCCCTGTAAGTCAAATTCCCTGCCTTATCCTACGGGTGTTACTGCGGGCAAATATATTCCTTTAAGGGGGTGCAAACATTACCGTAATGCCAGTGAGGTGTCCATGTTCCGAATCATTGTGCTAAGTACATTCACGTTATGGAATCCAGTGACCAGCTTAAGGTCCCTGTAAAACCCTCGGTATCACAAATTTTAAGATGTAGAAAGTAAGTCAACCTTTGTGACAGGAATAGTTATAAAATACCTAGGGTCAAAGAGTTTGTTGTCTGCTGTAATCAACTGAAAATGTAAATGTGATAATAATGAATGCCTAAACAAGGAGGCCTATGTGAGTGTGTTCATAATGCATGCCATTATCAAGGAGGCCTATGTGAGTGTGTTCATAATGCATGCCATTAACAAGGAGGCCTATCGTCATGATCGTTGTCTAACATTGAACCATACCACCATATGTCAACAGAAAGGAATTATAGCTTATTCTTTAGCACCACTGTAAAAGAGAATATAAGCGGGAAGCATTTTCACTCGCCACGACAAGTGGTGCGGAAGTGTTGCGCTACTGACTTTTAAGATGACTTTTTGAGCAAAATTAATTTAAAATTTCTAATTCCTGACCATAAAGTATTTTACCGTTCTACTGAACTGCAACAAAGTTAAATGGTACATACCCAGACATTATTCTGGGTAAGCCCATTCCCATTGCTTATGATTCCAACCCTATCTATCACAACAATAATATCCGTTTCAAATGTTGAGTACAGATTCTTTTAACTTTATCCTTTTGTTTTCATTAGATGTAAACCCGTGTAGGTCTCAACCATGCCTTAATCAAGGACGTTGTGTGGATAAAAGCCGAGGCCGGTACAGGTGTATATGTCGACGAGGATGGACTGGAAGAAGATGTGGAACGGGTAAGAAAAATAAGCAGCTCTACTGAAAATTCACGCTCATCTAAATTCAAAGTGCAAAATGCCTTTGTGGTATAAGGTTCAGTTTCCGTCGTCTAATTTGACAATGGTCAGATAGCTACAAAGAAAGCACATATGTTCAGCCTTCCCTTTGTTACACATAGGTTACGATATTAGTAATACTATGAGATCACCCGTCTTTTGCGGTTCGTAAATGCATAGAGTTTGGACTTGATTGCTCTCAAGTCTTTGCATGTTGAACCATTAGAGGATTTTAGTTGCTGAAGGAGTCTGGGGAATAAGTCCCCACTCCGTAAAGAATGAAAGTCCCCCGTACAACCACACAGTCACTAAAAATAGGGCTACTGTTGAATCTTCTCCCCTGTAGGACAACGCAGTAACAGAATTCCAATGTAGGTCTACACTGACAGTAAAAGAAATACAAAAACGACCTCTTCTTAATAGTAGTCTACACAGTAAAACAAATTAGCTCGGTAGGATTTTGTAAGGGTACACATTGAAAATAAAGAAATACAAGAACTATAGTATTTCACGGCAAAACTTGTCTCACACATGATAACAAAATCAAACACAAAGACTCCACATAAGTGCAGTAAAAAGTTATCAGCACCGAACTAGCATCGTATATTATTGTCACCATATTATGTAGACTAGATGACCGCAGATGTGTGGCTAATTAGGTCATTATTTGAGATGTTCATAATACTGTTTGATTTCTTGAGGTATAATAGGTACTTTTTCAGATTCACGATTACAGGCATATGATCTTCAGACAGATGATAGGACAAAATCCTTATGTTACAATTATTGTATTGTGTTGGAATAAAAATATTTAGCTCAGAGTGAGCTTTCAGTAACTTATTTGGACACCCACAACGTAAACAAAAAACCAAATTTGATGTTTTATTGGGGTGCGGACAAGCTTGTTCTTCATATCGCAAAAGTCTGTTTTTCAAAATAATGTAAACTGTAAAAGTGTTTAGCCTTACCAATTCGTCAAACTCAGTAATTCGTCAAACTCAGTAATTCGTCAAACTCAGTAAAAGAGTAGCAAAATGGGAGGAGAGATCTACAAATCACCCACCAATTTTGAATATTCATGTTGGCGAAGAACTACCACCTGGTGCAGATGCAACTTGGGTTGAATGGAAATGCCTTAATAGGTTAAGGTCTGGTGTAGGAAGATGTAAAGTCAACCTCAGCAAATGGGGATATCGAAAGAACACAGATGTAACCAGCGATTGTGGAACAGAACCACAAACAATGGATCACTTACTGTGTTGCCCTCAACTGGAGCAAACATGCACAACTGCTGACTTAGCAGTTTACAATGAGAATGCTGAAAAATGTGTGCAGCACTGGCTGAAACACATTTAATCTTGTGCCGTGGACACGCTAAAAAGAAGAAGTAATATTATGTCGAGTATGGTTTTGTTTATATTTCAGTTGCTGATGTTAATCAATGCTTATCTAGTCCTTGCATTAACGGAGCAACCTGTAATGACAGAATAGGGTCGTATACTTGTACCTGTGCGCCAGGTTGGACTGGAGTTAATTGCGAACAGGGTACGTCTCACAGTAATTTTGTAGGTTATTTAAAGGTCCACAATCGTTATCCAGTCTAACTTACTCTTAAAACAATCAAAACCTTAAAAATACGCACACAGCAATTTTATCAAGCACTGTCTTTAAAAAAAAGATAAAGTTCACGGATCAGGTGTACAGGTTGTGTCAAAATGATACAGCCTGTACTGCGTTCATTTCGTACGTGCAAAATCTTGGCTAAATACGCAACCTCGCTTCGAATTTGGATAGATATTTGTTTTTGAATAGATATAGTTTGAAATTGCAAGCGCTCTACATGTATTATGTAGTAACTAGTAATTTTACGTCCATTACTTTTCAAGATATTGATGACTGTTCGTCAGAACCTTGTCAAAATGGAGGGACATGTGAAGGCGGAATTCTAGAATACTCCTGTCAGTGTATTCCAGGTTATACGGGAACCAATTGTGAATAGGATGAATATGTAAAGTAAAAAACAAAAAAATAAAAATCATTTGTATCAAATATTAGGATACAGTTAGAAGACATGAGACCTCAACCATGATTGAAAAATGGAACAAACTTAATATGCATTATGGATTTAGTCGAAGTGTTAAACTAAAAAATCTCTTTACAGTGTTAAGTGAATGGAATGTATACAGGCTACTTCTTAAAATGTAAGGAAATATAATCAGGTGCAAACCTTCGACAATGACTGATGGTAAAGATGAAATCGCATAAACTTTTAAAAACCGTATCCTCCATACATAAACTCCCATGTGAATTTTGTTGTTTGTTTGTAGAAATTAATGAGTGCATGTCTCGACCATGTTTAAATGGCGGCAAATGCGTTGATGAATTGAATCAGTACAGCTGTGTATGTCAAAGAGGATGGGCTGGAATTAACTGTCAATCAAGTGAGTCAACGGATATTGATTATTATTCATATATCTGAAAGGGTGAAGTGCATCTTGAAATATCCAGTTCTAGAATCAGAAGACGAAATTATTTTTAAAATAACAGCTCCTAAATAGAGATAAATAGGGATCACAACGGATTGATCAATAACAAGCTTTATATTCCAACATCTAGGAGTAAGTAATAATTAAAGTAGCTGCTGTACATGAGTACATTTGCCCATGGACATGATTAATATAACTGTGTACCACACCTATTTTAAAAAAAAATTATTTTTTAGAAATTTATTTATATGAGAAATGAAACAGTAATTCGGATGTGAATCTTGAATAATCCTTTATGGTCTGTTTTTCCTTTTCAAAAGTTACTTGTGAAGAAAATGAATTTCTGTGTGATGATGGCGTTGGCTGTGTGTTGGAAAGTTACCGATGTGACTATATTCCTGACTGTAATGATAACAGTGATGAGTCAGGATGTACTTGTATCCCAAGCATACAGTTTCAATGTTTAAGCGGTGGTTGTGTGCACAACTCGTGGTTATGTGATGATATCGAAGATTGTTTTGATGGAAGTGACGAATCAAATGATACCTGCCACGCTATTAACAGTAAGTTATTATTCATAATCGTTTATTACTAGTTGAGTGATGCGAATGTCAAAACAAACAATATTTGTGATGATCGGATACTCTGCAACTGTTATCCTTTTTAGTACAATGTAAATACACCTGTGTTTTTTAAATCTTTCATTTGTAGGCTTCTTTTGATTTTTTCCTTGATGCGAATATGAACCATTACATTACGCCAAATATGCAACAATATCAGATACTGCTTAAAATGAAGTATAATAATACCTTCAGTCTTTTAAGTTACGATGTGCTCTTTTTTCTTTTCTTTGAAAATACACATTGTTACTAAAAAAATTTAAAAAACAGTCATGAAGGACAAGGTAGGTAATGGTGTCTCAAATGGACGCTAAAGATCAAATGTAAAAGGTGCCCCGTAAGTGTGTGCCAAAATCGCTTGCCCCTCGGTTCGATCTTCCAAAATTGCGTGCCTCCACCCTGGCTCATAATTATTGCACAGCCTCTCACCGTTGTTGTATTGACAGATATTGATGAGTGTGCCTCAGAACCCTGCTGGAATGGAGCGAGTTGTCAAGATTCAATTAATACCTTTGTATGTCTGTGTCCGCAAGGATATACAGGAACACTCTGTGAACAAAGTAAGCCATGTCTACTGGGAAGCAGATGTATGCTTTAATGTCAATTATTGGTACATATATAATTGGAAGTTAACAGATAAATGCCAATGAGATTGGATGAAAATTGAAAGTTTTAAGGTCAGACCAGTGTTTTATTCATCTTTTCACATTCAAAATGGTAATTATGACCATTCAGATAATTGTAGAAATCGGTTTTTTTTTGGGGGGGGGAGGGGTTGCAACATTGGGCCAATGTTGGAACGCCATTCCTGTTTCGATAGTTTACAAGTAGCGACGTACTGAATGGCTGGACATTATCAGCTATCAAAGAGATACCACTTCCAGCTGCCAATCACAGAGGTTTGATAAGATTTTGTTACAAAGTGATATAAGGACAAAACTGTGCATGTTGGTACTTCATTGCTTGGAATCTTATGTGCTAATAATCCCTAAATATTTTGGTAGCTAATAAATATATCCAATTTAAATTTCGACTCACTAAAATACTTTCAGACATCAACGACTGTACCCCAGACCCATGCCTTAATGGAGGTACATGCGAAGATGGAGTAAATGAATACCAATGTCACTGTTCTGCTGGTTACTCTGGTCCAAACTGTGAAGTACAAGGTAAGTGCAGGAACAAACCGCGTGGTCGGTACTACAGGGTAACCCGGAATGATTAGTACCATTCAGTGCCCATTTAGTACTTTCAACTTTTTAAAACTATGAATGTCATTTCTGTTAGCTATATTGTTTTAGATCTATACCTTTTCCATTTACCAGCATTCTCGGCCCTTATCAATGCAGACGTTTGAAACATGATCTTTATCGTGGCATTGTCTTTTTTAAGACAGTTCTTTTTGAAACTATGAATATTATTTCAGTTGGCTATATTGTTATAAGATCTACCTTCTATCTTTTACATTGGACATTGGACCCTTTCTTATTGGAAAAAGCTTATGTTTGACCGAAACGATCTCTGTTCTGAATAATTATCTGCAATATCATTGACCATGTTCGACACAAAATGTAAATATTGTCATATTTTCGTTGTGCTTTCTTATTATTATGTTCCTCTAAGACGACGAAAATGCCATTGAAGATTTCCTTTAGAAATGGTGGGATTTTTTGGAAGTATAGTGAATGCAGCACCTTCTGGCGACAAAATAAGTTAATGGTACAAATGCGCGCGACGAATGAACAATTTTGCCACATTGAAGCTAACATGGCCAAATATGAGGTTAATTTGGTTAGAAATCCATATACATGCGAAAATATGGGGGATGGTTGTATGGACCATCAAAATATGGGGGATTTATTAAGGCGCCATTGTATTTGCAAAGTAATCACCTTCCATGGAAACTATCCCATGCTTGTATAGCCTCATAGTAAATTTTGTCTGTGGGTGGGGTGGGGTTGAGATTGGTTGTTTTTATAGGGCACTAAACATGATGGTTGAGTTTCGCATAATTACCAGCATGTTATCGACCATAATAATACTCAAATTGTAATTTATTGTTTTCATTGTCTTTAATGCAGTTTGTTCAGAGCCCGAGATCATAATAGCAAGAGATAGTAAGGTCAATTTGACGTCTTATGGCTACCCTAATAATTACATGAATAACATGCGGTGCTTCTGGACTGTGCGGTGCCAGGAAGGTGGCAGAATACTAGTGCAGTTCATAGACTTCTCTACAGAAATGCTCTTTGACAACTTGTACATCGGAACAGCACAAAATGGACGACTTTTAGGATACTCGGATAATGCCCTGCCTCATTTGGATGTTTTGTCACCAGCTGACGGGATCCCCCTCCATTTTGAATTCTACACAGATGAAATTGTAACAAAACGTGGCTTTCATATTTGTTTGACAAATATAAATGCAGAAGGTAATGTTTGGTTAATACTACCCTACCATGGTTCGCCCTGCATAGTCCTGTATATGATAACCCTTCTAATTTGTGTACTTATACACACTCATTTTTTCTTGAATTTCTACTTTTTGTATGACTGTCATGTCCAGTGGCGAACTAAAATATAAAGTTTTCATATTTAAACCCGATATTACACATTAACTAAAAGCAAGGACTCTTTAATGATGTCAAATTAAATGGATTGAGCAAAACGTGGTCCTGCAAATATAAGTTAAGCACACTTGATTATTGGTATTAAAACTTACAGCAAGGTCACTAAATGTGTATTATTTAGAACAACTTTCATAAGTATGCAAATGGAGCTACTGTCCAAATGGTTAAATGGACAGTTAGGTTGTGTGAAACGATGCACGATTCAGAAACCGCAACGACGCACATATACATAGATTTAAGCCTCATACTTAACATATTATTAATGAAACATGCTATTAAATTTAACATATTCTTAAATGGAGCCGACTGATGGACACGTCAATGTCATTGGGATCTTACGTGTCATAAAGCTGGGATTCATCAACATAGATCATACCATTAACCTTCTATCGCTTTACAATGTCTTTGACTGGGAAAAGTATCGTGCACAAATCTGAAGGCCAGCTACTTATTTTAACCATTTGTTTGCAATATCATGTAGGAGTAAACCATTAAGGTTCAACACATGTGACACCGAATTTATCTTATGCCCCTAGATGAGAACATCATTATCTATGTTGTCGAAAGCGGCATATACGTAGTGTAAAACAAGTATCACGCCCTTTTACTATCAATAGACAGGAGAAGATAATTGAAACCCTGGATCACGGCGGTTTCACAGCTGATACTTGCGATGAGCACTTTGCCATGAGCGCTCAGGATATAACTTATTCTCCGTAAGATAAACCTACAGTTGTTCCACAGCAGCGTGTTTAGATGAGGGAAATTACCTCAGCTGTCTTGAATGTTGAAGGGAAGGAACCAGAAAGCAAAGACTCATTAATCAGCTGTGTGAAGGTTGGCAGAAATACAACCAAGGACTACTTAACAAGTCATGTCGGCATTGGATCTAATTGACATGACTTGGGAGGCGTACTGTCAATCAATTTGTGAACTTCATCTTCTGGTTGACGGTACTCATAAAATGAGTGAGATCAGACCCATCAGTCTGAACAGGATTGTTAATATTATAATTTCGTTTTTATAATCAATTCCGTTTGAATGTTTTTAAACTTGTTTGTCATTTTCAGACTTCGTGGTGTGTCCTGGAAATCAACTTGAAGTGATTGATGATTCAATGTTTTGTGATGGCTTCAATGACTGTCAGGATGGAAGTGATGAGGGCATTCTTGTCAATTGCTGTAAGCTATACTAATGCACTATTTATGTGACCGTTTTATACCTCATGCAATTCCATGCAACTTGTGCAAAATACAGCAATTTACATCAATAAAGGTCGAGCTACTCCATAGCGCTTTCCCTCCATACCTGGAACAGGATAGAGCGGCGTGATGGTTTAAGAGACTGTACGCTGCGTTCATTATTGGTGTGCTTGAAGGAAAGTAAATTGAAATGTCAGCCATGTGGAAAACAAACTTATCTTTCCGCAGCACTCACATAATGTCTTATTAAATGTTAATTTATTCAAGAAACTGAAACTAATGTAATGATACTTTATCGTACGCAGTATATTGTGTACCGTGTGCAATAAGCAATTATTGATTACCCGTCTTAATATCTACCATAATTAAAACATGTCTAATTCCAAACCAGGCTATTCTAACGGTATCATTCTTAGACATGTTTTATAAACTTTATTTAAAATATCTGCTTGCAATAATATCGCCGTTACCAACATGTTTGAGCAGAGTATAGGGCTGATAATACATGGGCTCAGCGATTATGATCTTTGGGGCTTTCATTCTGGCAACTGATTTTACCTTCCGTTAAAGCTTAACAGCCAATTCTATTTCAACTTTACATGTTTAGTGTACGCCATCCCCTCTTTTCCTCTGGAACCATGTTTAAATATCCTCAACTGATTCCAGGCCAATATAAAGAATGTCTGAAAACAGCTTCCGTGCAGTTGTTGTTAGTTCAGCTGTTGTGCTCAGCAACTAAGGAGCACCATATGGTAAGTAATCACTTATTGCACACGGTATTATGATTGTCTTTTACAAAAGTAATAAGTCTCTTCGTTTCAACTTAATAATTTGCAGCGGCACCAGCATGTGATCTTGATCAGTTTCGATGTTTCGATGGATCTTGCATACCGGAATACTGGGAGTGTAATGGCATACAGAATTGCCCCCCATTTAATGAAGACGAATTTAATTGTGGTTCTACATGTAAGCTACGCTCTGTTAATTTACATTTCGACAACAAGGTCAATGGTTTATATGCATGTGCGTGCAGTGTTTGGACAAAACACAATTACACTAAAATACAATTATGTATTATATTCAATGGGCGCAAATTCGACAGTATCAACTAAAATTGTTTTATATCCAAGGAAAGTCTAGATTTCTTATATGTGCACATATAAATATATAGCTATTAACAATGAACATGATTTGGTTAATACTAGTTACATAATTCTTGTTTCCAAATCTCAAATACTCACTAAGTTCTAGAGACAAAAATGTGTACGTATGTGTATCGAGGTGGAAACTGTGCACATGATGGTTTATAATTCAAACATTTTGCTGGCAAATCCAATGAAAAAGTAACTCACTACTTAAAATTTTCGCCATCTGGGTCGAGGACTAGGATCACAAGTGTATTAGTCCACTGCTTTTCTCGAGAAACTGCTATTAACACTTTTATGCATTTAAAAATGCTTATTTTGATGAAACCTCCATCTTATGGTTCCAGAGATATGGCCATTTTTAACACTTAAAAGTATAAACAAGGTATCGTCTCTCTCGATCACATATACGAGCCACTGCTCAAAACAAAAACATCATCACTGATAGAGCAACCTTAATTTTACATCTAATGTAGTCTTAAAGGAATAATAAACAACCCAGCATCAGTCAAACTATTTAGATTCAGTCAAAATATGAATCTTAAAAAAAAAAGAAAAAAAGCGCAATGATTTGTAGTGCGCTACGCACATGTTGTCGTTGACCACTACGGCGTCACATCATTCCATAAATCATTTAACAACAAATTAGGGACTTTGCTGCTTCAAGATCGCACACCCTAGACATTCCACAAATAACCATCGCAACCAGGATCAGCTCCCCGAGTTTCGTACGGGTTGCAACGATACAATTAGCAGTAAGTTCCTTGTCCAGAGGAATTTAAATCTAACTCAATTTTTCCACGAGAGCGTACTAGGCATTATTTTTAACTATCTATTGTAATTAATTTATTGTATTTAATGTAAAGGCCACAATTCAAAAACTTCTTTTTAATTTTATTTTTTTGGTAGCCCTATAATATTTGCCTAGTCTTATGTGTAAATATATTCGCTTCAGTTTCATATATCGTTCTTGATGTAAAGTATGTATTATGCAAGGTGCTGTAAATTAAACAAAGTACTATGCCAGTGTTCGAACACTTTGAATTAAATGTAGAATGTAGAATTGACACTATTTCTCTGATCAAAGGTAAATCATGCAAATTTCGCTTTGTTTGCCGATGTATATATTATTACATAATTTGTTATTTACAGTGTGCGGTAGTACTGTCATAAGTACCAACGAATCCTACGCCTTGGAAAACTTGAATTATGGTAACAACGAATACTGTCAATGGACATTTAACAGTACTGGTGAAAGATACATCTTAGTTCACTTTGAGGCATTTAGACTTGAGGAATGTTGTGACTTTCTACAGTTTGGCACCGTGGAGGATTTTGATGCATATGGTAGATACAGTGGGGCTAGCGTACCACAAGACCTCGTTATTGCTGATAGATTCGTAATGGTGACATTTACTAGCAACGACTTCAGAACTGATTTGGGATATGCTATTACACTATCAGATCTCAATCCAGCAGGTATTCATGCCTGTTTGGTTATAAACAACATAAATTAGGGACACATACCTGCAAATCGCTTTGTGATATTGGGCACAGATGAACTGACACGATTAACATTTCAGTATGAAAACCAAAAATTATTCCTTAATAATTACATGTACATTAAGAATACAGTAATGTAATTCCTTGACATTTGGTTTAGAAGTAAAGCAAATACGAAGTCCTTTTCTTTATGCATGACACTTTTTTAATTCTATTCTGTCAGATCTGATCACTTGTTCTGATGGTTCTGGAGCATATTTTGAAGATCGTATTTGTGATGGGTTTTTTGATTGCGATGATTCCATTGATGAACGATTCTGTCGTAAGTTATTCAGTTTACTTGGTAATTTTGTGTGTAGACTATACAGTTTGATTGCATTCCCACATAAAATATGATCACATTTATATCAGATTGGTACTTTGGTACCAATTTGTGTTACAAGATTCCGTACATTCAGGAGGAAAGTTGGGAATATTGCCTCTTTTGACTAGTGACGGTTGTCATGTTGCTTTCTGTAAAAAAAAAAATATACACGTCGTTAAGAACACCTGCCGAATATATTCAAAAAATTGCTGTTCTGAGTAAACGGCGTTTAAATTCTTGGTACCATTCCATTGGTCCTTTTAAATATTGAGAACATTCTTGAGGAATCATTTGAAATATATGCTATAGAAGTGAATTGGCACCATTGTGAGAGTCGGTTATTATGTAATGAAAGTTGACCTTTGACCCCATTATATTGCATATTTGGATATAATTTCTTAATTAAAGACTGTGCAATTTGTCTTTAAACCACTTGTGTAAACAATACAATATACTTGATTACGTAACAACAATACCATAAAATCAATAGGCTAGGGACACTGCCAAATCACGCAAAAAGGCAGGCTTCTTAAATCATATCAAAGGCAATTCCGAGAGCAGCCAAAGTACATGATGCATATAAATTTAGCTAGGACGCAACATTATTCTGCAAAAATGGCCATAATGAAAAAGCTGTTATTACAAATGACATTAATTATCTCCAAAATGAAATAGATTTACAAGTAAATGACTAGTCACATATGAGAGCTGGTACTCAATACACTGATTAGTGATGCAAATCAAACAATAATCTGCGCATGCGCAGGTGGGATAACCGATACAGCATGTTAAAAACTTAGTGTATGGAAATGGCAAAAAGTCATGTAAATAGGGCTTAAAATATTACAAATATGCTATATAAATAGAAAATTAATATTTTTTTGTGGATGATCTCAACATCAAATGAACAGAAAATTAAAAAAAAATCTCATTGAAACGATGAGCTCTCCCTCTGTACCACTACTTTTTGTGTAAATATAACAATAATAGAATAACTGTTATATTTTAATCACGGTTTCGAATATTTTCTAACTGGTAAAAAATAAATTTTACATATTTTCATCAGCTCTATGTGTTGATGTCCCACCAGAGTGTACATCGTTGCTATCATACAACCAGACATATTTCCCTAATGGTTTATCTTCTACTCTTGACGAAGCACTGGGATTATTCTTCGATACAGAGAATTGTCATGCCAATGCAACATGGCTGCTCTGTTCTATAATATTCCCTGAATGCCAAGGAGAGGCAAGTACTGCTTCACCGTGTCATCAACAATGCCTGGATATTGTCAATAACTGCACCAATCAATTTGAAGACTTATTGGATGATTGTGATTCATTCCCTGCCGACCAGGAAGTATTATGTTCACTTCCAGAAGGAGGTGAGTTAGCAAGTTAACGGTGATTTAGACCAGCATTTCGTCGTGCAATTTGAAAGGTCAGATGAAAATCTACTATGTAAACAGTGGGCACCATTAACATGATACACTTCATACGAGGGTCATTCAAAAAGTTCTATCGCCATCGTATGTACAACGTTGGTGGCACAAATGCAGAAAGAAGTAGATGAACAAACTCTTACACAGACCGATAACAGAATAGCCTGGAGAGCAGTAGTAGTGTGCGCAATTGCAACATAGCCGGAAGCGTAGACGTTGATGATAGTGCAAAATACTATTCTCAACTGCCTAACTGTCTAACATGCTGAGCTTTCATTAAGGATTAAATTAGGAAATGTTCTTGTCAAGATAAACTGGTACTCACTCAGAAATATTTCAATTCCCATCTGTTCGGCACACGGCTTACAGAACACAAAACAGAAACTGAAAAAATAGTGCAAAAAGTTTAACCAGGGCCCAAAGAAAAGCTTCAACAACAGATAAATTATTCACAAATCAGCCATCGCTGAGCATGTAGCAGCACAAAATCACATAATTGGGTGGGAGGAGGCTCAGGTCATCGACCAAGAAGCTGACAAAACAACCCGTTGGCTGAAAGAAGCAATTTGGATCAGAAGCAGGGGGCGTAACACCATGGACAAAGACGAGGAAGAAGAACCTTTCCTACTTTTATGAACCATGAACGATCCTGATGAAATTGTTTCAAGAGTTTCATTAAGGATGCTTTCAGGAGGACTCCTCCGAAAGAAAAACAAACGCTGAACAAGATAAATAGTCAGGCGTGAATGTAATATCTATTTGAAGGACATACTGCAGTTACTGTCCGTTTTCCTATACACAATACACAGTGCTCTCACCATTGACGCGTGACCCCTACAAATGATGTATGTTGGGAGAATGGACACTTGCCTAGTTAACATCACTGTGTGAAAAATAACCAGCCAATATTTTATTTATTCTCCAAAACTTCTAGCAAATATATTTCTCTAACATGACCTAAAATTACAGCTAGGTTAGATGTTCAGAAATGGTCGTACTTTTGTAAAATATGAGTGAGGGCAAGGCATAGCTAGCCAACTCCCCGTGTTATTTGAATGGAGATTTGACCGAAAATATTGGTATCGGACCACTCACTTCTGAAGGATGCCACAAAAAAACCGGTAAAAGCTACATTTAAATTATTCTAAATAGGTTCTAGAAAATAAAGTTTTGTAACATGTCCTAAATTTTTAGCTAATTTAGGTGTTTGGAGAAGGTCGTACTTTTGTGTTTTAGGAAGGACATGTAAACGACAGATAACACCAAAAATATGAAGAAATTATTTCTAAACCGTGTTAAGTCAAAAATCATTATGTTGCTCATTTTCAAGAATGCTGGTTTACAAAAAGCACGACATTGTCTGATTTCGTGAACAAAGCCACACATAACATTGTTTCCTTTCGTTTCCTTTATAATCGGTTACCCAACTGAAGCTATGAATACCAGCTTTATTGCGATATCGCACATGAAAACAGTCACTTGTGCACAACCAGAGAAGATCCGATTTAATCAGTTGAGCTGTTTCAATGAGTGTTATCTTGGTTTAATAGCTTTTAATGGGGTTAAGTCCTGCAAAGGTCGAGATGAATTCTACTGTAGACATGACTGCATCATGATTAGTAGGAGCTATGTGATTTTATTTCAGATTATCATGGAGATGGAATTTGTGGAATCAGGTCAGCAATAAGAGAAGAGACCAGAATCATTGGTGGAGAGGACGCAGTCCTAGGAGCATGGCCATGGATTGGATCACTAAGACATGTGGCATCTGGGCATATATGTGGTGGTAGTTTGATTTCTGAAAGCTGGGTTGTTACAGCTGCACATTGTGTGTAAGTATACAATTAAAACAAATGACATAATTGGCAAGATTAACATAATTGATTGGTAAACAGTGATACCTCAAGCACATTCAAATATGTAATATTCAAAGTAAATCATTTCTTCTTGGAGAAAGACCTTTAAGAAAACTGGGTTTGGATGCTAGTGTTCACCGATGTCATTGTGTAAGCTTAACTGATGTGAGCCTACATGTTGCACCGTAATTGATAAGTATCATGTCGAGTTTTTCAGCTTCAAAAGCTGGGAGATTTTTGAATTATTCCACAGTCAGGTACTCACATAGTTTATCATATAGATCAACCTGATTGATGTAAACAAAGCTGTTTAACATAACAAACGAAAATAAACGAGGAAAAACGGAGAACAAAATCATGTTGGTGGCATCAGTAATAATAATAATAATAATAATAATAATAATAATAATAATAATAATAATAATAATAATAATAAAAATAAAAATATCACATATAAAGTGGGTATGAACATACCAGCACACTGGCTTAATAACCTTTGACCCCAAATCTATGCACACTATATATGTGTATTATGTGCATGTGTGCAGGTGGCGTCACTCTGCTATGTTGTTTGTGGCAGAAGAAGTATTTTGAAGATTTTTTGTCTTGGACCAGAAGTGACCCCTTAATGACATTTGACCCCAAATTGTTAACGCCAAATATACATGCTTATGTGCAGGTGTCTCCCTGTACTATGCAACTTTAGAGAGATTAAAAAATTAAGACCGGAAATAACCCCTTAATGACCTTTGACCCCAAATATGTGAACACCCTACAAACACTTATGCCAATGCATCTGTGCATGTGGCATCACTCTGCTATGTTATTCGTAGAAGAAGCATTTTGAGTTCACACTAACATATTTGACCGTAAACCGGAAGTAGTTACCCCTTAATGACCCCAGTTCTGTGAACACTCCATAGAGACTGCATAATAGCGTAGCCGATGCATATGTGCAAGTGACGTCATATTGCTATTTAATTTGTGCCAGTATAAGCATTTTGATGATATATGGTTATATACAGGAAATGACTCCTTAATGATCTTTGACCCCAAATCTGTGAACACCCCATAGACGATCCGACGAGCCACATTCCTACACCTTACTGGCGGCCACAGCTAGGACCATTCATCCATTTTACGCGACGCCAGTATCATAGACGTGTAGAGTTTACCGCTCCCGTGACGCGGCGCAAGTGCTACGCGCCCGATGCGCTCGCGATAGTGGGTGTCTTGGATCGCAATACAAACGAACTAAACTAGTTGGCGCAAACAGCCCCAGCTATGGCCGACTTAATCCTGACCATCACGTGGCTAGATACTGGATAAAGCCGATGCATATGAACAAGTGACATCATTGTAGGAGGTAACATGTAAGAAGAAACATTTTGCTCTCAGAAAGAGATAAGAAATAGGTATGTCGTGATATTACAAAACATAACATAGCGCAATACCAAAAATATGATCATTGCGCCTTACAAACAAATTCAAAAACAACAACAGCAAAATAATACATTAATACATTAGAAAATATATGTTTTAGGATCCTTACTGAAAGAATTAACTGGAGAGAAGTCCGTAGTGTAGCCGGTAACTGGTTCCAGAGGGTAGGACCAGACACACTAATTGAACCACCACCAATGTTTCTATTACTCCTGGGGAGGCGAGTGATATCCAGCTCAGAACGGACGCCTTTCCTAGGTGGAATGTAGGTAGCGATGTAGTCAATGAGTCCGTTTAGTAAATGAAATGAACTCCGCAGACCTTGTATTGGACAAAATTCACTTTTTATGTTGAGATAGTAACATTATTAAACATTTAACACTAAATATACTACAAATAGTGAATTTGAAAATGATTTTTAGTAATCAACCCTATTTGACCCCTGCATGACCTTGAACTCAAAACCTGTGTACACCCCATAGACACTAGCGAAAATGTCAATGCATATGTGTCAGTTGTATCTCTGTACCATGTTACCTGCAGGAAAAGATTTGAAGGTATTTGGTTAAGTACCAGAAATACCCCCTTAATGACCTTTGACCTCAAGTCTGTCTAGGCCCTATAGACCCCGGCTATAGCTAAGGTCAATGTCCAAATCTCATTACTGTATCATCTAATCTATACGAAAAGAAACATTTTGGTAAAAATCCAACTGGACAAATTTTAGAGTTTTGCCCATTTTGACCCCAAAACAGACAGACTCCCTGTCCCATGTTTAAGCATTATCTGATTACAATTCAATATTCACCTAACGCTAGAGCTATTTTGGGATTATTCTAATGAACACAACACTATTAATAATTCGAAAAGTGACATAGAACTAAAGACAAAAAAACAAAAGTAGAGTAGGAAAGGGAAGTTGGGAGATGAAAAGATTAGAAAGAAAAGAAAGCGTGAGGAGAGAAATGGAGCAGAGAGGGGAGAGGGAGGGTAGTGAGACATGATGTTTTGCAAGTCTTGAGTCTTTTTGGGGGGTCACATTAATATGGACCAGTATAACATTAAATTTGGGTCGACATGTTGTAGAGTGTAGACCTATCCTGCCTAGTAAAACCTAATTATTACGATCAGACACATGAGTAAGAGGGCGCTTGACCAGTGTTCCATAAAACTGACTTATCCAGCCTTTATTGCAAGATAAGAGTGTCAGTATGATTGAGCACCCATTATTGTCACTCACATATTATATTAAAATCAAATTTAGTGCATTGATGACCTTGAAATGATCTCGGATGACCTTCAAATGCATGTACTAAATTTCATTAAAATCACCTGACAATAAAATATGACATTTGTTTGAGCTCCGGTGACCTTGAAATGACCTTCATCATATTTTGTATCATATCGACATCACATATTTATTTTCATTCAAATTGGACACACTTTAGAACTTTATCACTTTTGACCCCAAAAAGCCCCTCCCCATGTTTAAGCCAAATCTGATTATAATCCTATATGCACCCAATGCTATAGTTATTTTGACGTTATTCTGATGATCACAGCACTTAATATGCAGCAAATAGTGAATTTTAAGGTTATTTTCAGTAATCAATCCAATTTAACCCCTGTATGACCTAACTACTGAAATACAAGAGTCCAATTAAAAACAAGCCTGTTTGGCCGAATCGTCATAATAATTATGTAATGTATTGTAGGATAAGCTATTTCTAAATATTTAACTCCAACTACCTGCGAACATGGAGCTGCATGTTTAAAGCTCACTGAATTTTTGAACGTAATGAATTACAAATCTAGAAGTAACAAAATGCTTGATTTATTTATTATGAGTGCTACAAGTTTTTGTTGTTTTTTTCATTCAGGTAGCGACGAATTTTACACAATTTTGGATTACCATCGAATAATATATAATTTGTGTTTATCCATGGTAATAAAAGAATTTTAGTTTGAAATTGCTAGACAGATTGTATAGTGTTATTCATCATGTTCATTTGCGGGTTTTTTGTGTGTGTTTTTGAACATTTCTCAGGGACGTTTATAACGGCGATTACTCAGGTTGGTTTATCGTTTTTGGAGACAGAATACTTGATCAAACATCAAATGAGGAGCAAGTAAGAGATTTTGACGCTGCCATCATACATCGAGATTATAAAGGCTCTCTAGATGAATTTCATGAAGACATTGCATTGTTACATCTACGTGAGCCAGTTACATTTACTGATTTTGTTCGACCAATTTGCCTGACAAAAACTTGGCAAGAGATAGATTCGTTTGAAGAATGTTGGATTGCAGGATGGGGCCGTTTTAATGTCTCCGGTAAGCATAAATGTGTGCGATTCCGGTAAGAATACGTGAGTGTGATATCCATTTATTGTCTGAAAATATAAATTATTATATATATTATATATATTTATTTACTGAAAATATAAATAGAATGTCGTATGAAATCATGTTTCTTCTAATCAGTTTCGAGATATAATTGCGCTTATTATAACGTGACTATTATTTTCTGTCATTTTAGATCTATATACAATCAAGAGCTACCCAGATGTGATATTCATGTGACTTATAATTAATTTGCACCCTTTTTTTGCATGTGTTTTCCATTGCAGATTATGCTGCTTCAAATATCTTGCAAGAAGTTGAAGCACCATTGTGGTCCCAGAAAGATTGCCGTGATTATTACATAGATAATGGCAGCCCAGATTTAGCACCACCTGATACAGAGATATGTGCTGGTTATTTTGGTGGTGGGCCAAGTACTTGTCAGGTAAGTCAAGCCCCAAGAAACTGATTAGTATAAAATTAAGCAGATCCGGCCTTAATTAAGGCTTCAGTTCAAAATCCATGTCAACCAATGTTTAATACCACGAGTTGTTAGAATAGACCCTCTTTATTACGGCTGGGGGTTGTAGATAGTACAAACTATACATTTTTAAATCCTTGTCGTCAGACGAGTAATTGAATACATGAATCCAAAACCCATCCAAGTCCATAGGAAGTGATTTTGAGAAAAAAACCTGTGTATCATTTTAATTCATTCAGTTGGATTTACCTGGTCAATATGGTAAGTTGTACGTGCAAATGGGTGGGTTCAACTGTATTAGGTATGACGATTAGCATTTCAGGGACTTCGTGGGGTTCATTTTAAATTCTGGACTTGGGTGGTTTTTTGAATCATATACTAAGACAAAAATGTTGGAATGAGATTACCACTAGTAAGATAATACAAAATAAAGCACAAAGTTATGTATAATGTTGATAAGCATTCTGCCATGTAATATAAACCACACTCTTTCCATGATTAAACACTTTTTTTCCCAAAAGTCACTCTCCAGCAATGAATGTGTTACAAGTGGACTTTTATACATACTGGATTTCAATCAATGTGTTACAAGACTCAAATCATGGACTTGGGTTGATTCTTTCATACATGCTATTTTTCACATGCTCAATAGACACAGAGGATGAATTTGAGTTGTTCTTTCATACATATGACAGGCCTATGTCCCAGCAAACACAAAACGTTTTCGACATCATTCGCAAAAGGTTATAAAGGTTGTCAGAAAACGTTTAAATGTCGGGTTATATAAAGGGTATATTAAGAGTATAAAACGTTTTCATAACCTTAAAAACATTTTTGATAATGTACTGCTCAGAAAACAAAAATGTTTTACAGAAAACGTTTAAATGTCGGGTTATATAAAGGGTATAAAAACGTTTTAATAACATTCCAAAAATATTCTTGAAAACTTGATACAAAACATTCTAAACAGAATGTTATTCTAGGGTTGAAAAAATATTTTGCGAAAAATGTTTGCCCAAAATATTTGCAATAACGTTTTAAAAACGTTTTCTTGACCTTTATATAACCCGACATTTAAATGTTATTAAAAGGTTTTGAAAAAAACATTTTAAGAACATTTTTGTGTTTGCTGGGTTCAAATATTTTAACATAATGTTATTTAAGTATTGACACAATATTTGGCAAAAATGTTTGCAAAAATAGTTTTCAATAACATTTTTTGAAAACATTTTAAAATATTGTTGTAGTGTGTTTTCATACAAAACGTTTTAAAACGTTATCATGACCTTTATATAACCCGACATTTTAATGTTATTAAAACGTTTTTACTTAAACCAAAAGCCAAAATATAACTTATTTAAAACATTTTTAAAACGTTTTTGTGTTTGCTGGGGTATAGCAACACTTTCCCATGCTTAACTCAATTTGGCCAAAGTATGGACTTGGGTGGCTTTTGTATTCATATATTCAATTTGATATCTCTTCAACAAGATCAAAATGTTTTTGAGTTTTACGTGGTGACATTTCGTGACCTCTAGCGAAAAATGTACCCTACAATTTGAGCCCACTACCCCCTAGCAGTGCTTTAGAGGGTTTATGTTAACCACTCATGGTATCAAAGATTGATTGACATGGGTGTTGAACCCAAGCATTTTTTTTTTTTTCTTGCTCCTAGACTAAGACTAATAACTATGTGGTGGTTGATCAATCGCTGACTGACTTTAACTTGGCATATTGGATTGTTTTGCTACCTTGGGAGCATTTGTAAAATTTCCGTTATGCTGAAGATATTTACTCTACCTCTTTCCAACGTGGCAGCTGACGTGGTAGCTACAATTTGAAATATTACAAGACAATAAATGGTCCCATATATAAAATCACACATTAAATCACACATTTGGTGCGTATTGCAATCATAAACCAAGCATCATAATCATATATTAACCGTAGACAAGTCGGGTGGAGCTGACAACAAGCTGTACATGCAAGCCAGACAAAATGTCAGACATCGTGAATTATCCATTTTGTAAATCTTGTGTTGCCATCTAACCTATGATCTAACATGAATTCATGGTCATGTGACGAGTCTCAGATCGAGATGTGCAGGCGCAACTTCTTTGACCTTTACTCCAAGGAAAAGCTCCTTCTGGGGTTCTGTGGCATTTAAAGAGTAAAGTTTTTCCCCAGAAAGAGAGATAGGCCTCAGTATGGAAACAGCTGCCTCAACGTGTTGACATCACCATCTTTCCGAAAGCAAGAGTACTATAAAACCATTTCGATATTGAGTTAACCTTACAGCATGATAATAGCCCTATGGTTCTATATCATGAGGACATAGCAGCTAAATGAAGCCAAATATAGCCTGGATATCACAATATATATATAGGTCTTTTAATATCGTTATTTGTTCGGAATATTAAAACAAACCGAGCAAATCATTGCTAAGTGGAACCAACTTCCCACCCCTGAATTTCAAGTCTTGAATCTAATGAATATATGAATAAAACTTGGCTATTTTTTCAGTAACATAGCTTGTCCAAAAATGGCAAATTCCAGCCGAGATTGAAAATGATCTTCAAACTAACTGTTCAATTAGCAGCCGACGTTTTGAATCCTTTTAAATGATGCACACAATAAATCACTTGTTCATTTTGATAGGGAGACAGCGGTGGTCCTTTGGCTTGCCGTGACAGTGAAGATAATCGATGGCATCTTGTTGGAATCAACAGTAAGGGCGTGAAGTGTGGCGAATTATTGCCTTCTTTGTTTACCAGAGTTTCCAGATTCTATTCGTTTATTGAATCTACCATCAGACAATATGAAGGTAACTACTATAGTTGAAATGTTAGCAGCTATAATCCTCTGTTTATTCATGCTATTCAAACCCGTCATTGAGGTTGTGCATCCACGTACATGTGATTCAAGCTGTTGTATCGCATATTAAGCGCAAACAGGGCACAGGAACAGGACATAACGATAATAGAGACATTGCGATTTCCAAACGTAGACACAAAATTTGTCCATTTCACATTATGTTAAAGACAGTCAAAGATAATGACAATACGAAGGAAAGTCTAATTATTATATATTATGATCCTTTTTGTTTGTAACAAATCATTATAATAAACTATAATATTTGGGGAGTACAAAAAAACAATTAAGTTTAATCAGCATGTTAAGTCAAAATTTTAGTCAAAATCAAATTAGGCAGAGACTCAGCTTACTGTTAATACTATGCCCTCTATCAACCTAGATTAGATTAGATCAAATATTATAGGCTTTATTCCAGCTGACTTGTTCTCCTTCGTGACGAATGAGCACAATCCAATTTGGAACCGAAACTATCAATAAAAGTAAGTGAAAACGTAAGTTCCACGTAAGAACGCAATCTCTCTATTATCATTCAGTGGAAGTGAGTTTAATATGGAAGTCAAATCAATTTTCCCAAAGACTCCTACGACACAAAGACTTAAAAATGCGCGACACACTGTAACACATATATCTGCAATCTTTGGAACACTCCCATAAATCCATCCATTTACCTTTCAGTTATATAGTAACAACAAACCAGTCAGTCCCATCCCTAATTACAGACATTACCATGTCATATTGCAGCACTTTCTGGGGAATGTTTTAAGATTCCAGAAGTGATATCATCTCCATTTTGCAACAGGGTTTCCATGATGTAATCCAGTGGTCACGTGCTGTTATCTGGGAACCCCAAGATAATAATAGATCTGACTGTCTTTGTTAGTGTGATTACCCTGAGGTTTTGCCAAACATTATCACATTTTGATCCAAAGATATTTTACGTTCATGTATTTTGCATTACTAATAATCATAGACTGCGGGAGTAACAACATAACGGTCATTTGTTTTAACGAGCCATACGCCTTAGAATACTAGAATTATGATAATGCATGCTGTCAATGGACATTCAACACTACTCAAGGAAGATACATATTGTTGTAATTTTCTACTGTTTGGCATGGCACATCGCTGTATGTTGATGCATATCATTATGAATTCGGCAGAGTGACGAATCGAGACTTTTGAGCAAATTGAGTTTTTGTATGCCTATGATTATGTTTCAGGTTATCTTTTATTTCCACCAAAACTTAATGGTAAATCTTACTCACCGACGTTTTTATTGAAATTTTGATTTGGACGAATCGCGCCTAAGTGCGATAAATGAATTCGGCAGAGAGACGAAAGTACTTAGCTGTACAAATCATGTTGATCTATAGTACTATATAGCGGGAAACCCCGAATTTTCTATATTACACGTCCTATACTAATATATTTGATACCAACGTATAGCTGTAGGTATCTTCTATCCAGTGATACCAACATAAGTACAAACATTCCCCAAATGATATTGCTGTGGTTTAATAATGTGAGTGCGCGCCCGTGAAATCGGAAAATCCCGGAAAATCATACGCAAAATATAGGCCAATATTGTTATTTTTGCTTTAAAATCCTCAAGTGTTTGCTAAATATTACAGGGATGACTATTTATAACTTATATAGCAAGTTAAGTCTACATAGCCTTAGAATAACCAGTATTTTCAACACAAAAGCCCCAAATCAAGAATGCGTTTACAGGTAGTTGAATGCGTATTTGACCTCTCTCTGCGCAGTGGTAGAGACATTTTGGATACAGCATAAAGCCGAATAAAGCGATTTGAAGGATATATCAGAACATGCAAGTATTGCCAATAATTCTACTATAATATACATTTCAAATGAGTGCTCACAAATGTTCGTAATTTTTAGAAGGACCAATGGAATAGTACCAAGATTTTCAAACGCCGTTTACTCAGAACAGAAATTTTGGGCATTCGGCACTCTGCCGTATTCATAACGGATTATGGTAGATACAGTGGGAATAACTTTTAGTAAAGGTGACATTTACTAGCGACGGCAGTGTAAATTTTTCGGGATTCGTTATTTTACACTGTCAGATGTCCAACCAGCAGGTAGATCTGTGTTGTGTATGCACATATGCACATGGGACGTTATGGTTTCTAAATCTAGAAACACTTACATTTTAGTAACATTTGCATTTTGCTTTTGTTATCCATGTTATTAAAGTTTAAAACCTTACTCAACTTAATAACCAGCTCTATAAATGAAGTATCTAGTTGAAATAATCACGTATTTCGTTAATATTACAATACTTTCAGCTTTGTAATATTGCTTAAATACCATATAGAAACACTGTATTTTCTAAAAAAAGCAACACCGCCCAAGATATTCTAATTACTAACCTTACTCAACTTAATAACCAGCTCTAAATAAAGTATCTAGTTGAAATAATCACGTATTTCGTTAATATTACAATATTTTCAGCTTTGTAATATTGCTTAAATACCATATAGAAACACTGTATTTTCTAAAAAAAAGCAACACCGCCCCAAGATATTCTAATTTGTTTCCCACAGCCACATGTTGGGTCACTCTAATAACACCAACAAAAATTCAAAATTTTGATGTTTATTTTTTATATTTGCATTTGAATTTATCAAATAAAAATTCAATTTTTTAAGACATTTTGAGGGGGTATGTTTAGACACCCCCAGAGCCAAATGATAGGGGTTGGTTGAATGTCAATTGTTCTCTGTAATGCCCGGGGTAGATGTTTCCTACAAATACTTAATTTACTTAAATAACTTCAACCACTTGTGAAAAAATGAGAATACAAAATTGGCTTAAATTCAGGAAAAATTCATCCATTTTAAGGGGTAGATTGTAACAAAACAAATAAGGGCTATAAACCCTTAACAAGGGGGTCAGAATCCTGAAAAAGTTTCAGTGAGAATGTTTCATCAAACACCCCTACTGCACCAAATATGGGCAAATTCGGACAACCTTGATGTTCCTGCCACTGCCTGGCTTTCTCCGGCATGATCAATTAACATCTTTGGTGTGTTGCTTTTTGTTTCAGAAACCACGCCTAGGGCAGAGGTGACAGAAGAGAACAAAAAATGACAAATCAAATGATATTGCTGTATGAGGGTAGTAGTAAAGCTATTCTAAAACTTCAAATTATATAATCCAAAATGTATACTCTTTTTTCTTTTTTCAGGAGTAGACTAAGAAAACAAGCAGTAAAGCTTATGGTTAGCATAAAGAAGGTAATGCTATAAGTCTGCATTTGATAGACTCAATATAAACCTTTAAACTAAACAGATAATATACAGGGTGTCTCAATAAAAATAGGCCCTGTGGATCGGGGGATATAACTTAAAATATCAGCCGTAAAATTAAAAGTTTATTGCAGATTCTAAATCATTGAAGTGTCTTCTATAGATTGGTGCATAAAGCATCAAAATTCGTTCACGCGTCACTGAGATAATTGGGAAACTACAAATAGACTAATTTTTGGACCTTTCCAATGGGACAATACACATTAACAATAATGTGCTGCATTATAGTTTAGAATTGAAGAAATTAAGGGTTGACTAAGTATTGTTGGTCGAAACAGCCAAAAAGATCGATTTTCATTATATTAATCAATATATTATTGAAAAATAACACCTGGATGTTTTGCAAAACTTCATACTTTAATAACTTGCTTGATTTATTGTTGTTAATGAGTTATGTGTGTTTTACAAAAGTGATGTTGTTTCATCCCTATTTACAACATAACTCGAGAACCACAGGACCTACAAAAGTATATCTGTAATATCAATGCAATTTTTGCCAAAGCTCACTACCATTTGCAATATGATGTGAACTACCAAATCACAATAGTTTGAAATAGTGTAAAACCTTAACTCCCAATGTTGCTATAATAGGAGATAACTTGTTTTCTGTTATTGATGTTGTTTATCAATTTTGTTTATTTCACCACCAATACTATCACTTAGACATTTCATTTTTAGGGAACCAATTTCTTTTGAATCAAATATTTCAGCCACTTCAATATAAAGTTCAGCCCTATTGTATGGTTAACAGACGTATGAACAGCGACATTTTCACGTATTTTTGTGGGACCTGAGAGCACATCAGACATATCGAATTGCAATTCGAAAACGAGGAATGTCCTTCTGATATCATTTTTTTTAATTCGCGATTTATGGCAAATGATTAAAAATTGATATTTTTATTTAATTCAACAGTCCTTAAAGTAAATTGTATAAATTTAATGATATGTACGTATACATAAAGTGTATGTAACTGCGACAAACAGCCGTCTATCATATGAAAATTTTGACCCTTCATATTGAAGATAAAGATTTTTTTCCCCAAAACACAAAACAAAACAAAAAATGGGTCTTTTTGATATATGAAAGGTGTACATATCATTAGATTTATGAAGTTTACTTTGAGGATGGTTAAATATTAAAAATACAAAAAATATCAAATTTTAATCATTTGCATAAAATGTGTGTTATATCGAGAAAAAAAAAAAAATACAAAAATATTTGATATTAGAAGGACATTTCTCGCATTCAGAACTCAATTCGATATTTCTGATGTGCTCTCAGGTCCCACAAAAATTATTGCGCAAACGTTGCTATCCGAGCCCTTAACACAAAGATAAACGTGTGAAAAACATTCTTTGGGAGATTGATTGATTTTGAACTCCTACTCAGCAACACTTGGCGTTTCCTTTTACTGTATTTCTTTTATAATAACCTACACATTTCTATTTATGTGTATTATCTCATTGGAATGGTCCAAAAATGTGTATGTTTGTACAAATTTAATTAGCTCAGTGACGCGTGAACGGATTTGGATCGTTTTTGCACCATTGGTAAGCAGACACTTCATGGTTTTTGAATCTTTAAGAATTGTTTTATTTTACTGCCGATATTTTAAGTTATGCACCAATTTCCATAGGGCCTATTTTTATTGAGACACCCTGTAGTATAATTATAAATTGGACAAGTGTGGTGTGGTGTACCCATGGAAGAAAGAGATAAGAAGGAACCACAACGAACGCATACACTTTGTCCACTCCCTTTACCGACATTTAGTTGACATTGTTATTCATGAGGATTTACTTTGATCAATACCCCGCGTTAAATAGGTGATTGGTATTGTATTCCATGTATTTGCATGTCTTCTGGAGCGTGTGTGAAGGATGATTTGAACTAATGACCTTCCGTGCAAGCACCCTATAGGATTTTCTTTGGTGACGTGATCATCGGTCATTGATGGCCTACATGTTTTTCTTCCATTTTGCCCAATTTTTCCGAACTTTGATGACTTTTTTCTCAGAGTTGGCAGTCTTTGGCACTGAAACGAGTTAGCTAGTTACGATTATACACATATAAACTATTAAATTAAACAGGTTTTATGTACCGGACTCAACCGGAACATTGTGCATTATTTAAGAACATTTTACATCTATTTTTCATCGAAAAAGTCACCAAAATCTTACCTTATTTGCTAAAGATGAAACTCAGCAAAAAACGGCCGATTTTGATTACCTTTTCGATGTTTTATAGGACATTTTCTACACAACACGATCAAGAAAACAGTTTGACTGTAGATCCCAAAACAAAGCTACTATACATGTTCAGAGCATCAGTGAAATTCCATAATCTTACTTCTGGGTAGCGTTTGTTTGTTCGTGGATGGGTTTGTTATAAATTTTTTCCAGTAATGATTTTGCCAAGCATCGATCGCGGTAAATGGATCATACATGAAAGTAAGTACCATTGATAGCTTTTCTTTTCATGCGTCAATAGATAAGCGGATTAAAACTTGGCCGATCGAAGTCGTTGTGGTTCCTTCTCATCTCTTTCTTCCATGGTGTACCACATCCCCTGTGGTGACTGTACTTCATCTTACATCGGTGAGAGTGCCCGCTCACTTCGGACGCGACTCGTCGAACATGGGAAAACGCCATCATCCCCAGTCAATGAACATGTTTCTGGCTCCACCCACTCTATTGATTGGAACGGGGTCCAAATTTTGGACAGGGAAGAGAACTGATTTCGCAGAGGCGTCAAGGAAGCAATCCAAATCAAACACAATGAGAGTGATCTTAACAGAGACAAGGGCACCACCACCTCCCACCCACCTATGACTCGGTCATCCATTCATCTGACCGTCGGAGGTCAACATCAGTTGCTACTTCTGGTCAGATGACCCAATCTCCCGCTACCAACAAAACCAACATCAGTCGGCATTGAAAACCAGTGGATGCTGGTCGCAGGCTACCAACCTCCACAATGTACGTCGTGAGAACTTTGTTAAATTTGTACTTTCTCGATATATAATTATATTGTTTAGCCACTTGCTATAATAAAAATGCATCAAACTTAAAACTTAATACCCAAATACGTTTGATCGTGCACCATCGTACCATTTGCCGTCTTTGCATATTTATATTATATCAAACTTTATTCTTTAATGTATATATTCATCATAGGTAAACGAAGTGCTATTCAATGTCTCTATGTAGTATATTCTAGGTGATAGAATAGCATTATGTATGTAGGCTAGTGTACTAAATACTGCACAAGAAGTAACGCAGCTGTTATAAATACGCATATAGCGTCAGAACTAATAAAATATCCAAATCTAAAAGTTGCAGCTAATTGTATTGATTCGAAGTCAGCGCGAAGATAAATGGAGAGTTTTACGTGCCAAAATGCTTGCGTAATAACCATTGATCGCTGTTAACTGCAACTTTTAAATTCGGGTATTTTTCTTTAAAAGCACTACTGTGTTGTTACTATTGAACGACATTAGACCAAATGGGTATCAAAATGCGCGTAAATATATCATCCTTCTCTCTATGTAGAAATATCGTGGATTAGTTCTGAAGCTATATGCGTATTTATAACAGCTGCGTTACTCTTTGTGCAGCTTTTATATCAATACTGCGCCCATGAACCAATAAACTGGTTCTATTTCAAACTTTCAACATGCGTTGGACAATTTTAGGTAAAAGTTGGTATTAAAGTAATCCAATTTAGTTAATATGGGGATGCTGAAGTCGTATTTTGACACACGAAACTTAAAAAACACACAGTATCGTACAGGGAGCAAACAATTAGTACTATTCCGTTTTCGCTTTAAAATCATTTAACCGATTCATACAAAAGGTATGTTTTCGATTTGCTACTATTCATGCAAATGGAGGCAATTATTTAAGTGTTCGTAAAGCTATTTGACGATGTATGGTTAGTATGTTACACAGAAAAAGAGTTAAAAGGACATTAGGATCAAACACAGACTCTATGATCTACGGGTCAAATGATCTTAGTCTTTAATATTTGGTATTCATAGCCCTCAAGCCCTTTAACACTGGGGACATATTTGGTCCCGGTCCTTTTGTAGGGTAACGGGGTTCAGATATATCTTAGCAGACACATTCGAATTCAACATCCTCAAATGAATTGTTATAACTGAAAAGTTGAAATACCCAAAAGAGTAGTTGCCAGATTTCGCTTATATGTAGTGTGTTCAGTGTACTTAATATGGTGTGTATTGGGTGTCCTTGCTATATACTTTTGTTGCTTTAGAAGGGGATGAAACACTCAAATTATAAGTATCAGTTTAAATCATATCAACTTGAGTGGCCAAATCAAGCTTCACGGATCCCGCTCGTGCATCAAAGTCGCATTCTTGTTGGCAACACTGCACATGAGCAGACACACATAAGCAGAGCTCTGCATTTATATCATCTAATTAGCTGAATTGTGGATTTTTATATATTGTTTTATATACCATCATCAAGAGTTTTTCACCAGGATTCTTCTGATACTAATTTCATCTTTGACTGTGTTATATTTATCAAGAAAATTGCATATTTTGTTGTAATTTTTGTTGTTTATCTACAAATGGACTAGTATATCATCTTGAGAATATTGATTTTTCTTGATCTGCACATCCTGACTCCTATATGCTATAACAATGGTGTTACCAAGTAATGCAGTCATCACACTATGGGATGAGTCATTCAATGGAACTTTCAATGGAACTTTTAATGGCTTTACCAACAGAGACATTTTTGACTCTTCTATGTTGAAGATAGAGCCAAAGAAATTATCAACAACTATTATTGTTAACCCACAAAATTATGATGAACTCATCTTTGAACTGAATTCAAGATATGGACAGCCACAAAATCACAAGAAACATGGACTTATCTACAGAGCAATAATTGCAGAGTCTTTACAACAAGTGACCATAACTTGCTATTCATCAACATGTACAGTCTCAGTTCAAGGAATCCCACATGAAATTTGGGTAGATACTGTACTTCCAGAAATACTTGAAAAATTATCTTGTGATAATACTGCAACATCAACTCCAAATAAATGTGAATCAACTACTACTACTTTCTCCCTGAACTTTGATGATTTCCCCCCTCTGCCTACTCCATCAAGAGAAATTGGAACACAAACTGCCGTTACCATGGTTACTCAAGGAACACAAACTCAGAGCTCTCATTGCAATATTGAGACTCAAACAAATTTGGACTCTGATCAAAGCCCAACTACAGCTTCTACCTCGCAAAATACACAACCACTGAAAGAAGCCACTCATAAGCATGTGTGTCACAACCCAGTTGTTATACCCACCATTCCAACCAGTAACCGATTCAGCAGCTTGGAAGTTGAAGAACTAAACCCATCATTGCAATCCTCAAATCCAGCTGCACCACAACTTTCTGATATGACCCCTCCACTGGATGATGAAGACTTACCACCCATCCCCCTTCCATGGATTCAGTCTACATCTAGTGCTAGTGGACCTAAGCAAGTGCCAAAACCAAGAACTTGTAAGCCTATCCCTAAGACCACTATAACCAAATCAACAATGCAATCTGAACATAAACCTGAAGTTATCACAAATTTTGCAACTTCTTGTTCGTCAAATCCACCTACCTCTCAACATACTCAACCAGAGGAAGTACCAAAACCTACCTCTAAACCACAGGAAACACCAAAACCAAATCATCATAAGAAGAGAATCCTCATCCTAGGATACTCCATCACAAAAGGTCTAGTTGGCAGGAGAATGTCCAGGCGACATGTTATCCTTAACCGCTCAATATCTGGAACTACAATTGAGCACTGGCTCCGTCTAGCCCCCATTTTTATTGAGGAGGAACGTCCAGACCTTGTCATTTTTCACCTTGGAACGAACAACATTGATAAGTCATACACTAATGAAGCTTTTGCACTTATGGAAAAACTTGTAAACTGTACTCTCCAAGTTAATCCAGACTTAATGATTGCAATTTCTCAACTTACTTCACAAAAAGACATTGGACATCAAAAATGGATACATGAATTTAATGCTAGAACTAAGAAATTATGTTTCACCAGGAACTTGTTATGTATTTCACATGATAGTATTAGTAAACGACACCTCACAGAAGATGGGATTCATTTAAACACTTCTGGAATTATTCAACTCGCGAAGAGCTTTATTGATATTTGCAAACAGACTGATCTGTTTTTTCGCGACGTCATAAATCAAAAAGCAGTGAAATAAAAATAACTGATGACTCTAAAGTGAACTCATGTGAAACCAAAAACACAAATGAACTTGAATGTGACCATGTTAATGTTAACAATGTATTTGATTGCTCACCTTCTTATAATATTGAAAGTAACAAGTGTAATTCTGATATTTCATACTATATGAAGAATATGAATGCAACTTGTAATGACATGTGCAATAATAATGTAAATAATATCATTGACACAGGAAACACTGATCCCATCAATTCCATTCATTCATCTCAATCATCTCATCATCCTGTCTCAAGTACTAACAATATATGTGGTAATTGTACTTGTAAGATAATCCCATCTCATCAAACCATTTCATGCATTCAATGTTCATTGATGTTTCATATTAATTGTGTCACTGATTATAATAACAATGGCTCCTACTGGTGTAATTCATGTTTCTATAGGACATGTACAAATGAACTTCCCTTTTGTAATGAGCCATTTATTGATCTCAAATGTGTTCTCAATAAAGGTCTGAAAATTGCTCATCTTAATGTACAAAGTTTAAGATACAAAGTAGATTACCTCAATATTCTGCTTCATGACAACAAAATTGATATTTTATGTATAACTGAAACTTGGCTTACAGATGATATTGATGATGGTGAAGTCAAAATTAATGGTTATAACTTGTGTCGAATTGATAGAGTATACAATACCCATGGTGGCATCGTTTGTTATGTCAAGGATAGTTTGAATTATCGTGTAAATAGTGACTTGAATATAAATGAAGTTGAAGCTCTTTGGTTAGAAATTTGTCTTCCACATACTAAACCAATAATTGTTGGTACTATATATCGTGTTCCTGATGCCAAGGCTGACTATGTTGATAAAATTGATGCTATGTTTCAAAATTGTTCTTCTAATTATGATGATGTTATTATTTTAGGTGATTTTAATCTTGATGTAGCTAAACCTGCTGATGCTAAAAAAGTTTCACGTGTTGCTAATCATTCTCAACTCACTCAACTTATTCATGATTTTACTCGTGTCACTGAAAAAAGTAAGACAATTATTGATCTTGCATTTGTGTCTAGACCTGAAATTATTTGTGCTTCTGGTGTTCACAGTCTTGGAATTAGTGATCACAATCTTATCTTTGTTGTACGTAAGATTAAGCAAATCAAGTCTACACCTAAGATATGCAAATCTAGGTCTTTCAAGCATTTTAATGAACATGAATTTGTAAATACAGTAAGTAGTATAGATTGGAATGTAATCAATAATTATGAAAATGTAGATGATGCTCTCCAAACATGGACAACAATGTTTAATGAAGCATGTAATACTCATGCTCCAATCAAAGAGAAGCGTGTGAAAACCTCTCAACCTGAGTGGATAACAAGTGAATTTTTATCTATATGTAAAGATCGTGATTATTATTATTCTAAAGCACATAAAAGTAATGAACCTCATGACTGGCAGATGGCCAAAATGTATCGTAACAAAGCTAATAATTTACGTCTTAATCTCAAGAGGAAATTTTATTCTGATTCCATAGCTAATAATGTAAATAACTCTAAAAATTATGGTCTACAATAAAGAAACTTTTACCATCTAAATCGTTATCAACTACCACTACTGTTAAAAATGATAATGGATTAACATCTACTGTCAAAGAAACTGCTGATGTATTTAATGATTATTTCACCTCAATAGGTTCCACACTTGCAGAAAAATTTGAGGATGTTCATGTTAACAGTAATATAAAGGATTCCAATAGTTCTTTCAATTTTAATTCCATTACTTCAGATTTTGTTTATAAGCAAATTTGTGATATTCCTAACAACAAAGCTTCCGGTATAGATGATATTAGTGTTATTCTTATATATGTCATTCTCTTTCTTATATTTGCAATCTATCTCTTTGTACATCTATGTATCCAACAAATTGAAAATTGGCCAAAGTTACTCCAATCTTTAAAGCTGGAGACAAATTAGATGTTGGAAACTATAGACCTATTTCTGTTTTACCTCTTATATCAAAAATTATTGAAAGAGCTGTTCACAATCAACTTTATTCATATCTTACAATCTCTGGTATTCTCTCCGATAATCAGTCTGGTTTTCGTACAAATCATTCTACTACAACTACTCTTATAGATGTTGAAGATTATATACTGAATAATATGGATAGTGGACGTGCTACTGGAGCAATCTTTCTTGATCTTAAAAAGGCATTTGACTGTGTAAACCATTCTCTCTTGATAGAGAAACTGTATTGTTATGGTGTTCGAGGTAATGTATTAGAGTGGTTCAAGTCTTATCTTAATAATAGAGCTCAAGCTGTAAATATTAATTCCACACTGTCTAACTTTAAAAACATCAACATTGGAATTCCTCAAGGGTCAATACTTGGTCCGCTTCTGTTTATCATTTTTGTAAATAGCTTACCTGATACTGTTAATTGTAAATGTACTATGTATGCTGATGATACCACACTTCTTTTTACTGCTAATGACCCTTCTACTCTTCAATCAGAACTTCAGACTAACTTTGATCATATTGCTGATTGGTTCAAAAGTAACAATCTTACTTTAAATGTTAAGAAAACTAAGTTTATGGTCTTTGGTACTCGTCATACATTGGAAAAGTTCAATAATGTTCACATATATTATGATAATGATAACATTGAGCGTGTAGATGAATACAAATACCTTGGTGTCACATTTGACCCTATCTTGTCTTGGTCAAATCACATTAACAAAATGTCTTCATGTATTTCCAAGCGTTGTGGTATTATTAGACGTATTAAATATTTTGTTCCAAGAGATACTCTCATCATGCTTGCTAATGCACTTGTCATGCCAAACTTTGATTATTGTAGCTCTGTTTGGTCTAATTGTGGTACTGAGCTTTCAAACTCTCTTCAAATTCTGCATAACAGATTAGCTCGCATTATCTTATCTGCTGATATTAGAACACCTGTTAATGATATGATGAGTATCCTTCAATGGAACAAACTAAATGATAGATGGACTAACCAAATGTTGGTTCTAATATTCAAATGCCTTAAAGGTATGGCTCCTAGTTACATTTCATCTCATTTCAATTTCATGTTTAGCATGCATTCTAAAGGTACCAGGAGTCAAACCAACTTTAATCTCCATGAAGTAGCATGGAATATTAATGCAGGGAAAAGGACTTTTACTTCACGTGCTGCCAAAATTTGGAACAGTCTTTCTGCTGATATAAAATGTAATTATGAATCCATGAGTCTTTATCAATTTAAGCATAGGATTCTTACTTCATAAATTTGTTTATTCCATCTACATTATTATAAGAACATCTGTGTATTTGTTATGTAATTTTATAATTGTAGCATAATTAATAAAATCGATGTACTTGTATGTAATTTTATCATTTTAAATTGTTTTTAATCTCTGTTTAAGAATCTTATACTTTTTGCTGCAGGGCCTCCTTGGAAATCAGTGTATTAACATTGAAGGGGCTACCCTGCCTAAAGAAAGAATAAATAAATAAATAAACTTCCCATAGCAAAAGAAAAGGTATCGGTATAGTTCCGATCCGGCTACTATACCTATCTGGTAGGTATTCTGGAGCTATCCGAAAGTATCTGCTAGCGGATACTAGTTGGATACTAGTATCGGTATAATGAACGATACTATAGTATCGGAATAGTACCCGTTTTCAGCTGGCGCCAATCCATGTCACATGACTAATTAGAATAACTGCCATATCTGATTGGAGCCTGATTGCTATACAGTCAAGGAATGAGTTCCTCTGATTCAAAGGATAATACTGCTGCACAAGGAATTGTACAGTGTGTTTTATTTCTGGACTTAACAATACAGGTATGATTGTATTGGGTGACAGTTTTTAAACAGAACTTTATATTTTATCTGAATTTAGTATAAGCTTAAGAACATCGTACAATGTAGGCTATATCAAACCAAGGAGTATGTTGAATTCTGCACCCAGGACAGAATGGTGCTCATTGCATGTAATACAAGTGAATGTGTATATTATATCTTTTGAGCATGCAATTGAGCATTCATAATGTACATTTTCAATTGTTTTTTGCCGCAAATTTCAATGCTGCATGTATGTACAATAATCAATTGCTACACATTTCACATTTAATGTATGTACAACTATAATCCAGAAATTTTCCAGTGACCTTGTCCATACAGGCTGTATCAAAATGATTGGTACCCATCAACTTTGTTGTCTAATAAAATGCCTGCTTCTCCCAAATTCAACATTTGATCCTCTTGAAATAACTACAATTTATTGTTTACTGACCTTTTATGACACAAATGTATCAAAAAGATGGGTCCTATACTGCATTTTAATGTGGCATTCTTCTCCATACTCATTGGATAATGATGGGTACCAATTATTTTGATACACCCTGTATACCATGTAAATCTCTAGACATATCTCTATGACCATATTTGGGCAAAACAATTTACATATGAAACAAATAGTATCTGACACTATCCCGATACTAGTATTAGGTACTATCCCGATACTAGTATCGGGCACTATTCCGAAACTATTTATCAGTGTATCCCAGTACTATTATCGGATACTATCCCGATACTATTATGTCAATATATCGACAAAAAATTTGCATGTGCAACATATCCGGATACTATACCGATACTAATATCCCACTAGGTAGTGGGTACTATTCCGGTATTAGTATCAGAGACTCTCCGATACCTATTATATTTTGATATGGGTTTCTCAAGTTTGGCCGTATTTCCCTTTGTAATATTAAGTTGTTTTTTTAACCCGAAATTGGATTCCTTGGGGAAGCGATAAACGAAATAAAAACTTCACATCTTGGTTCTGATATAAGTATGGGCTTTATGTGCGTGTTAGAAGATCTTATTTCGTCAACCTACTCATTAAGGAAGTGATTTCAGTAGAACATTATGTCCATGAAATCGTAAAAAAAACCCGGAAAGTGATCGTTTCAATCAGCTGATACATCTCACGGCTTTGGGGAAAACGAAATATCAAAATGTTTACAAAAATTCATTCTTCTACGTCAATTTGGACACTCGACAAGTGACTGGTATTTATCTTTGGGTGATCTCTGTTTGCAGAGTTGACAATGACATTGGACAACTGGACTGGCATTTATCTTTGGGTGATCTCTGTTTGCAGAGTTGACAATGACATTGGACAACTGGACTGGTATTTATCTTTGGGTGATCTCTGTTTGCAGAGTTGACAATGACATTGGACAACTGGACTGGTATTTGTCTTTGGGTGATCTCTGTTTGCAGACTTGACAATGACATTGGATCAGTGGATTGGATTGCGTGTAAAGAAAACTGCTATGTTAGTAAAGGGAAGGGGTGTGAACGTTTGGACAGTATTTATTGTGGGACATTAGAGCACATCAGACATATCGAATTGCATTCTGAATACGAAGAATGTCCTTCTGATATCAAATAATTTTGATTTTTTGAAATTCGCAATGTAATACGCATTTTATAGCAAATCATTAAAATTGATATTTTTTATATTTAACAGTACTTGAAGTAAACTTTATAAATCTGATGATTTATACATAAAGTGTATGTAGGTGGGATGAAAAGCCGACGATCAATTGAAAATTTTGAACTTTCGTATTGAAGATATGGATTTTTTTACCCAAAACACCAAAAAATAGGTCTTTTGGGGAAAAATCCATATCTTCAATATAAAAGGTCAAAATTTTCAATTGATCGTCGGCTTTTCATCCCAGCTACATACACTTTTAAGAATATATCATTAGATTTATAAAATTTATTCCGAGGACTGTTATATATCAAAAATTTGAATAATATCAAATTTTAATAATTTGTCATAAAATTTGTATTATATCGTGAATTTCAAAAATGAAAATTATTTGATATCAGAAAGACATGCTTCGTATTCAGAATGCAATTCGATACGTCTGAGGTGCTCTCATGTCCCACAAAAACTACTGTCGAAACGCCATAAATGCTCATTCTAGATCCCTTAAGGTTTCTTTAATATTATTCTAGTACTTGACAACTTCAATATACTTGAGTTGATATGCTGTAACGAGTAAAATAGATAAATAAGCATACCTACTATTTGTTAAATAAGTAAAACATCATATCATTTATATGAATGTAACAAATTGAAATTAGTATATAAATAAATACCTAAATAAAGAAGTAGATAAATAAGTAAAAACAGTGAGATTAATTCAGTGCTTGGTGGTTGTCATTTCGTGGTGTAATAATTCAGGGAATAATGTCGGTATCAGTTCCCAAAAGAAAACAGACCCTTTTGGTAATTCCCGAATGCATTTTCATAAGTAACCGACACTAGGGCATCAACGATGCGCAAATCGTGACTGCGCAGTTAAAGTGCGCAATGACGATCTGCGCATGTATGAAGACGTACTTTGCAAATCATTCAATGCACGCTTTTTCAAAAACTCGAGCCGGTTTCTGTGTAATCTTCGGCATCCCCCCCCCCCCCCCCAAACCGCTCGCAATCAACATAGCTAATTTGAAGTAGCGCTATCGGACAGAGTCCCAAAGCCACGGGTATAAACATTTTCCTTTGCAATGATATATAATTCATCGGTATTTAAGTGGTTTAACATGAAATTCAATGTTTTGTCAAATTTCGCAATTATTGGTAGGGCCATTTTAAGTCATGTAATAGTATTCGGCAAACGTAGTCGCACTTACGAATACACAGTCTTAATTTGAGACTGAGCAAGACAAAGCCAAGGTGGAGTTCATATAACAGAGCTGGCAATGGCCCCTTCTCTTTGCGAATAGCTCTGACACTTAGACGTGCACCCGAGCACAGGGTAGGCTCCTCTGTACAAAGGACAATCAGCTGTACGTTATCTCCAAACCAAGAGATGTCATTCATACACTACCTATATCTGCACGTGCTAAGCTGTGTATGGACGTGAGAAGAAATTATACCATTACATTCTGTATTGCTTCACAATTAGATAATCTAACGTACCTCCAGTAACAATGACAGGATTGTCGACCTTATAGGACCATTTTGGGATAAGCAAATGCATTCCCGTCCCAAGGCAAGCCGAAGATTGACTCGAATCCACGTAGAACGTATTATCCCGGCCGACGACGCAGGGCCTTTGACCACACAGACATCTCACCCTCATCTGCTGGTTCACCGAAGAGCCTCAAGATTGTGTAACAATCGAGGTTGGACACGCGTCACGTAATGTACGAGGGTCTCAAAGAGGTGGTGCAGTAATTATATGTACCGGGTGATGAATTTATAGGGGGAAAGATTTTTGGCAGGCCGAAATGGGAGTGCCAAAAGGGGCGCCGTCGATTTTTGACACCTAGATATTTTGGTATTGTTTCTATATTACACCTAAAAAGCTGCTAGGAAACTTTCAAATATACAAAATTTTCTGCTCCCATGATTAGACAATTTCAATATTAGGCAATTCTTGGCAGACCATTTTGAGAATTCACCACCCCGGGGTAGCTTACACATAATTATTGCACAGCCCATAGCCAAATTAATAAGCCAGTTTAAAATAATTATTATTCAAAAATTGAAATAAAGCAATACTTCCACGGGAGGTTTCGAACACAATCGGATTAAGATTGGAAAAATATTTCACAACATACTACATTATTAGATTTTTGGGCTTTGTATTTCAAAATCACGTGTAAAGTCCGGTTCTTGCTCCACATCGCAGCGCGATGCGATGCAATTGAAACTGTAATCAGAGCCAGGTTTTTACGAGCTCAGCGGTGAAAATTCTCATCGCGCGATGGAAATTTCGGTCCGCGATGGAGTTGGATTTTGTTCAACTTTATAGCATCGCGCTGCGATATCGCAGCCGTGCACGCTTGTGATTGGCTGCTGGAAAATCAAGTTCGGCAGAATGACCATAAATGGAAACGCAGACCCCACATGCTTTTAAAACATCGCAGCATCGCGCGATGAAATTAAAATGTACATGCTAATTTTATCGCACGATGCTGCGATGTTCTAAAAGCATCGCAGCATCGCATCGCGCTGCGATGTGGAGTAAGAATCGGCACCTGTGGAAAAGGGTCAATGCGAAGGGTATTCTGATGGATAGTCACAGCGTTTTTCTCGCAGCGGCAAATCGCCGCGATTTCTCGCCAACGTGTGCGACTTTTCGGCGAAAGTTTGCGACTTATGACGCTGTCAATTGCGAGAAAAAATTATAGGCTGGCGTTGCCAGTCTATTATGGTGACATATGTTGCCTAAATAATAGCGTCTTGTCCGTTTTATGCATTTTATAACAGTGTCATTTTCGTATGAAGTATAGTGCATGATAGGAGACCAGTGATTTTTGAAGGACAATTTCAGATTTTCTTTCTTTCTCTCTCTCTCGCTCTCTCTCCAGTCTCGTGAGCTTTGAATATTTACCGCGAAATAGATTACATGCAAGAAAATAATTGTCTTGAGTCTTGCACACTGTACTGGTCATCACTCTGGCGGAGTCAAACGGTCAGGCTAAAAAACCGAATAACTAGTAAAACTAAATTTATTAATGATAATTCTACAGCGGTAATGATAGATAGGCCCCTATACCACTGAGGACCATGAAAGTAGCCTAGATCACCGCACATCACCATGCACACCCGCATACAGACCTATTAAATTTTGCTCAAAACATAAAGATCTAGACTTAACACCTTCGATATTGAAGCAACGGATTGGCAGGAATTCTTTTTCTGGCATCACGATAATCACCCCGACGCAAAATATAGAAAGGATTTTGTTCCACATACGCTGTTCAATTTGTTCGTCGGTCAAGTTCACCATGATGTCTTTGATTTCTTCATACTTACTTGGGGCAATATTATTTCCCGGTAAAGTGATCACGTGGTGAAATAATACGACCTGATTGGACAAGCACAGAAAATCGCCAGCTAAAATCGTTTCCAGTAGAAATAATTTCTACTGGAACTTTTTCTATCGCAACTCCGTCGGCGGCAAAAAATGGACTCGCTAGCGTTTTCCGCTGAACAAGTGCGACAAAGTCGCTGTTCGTCGGCGGGAAAAAAAATCGCGGCGATTTGCCGCTGCGAGAAAAACGCTGTGACTATCCACCAGGCTTAACCCAATGGGGAATTAAAATTTGAACAGATCGCGTCCTATATCGTCTGTTTGTAACCCATTTCATTTTACTGGTACGATGTGACAGTGGCATAGGCATATCAAAGCGCGGTTGCACAATATACCTTGCCATGTGTAACCCAGTATCAGTAAGTGACACGATGTGACCTGGAATTTGATGTTAAAGGGCCAAAATAATAAGGCTGGTAATGCCGGGGGTGTCTTCCTAGTTGAAAGTATACGGGGCTGTGCGACGATTTGGGGGGACATTTTCAGCGATTTTGGAATATCAATGGGTGGGTTTCCTGTGGAGACCCATACGCCAAACTGGTCGAAAGTACCCTCAATTTTGGTGCTTTTTTGGTGTTTATTGTGAAAATGTCGGTATACTTATGGGTAGCAAAAACAGCAAAAAGTTGGTATCGAGAAAGTTTTAAGTCATTCAAGCATACGAGCATATAAATGTCTACGTGGCACATTCCCGTACCAAGTTTTCGAAGACCCCCTCCTCCACCCGGCTGTTAATCTAACAAAGATAGCCAAGTCCGCAACTGACGCGCAGGTACTCTCAGCGTCTTAGATTTGATTACCCCCAGTAGCTCCCTATTTTACATCTGGGTGGAGTGAAACAATTGGGAATCAAGCTATCTTGCTCAAAAATGCAACACATTGGCCGTGGTAGGACTCGAACCCGCAACCTTTCGATTATGAAGCCTGCGCCATAACCATTGGGCCACCATACATAAGCTGCAGCATTCAATTTAATGTATTCATTGAACCACAAAAACTGTTTTTGAAAGTGTGACACCTAAATCAGGAAAAGCTTAAATTTAATTAAATTAAAGATGCTGATTTTGATTAAATTACTCACTAAAAGGGAAACAATTGTCAAACACAAAGTGAAGCATAAAAAGCAACTTTTTTCATTTTGCAATGAAGATGATTCATAGCAAGTAGAACAAAAACCCTCACCTGATGCATGGGTTTCCAATCAGACTTATGAAACTATTAAAACATTAGACATTCAACACAGTGGACGTAGAGGAGGTGTACATATAAAGAAAAAAATTCCTGTGTTGTACAGGAATCGTACTTGCTATGAACAGAATGCCAACAGTAGCACTGTTGATTTTCGGCCACAAATATTGATTCCTGTGCCAACAGTACGCAATCAACCACAAGACAATCCTGACAATGTATCTCAGTCTACGCAATCATCTCAGGTTGAGTTACCAAACATTTTTCTCAGTAATACACAATCATTGATGAACAAATTTGATGAAGCAAAAATCATCTTTGAACAGCATTGTGTCGATGTGGGTGTGATAACAGAGTCATGGTTCAAATCCAGCTTTCAAGAAAACCAGTTAAACATCTCTGGGTATGTACTGTTTACTAAAAGCAGAGACAGCATGCGTGGAGGTGGGGTTGCGGTGTACGTGAGAGACTCTTTGCCTGCGTAGGCCATTGATTACATCGAGGTCCCTAATGATTTAGAATGTATCTGGGTGAAAATTCGACCAAATAGACTCCCACGAGGCATCTCTGCAATCGCTGTATGCGCAGTATACATCTCCACTGATTCACCTTATCAAAATCTGCTGGAGGAACATTTTGATCCAAAGCATTGATCTACTGCGAACCAAATATCCTGAAATTGGCATAGTGATTCTTGGCGATTTTAATCGAATGAACATATACCTTGTTACTAGGGGTAATGACTTGAGCCAACTAATTTATTTCCCTACTCGTGGTGATGCCATACTTGATTTAATTCTCACTAACCATGCACTTAAAACTCGGTATAATAAACCCATTCCAATGTCACCCTTGGGGTTTAGTGATCATGTTTGTGTCTTGTGGAAACCCCAGTTTCAGGCCAAAACTAAAAACACTTTTAAGATCAACAAGTCACGCCCTTTGCAGAAATCTGGCATGAGTGCTTTTGGTCAGTGGGTTCAGGATCAAGATTGGCATGAGGTTCTTGAGTGTTGTGATACACAAAATAAAGTTGATGTGTTCTATTCAATGCTTGAAATTGCTATTGATTCCTGTTTTCCTGTTAAGAAAACAAAAATGCATAACAATGACAAACCGTGGCTAACTCCACATATTAAGAAGCTTATTCATGAGCGTCAAGTTGCATTTGCAAATAAAGACCAGCAGCAGTGGCGCAAACTTAGAAATTTAGTTAAACGTGAAATTGAAAAAGCTAAACTTCACTATCATGCCACCAGAATTAGGAACTTGCAAACAACAGAACCAAGAAAATGGCATCAACAAATTAGAACTGTCACAAACTCCAGCAAACCTGATCTCAAGATAAACATCCAGGGTATTGAGGACAAAGATTTGAAAGGCATTGTCAATGCTATTAATTCCAATTTCGCTCATGTGTCTGATTGTTTAGATCCTCTCGACTGTAGCAGGTTACCATCTTATCTTCCTGCTGAAGAACCAGTCCCTCAGTTATACCCATGGGAAGTTTATGCTGAGTTACGTAAACTTAAGTCTGCCAAATCTTGCGGTCCTGATCAAGTTCCGACCAAACTGGTCAAAGAGTTTGCATATGAGTTAAGTGTGCCGCTTACCGATATTTTGGATAATTCTTATAGTGAGGGTTATGTTCCTGAGCAGTGGAAAAAAGCAATTGTTATCCCTATTCCTAAACAGTATCCACCAAGTATTGATAAGTTGAGACCTGTTTCGCTCACATCAATTTTTGCCAAAATAGCTGAAGGTTTCATTACTGATTGGGTCCTAAACGATATTCAAAATGATATAGACATCCGCCAATATGGTAATGTAAAAGCAGTGTCAACTTCTCATTATTTAGTTTCTCTTGTTCATTTTCTTTTCCAGGTAGCGGAGAGAAGTCGCAACATAGGAACGGTGGTACTTACGGATTTCTCGAAGGCGTTCGACCTCGTCGACCATACGCTTCTTATTGGTAAGATCATCGATATGGGAGTCCGTAGGTCCATTGTTCCTTGGATTTGCGATTTCCTCCGTAACGTCAACAGTGTGTCAGATACAACAGTGTGCTCTCAGATTATACAACTCTTCATGGTGGTGTACCCCAGGGTACAAAATTTGGCCCAATTGGGTTTCAGATTCTTATTAATGAAGCAACACAAGACGCTGGTAGTCGGTGTTGGAAATATGTTGATGACTTGACATTTGCTGATAATTTCTCCGGTGGTTGTGCTAGTCCACTTCAGGCTGATCTTGATCAGTTCTCAGAGTGGGCTAATAACAGCCACCTGAAATTGAATCCCAGCAAGTGTCAAGCCATGCAAATTGCTTTTTCTAATCCATTGCCGCCACATCACGACTTAAGAATTGGCATTGAACCACTATCATACGTCACCGAAGCCAAGGTACTTGGTTTGTGGCTACAGAACAACCTTAAATGGAATGTCCGATGGACGCGATGTTAAAAAAGGCTAATTCCCGGTTGTTCATGCTACGAACCCTTAAGCATTTTGGTTTTACCAACCAAGAGCTCGGTGTCGTATATAGTGGTTATGTCAGGCCAATTCTTGAGTACGCTGATGCACGGTGATGTACGGTGTGGCATTCTGGAATCTCAGCTAAACAGTCCAAAGAAATAGAGGCCATTCAAAAACGTGCCTGCAGAACAATTCTGGGTCGGCACTATTTATCTTATAATAATGCGCTTCAAGTCTACAAGTTTGACACCCTCTCTGATAGGAGGGAGGAGCACTGTCTTAGGTTCGCCGAAGGGCTTACCAAAACAAATCGTACAAGTTCTCTTATCCCTCCTACCAGGAAGGAGTGTCATGGTCGTGCTTTACGTAATTGCAGCAAATTATCTCAGTTTAGGACTAGGACAAATCGTTTTAAAAATAGTCCTATTCCATATTTCGTTGATCTCATTAATAAATAGTTTGTGTTTTTGCTTTGCCACCCGGAATTGTTCTGCATACACTATACTTTCAATGTCATTTTATACATAAAAAAGTGCAATATTTCATAATACGATTTAAGTGACTTTTATAATAAATTTTCTAAATGTTAATTCAAATTGTATATTTTTGTGTGTTTTATATCTTGTGCAATGCCTGCCTAAATATTTAATTCTAATAGTTCTTATGTGTATTTTTATATTGTAATTTATTGTATGTAATTTGGCCTACGGGCCACGAATTGGCAATAAAATAAAATATCAATCAATCAATCAACTAATAAGTCTTTGTTCCAAACTTTAAAACAAGAGAATTTTGGATTATACCATTATTTCTTAGGGGGACTTACTTTTTTGGAATCGTTTGCAATGTTGGTCGTCTGCAGCACATTCGACAGTCGACTGTTGATTATGCTCAAGAATTATTTTGCTAACACATTTTCTCTAAATATGTGCAAATATGGACATTGATAGGATATTAAGGTATTTGATCTAATAACACTTCTGACCTAAACTGTATCAAAAAATGTTTCTGTTTTTTTTAAACACATCTATTTTCTTAAGATGAAAACATAGTTTTTCAACAACAAAAAAGCGCCATCAAGTTACAGTTTTATTACAGTTTTGGTTGTTCGTATGGACCGTTTTGTTTAGTATTACCTTCAAGTTACTAATATTGTCGATACAACTGTAGTTTAGTATAGTTTACGACTGATATCCATTTTCCTAGAATAATTAAACCAAAATTCTTGTACTGAAGCTGTAAAATTGCTATTCAAACCGGCAAGTTGCTGTTAAATAAATAAAACAACCCGCCAATATAATAAAATTGAAATTAGCATACAATAATAAAGATGGCGTTGTACGTACATGTGCCAAATTATTACAGTGTAAGTGAGCAATTGATTTATTGATCATTTAACACGATGTGTATAAATTTGTCTTTAATTAACCGCCATTTTAACTAAACCTCACATGCTGTTTAGTAGGTATTTTATACAAAATAGCAATGTAAGTATAGTTCAATAAGAAAATTAAGTGTTTTTTCGTCAGAAAATTTGCAACAATGGTTCAAAGTCCACCCATGCAAAAAAGGCAGTATGGCAGTTAAGCAGGATTGTAACAAAAAAGGTCAAAAGTTTTGCTTATTATTACAGGGTTGATTAAGTATAACTTAAGTTTAGAGTATAGCCTCACTGCAACCAGTGATTTTTAAAATAAAAGTCAAGGATGAGTGCCATAGTTGACTCATGGTTGAATGCGTATTCGACCCCGCTTACAACTCTTTGTGCACCGGTAGATACTTTTTAGATTTACCATAAAGCCGAATACATGTAGCTGTAAATACCCATTTTGAGGGATATATCGAATGTTTCAGGACATGTAAGTATTGTAAATAATTAGTGCACATTCACTTCTATTATATTTCAAAAATGAGTGCTCACCGATGTTCTAAATTTTTAGAAGGACAAATGGAATGGTACTAAGATTTTCAAACGCCGTTTACTCAGAACAGCAATGTTGCGTATGCCGTGTTCGATTTGAAGTATATCTTATGAATGGCCAAGTGGTCCAAAAAACGCGTGAGACAAACATGTAAAGTTAAACGTGTAAGATTACATCTTACACGTGTAAGATTGCATCTAGAGTTAAAATTAGAGTCAGGATTATGTACAGTGGCGGTACTACGGGGAGAAGAAATATTTTTCTTGACAGCAAATAAATAAATTCATGACCCACTCCTTCAGAAGACAATTACAGCCCATTCCTGTCCTCATGTGCAAGAATTATCAAATAACTTCATCAGCAGCTACACAGTTTTGACCTCATGCATGCCCGTAAGAATTCCATTGCGTCATCGATACGGCCAATTGGCACACCGATTTAGCACGGAAACAATGAAATATAAGTTTGTAAATCAGCTATATCAAGCATAGCTGGTGTTAATCTTTTTTCCCTACAAAACGCAAATAGATAGTTTATCTTTCGGGTCAAATTATTTAACCATTTGCAATAAATGCCACTATTTTGGAAGAACAGTTTTCTTTGCGACCTGTTATTTTCGCCTATACTTTTGCATCTGTGTACATCCGGGTACTTAACATCGTTGAATAGGGTATGGCGACTTGTAGATGGCACGTGCGCATTTATAAAAGCGCATATCATGATGCAGTCATGTCTACAGTAGAATTCACCTCGACCTTTGCAGGACTTTAACTCCATTAAAAGCTATTAAACCAAGATGACACTCATTGAAACAGCTCAACTGATTAAATCGGATCTTCTCTGGCTGTGCACATGTGTCTGTTTTATATGTGCGGTATCGCAATGAGCTGCTATAATACAGCTTCAGTTGGGTTACCGATTATAAAGGAAACGCAAGGAAACAATGGTATGTGGACCATTGTTCACGAAATGAGACAATGGCCTGCTTTTTGTTAACTAGCATTCTTGAAAATGAGCAACATAATGATTGTTGACTTAACACGGTTTAGAAATAATTTCTTCATATTTTTGGTGTTATCTGTCGTTTACATATCCTTCCTATTTCCAAACACCTAAATTAGCTAAAAATTTAGGACATGTTACAAAAATATATTTTCGAGAATTTCATAGAATACTTTAAATGTAGCTTGTACCGTTTTTTGTGGCATCCTTCAGAACGGAGCGGTCCGTTACCAATATAGCTCAATATTTTCGGTCAAATCTCCATTCAATTAACACGGGGAGTTGGCTAGCTATGAGCTAGCTATGCCTTGCCCTCACTCATATTCTACAAAAGTGCGACTATTTCTGAACATCTAACCTAGCTGTAATTTTAGGTTATGTTAGAGAAATATATTTGCTAGAAGTTTGGAGAATACTTTAAATATTGGCCTGTTATTTTTCACACAGTGATGTTAACTAGGCAAATCCCCATACTTATAACGTACGCTATTTGTAGAGGTCACGCGTCAATGGTGAGAGCACTGTGTATTGTGTATAGGAAAACGGAGAGTAACTGCAGTATGTATAAATATACCCGAAGTTATTCGCGCAGTACACTGTTCAATATTTACGCTGGGGTTGAGGGTGGAATCTGATTGTTTTTACTTGACCCAAGAGTGGGGAATGTTAATATTTAAAAAAAAGCGGGAAACAAAGGGGAATCCTAATATTTTGAGCGGACGCGAGGAAGGAACGCGAAATTTGAAATATGATGATATATTAATATTTAATTACACTTAATATATATTTATTTCTAATTAAATCTATAATATTTTAAACATGCTCCTGTAGTATATCTTTCAAAGGTAACCCGGAACAGTTTTAGGAGTGACAATAGAGGTAGCCCGGGGGATGAACGTGATGATGGACTCAGGAGTAGTGCTGTTAGTAACACTCAGCTTACTCGCAACGCAGCCAGTAACTCGAGCACAAGGTTTGTACGTTACTTTTACAAATCTTACAGATTTTGTTATTTCTTTTTCAATGGTTATAGATAAGAGTTTTTGATCGGAAGAATTGTTTGTTAATGCCGAAGGCGGTGAATTTTTCATCCTCTCCCCCTTTCGGCGCCAAATTGTAATTTATTTCCAATTTATATGTTTTCCTTTATACAGGGTTGGGTGGGGAAAAATCTCTTTGCTGCTCATCAGTGGGGCGAATTTGTATTTTTTGTTTGTCTCACCAGTGGACGATGATTTAAAACAAAAAAACACCCCTTGTAAGTCAAATTCCCTGCCCTTATCCTACGGGTGTTACTGCGGCTAAACAGGTTCCTTTGAGGAGATGCAGACATTACCGTAATGCAAGTGAGGTGTCCATGTTCCATATCATTGCGCGAAGTACATTCACGTTATGGAATCCAGTAACCAGCTTACCGCGGCTGTGTACTCTAGACATCGTTTCTTTCGCGAAATTGAGTTTTTTTGATATGCTTGTACTTTGTTATGTTTTTTATAAATACAAGGAATGAAAATCCAGATTTGTAAACTCCAACTGCAATATTTTAAGGATTTTATTTCACTATTCCACTCGTGTTTGAAATTGAAAAGGAAAGAAAATCTTTGTTGTACCAGCAGAGTACACGCGCGCAACAATGCATCGCGTTGCGTATCGCGCAATTTGTTAACGCACAAATACGCTACGCATACGCGACGCTTATCTGCATGCGCGGCGCATTTTATGGAAACACCACGGAAGCACTGATTTCACAAAAACCTAGTGTTCAAATGGCTCCGTTTTAGCTGATAAAATGTGGGTTTTTTCAAGTTCTTTCCCTTGATTTAAATATCAAGTTAAGAATGGATTTCGCCCAAACTTCTCAAGGGGCTGTGGATTTACCCGATGTTCATGTAATGTAAGGTAGAAAAACGAAAACTGCCGCATTCTCCTGTGAGATTCGATGAAAATGCAAAATGTGACAACTTTAAACTTCAACGGCCATTACTTCAATGTTCATTTTCTCGGTAAAATGACGATATAGCCCAGTACGTAACAAAATCCCAGTACGTATCAATTTGATACGTATTGGGCTCAACCTCTTCTACCTAGAACAAAAAGTGGCAAAAAATAATTCATCCCGCCCAATACGTAACAAAACTAAAATTTGATTAAAATTACTTTATTCATACTCCCTCCCTCTGTATTGGTTTTTGTTACGTATTGGGCTCTATACATTTTTTGTTACGTATTGGGCTCCGGTTGTTTTTCAAGCAAATTATGGATATTATGTGCATGTGTTTTTATAGAAGTACTTTATATTGACCCAGTAACTCATTTTGAGTCTTTCTAGAACAAAATATTTGACAGTGTTTTATCTCTAGACTTGGAATTTATTTGTTACGTATTGGCCTCTGGTTATTTTAAAAGGACATTATCATGATTAAATGCATGTTTTTGTTATAGAATTACTTTATATTACTCAGTAAATCCTTTTGAGTCATTTTGAGTCAAAAAAAAAAAAAAAAAATTGACAGTGTTTTTCTCTAGACTTAGAATTTTTTTGTTACGTATTGGGCTCTGGTTATTTTTAAAGCAAATTATGGGTTTTAGGTGCATGTTTTTGTTATAGAATTACTTTATATTGACTCAGTAAATCCTTTTGAGTAATTTTGAGTCTTTCTAGAAAAAAAATTTTGACCGTGTTTTTTCTCTAGCCTTAGAATTTTTTTGTTACGTATTGGGCTCTGGTTATTTTTAAAGCAAATTATGGGTTTTAGGTGCATGTTTTTGTTATAGAATTACTTTATATTGACTCAGTCAATCCTTTTGAGTCATTTTGAGTCTTTCTAGAAAAAAATTTTGACAGTGTTTTTCTCTAGACTTAGAATTGTTTTTGTTACGTATTGGGCTCTGGTTATTTTTAAAGCAAATTACGGGTTTTAGGTGCATGTTTTTGTTATAGAATTACTTTATATTGACTCAGTAAATCCTTTTGAGTCATTTTGAGTCGTTCTAGAAAATTATTTTTACAGTGTTTTTCTCTAGACTTAGAATTTTTTTGTTACGTATTGGTCTCTGGTTATTGTGGTGATTAGTTGCATTTTTTGTTTGCTATAAACTTACTTTATATTGACCCGGTAACTCATTTTGAGTCATTTTGAATAATTCTAGAACAAAGCTGATTATGGTTATTAGGTGCATGTTTTTGTTATAGAATTACTTTATATTGACTCAGTAACTCATATTGAGTCATTTTGAGTCTTCTAGAAAAAAATTTGACAGTGTTTTTTCTTTAGACATAGAATTTTTCTTGTTACGTATTGGGCTCTGGTTATTTTTAAAGCAAATTATGGTTATTAGTGCGTGTTTTTGTTATAGAATTACTTTATATTGACCCAGTAACTCATTTTGAGTCATTTGTGACTCTTTCTAGAGTCATTTTGAGTATTTTTAGAACAAAATATTTGTCAGTGTTTTTCGGCTGGATTTTGTTTTGTTACGTATTGGGCTCTATACATTTTTTATGTGTTTTGGAGGTTACACTGTCGGTAAAGCTCTTTTATCCGGATTTTTTCGCATATATGGACATGAGCTGACCTCCAGTTAATATTTATCGAAGAAAGAACAAAATTCGAGTGGGTCTAATTTTTTGTTACGTATTGGGCTCTTTACATTTTTTATGCGTTTTGGAGGTTACACTGTCGGAAAAGCTCTTTAATCCGGATTTTTACGCCTATATGGACATGACTTGACCTCCGGTTAATATTTATCGAAGAAAGAAAAAAAATTCGAGTGGGTCTAATTTTTTGTTACGTATTGGGCTCTATACATTTTTTATGTGTTTTGGAGGTTACACTGTCAGTAAAGCTCTTTTATCCGGATTTTTTCGCATATATGGAGATGAGCTGACCTCCAGTTAATATTTATCGAAGAAAGAAAAAAAATCAAATGGGTCTAATTTTTTGTTACGTATTGGGCTCTATACATTCTTTATGGGTTACACTGTCGGTAAAGCTCCTTTATCCGGATTTGTTCGCATATATGGACATGACCTGACCTCCAGTTAATATTTATCGAACAAAGAAAAAAATTCGAGTGGGTCTAATTTTTTGTTACGTATTGGGCTCTTTGCTTTTTTTATGCGTTTTGGAGGTTACACTGTCGGTAAAGTTCTTTTATCCGGATTTTTTCGCAAATATGGACATGAGCTGACTTCCAGTTAATATTTATGGAAGAAAGAAAAAAATTCGAGTGGGTCTGATTTTTTGTTACGTATTGGGCTCTTTACATTTTTTATGCGTTTTGGAGGTTACACTGTCGGAAAAGCTCTTTTATCCGGATTTTTTCGCATATATGGACATGACCTGACCTCCATTTAATATTTATCGAAGAAAGAAAAAAATTCGAGTGGGTCTAATTTTTTGTTACGTATTGGGCTCTATACATTCTTTATGCGTTACACGGTCGGTAAAGCTCTTTTATCCGGATTTTTCGCATATATGGACATGACCTGACCTCCAGTTAATATTTATCGAACAAAGAAAAAATTCGAGTGGGTCTAATTTTTTGTTACGTATTGGGCTCTTTACATTTTTTATGTGTTTTGGAGGTTACACTGTCGGAAAAGCTCTTTTATCCGGATTTTTTCGCATATATGGAAATGACTTGACCTCCGGTTAATATTTATCGAAGAAAGAAAACAATTCGAGTGGGTATAATTTTTTGTTGTTACGTATTGGGCTCTATACATTTTTTTATGTGTTTTGGAGGTTACACTGTCGGTAAAGCTCTTTTATCCGGATTTTTTCGCATACATGGACATGAGCTGACCTCCAGTTAATATTTATCGAAGAAAGAAAAAAATTCGAGTGGGTCTAATTTTTTGTTACGTATTGGGCTCTTTACATTTTTTATGCGTTTTGGAGGTTACACTGTCGGAAAAGCTCTTTTATCCGGATTTTTTCGCATATATGGACATGACCTGACCTCCATTTAATATTTATCGAAGAAAGAACAAAATTCGAGTGGGTCTAATTTTTTGTTACGTATTGGGCTCTATACATTCTTTATGCGTTGTACTGTCGGTAAAGCTCTTTTATCCGGATTTTCGCATATATGGACATGACCTGACCTCCAGTTAATATTTATCGAACAAAGAAAAAAATTCGAGTGGGTCTAATTTTTTGTTACGTATTGGGCTCCTTACATTTTTTATGTGTTTTGGAGGTTACACTGTCGGAAAAGCTCTTTTATCCGGATTTTTTCGCATATATGGAAATGACTTGACCTCCGGTTAATATTTATCGAAGAAAGAAAACAATTCGAGTGGGTATAATTTTTTGTTACGTATTGGGCTCTATACATTTTTTATGTGTTTTTGAGGTTACACTGTCGGTAAAGCTCTTTTATCCGGATTTTTTCGCATACATGGACATGAGCTGACCTGCCGTTTTATATATATCGAAGAAAGAAAAAAATTCGAGTGGGTCTAATTTTTTGTTACGTATTGGGCTCTTTACATTTTTTATTCGTTTTGGAGGTTACAGTGCCTCATTTCAAATATATAGTTTTAGTTTTGGTTTTGGTTTTGGTCACGTGGTTTCCTATTGTCCTGCCTAACCACTTGAATCACAAGATATCGATCTCTTTGTTTCTACCTTTTGTTTAAAACTAAACATTTGTGACAGGTAGTTTCGGTTTTGGTTTCAGTTTCTTATAAGTGGTGTGACGAATAAAATTACAGGATTTTCGAGTTACCTGATCTAAGTATACAAAAGAAATGTTTAAATTTCGCAGTGCAATATTCACGAGCAGAGAAGTCGAACAAAACAGTCTACATTTGAAAGCATTGATTTAGTTTGAAAGCATTGGCTTGAGACTACGAAATAGCCTAAGCTGATTTCACTGTGAAAATATATAGACCATCGAAATATTTGCATTCGACATTACAAAAGGGCCACTACTGTAATTGTATAGGTGCTATAAACAAAATCGATTCATGTCCTTAATCCCATGTACCAGAATCGATGGAAGGCCATTATATGACCTCTAATAACCTAATGACTTTTACTGAAGCAATTTTACTGCAAAAAGTAGAAGATAGAGGGGAGAAGATTGGGGTGTGTGTGTGTGTGGGGGGGGGGGGGGGGGGGTTGAAGGGCAAGGGGGATATGGGCCGGGAGAGAGAGAAACATATGAGAGAGAGCATTGGAAGTGAAAGAGAAGGGGGAGGAGAGCTCGAGATGAAGATATCGAATGTAGGGGAGGAGGAGGGGGAAAGGGGTAATTTAGGAAAGAGGTGGTTATATAGGAGGGAGCCCCTCTTAAAGAGGTATGGGTTGTGCTTCCTGGGGATAATAAACTAATTCATAATCAAATCATCTCCATGCATCGTTTATGTTTCATACAAACAAACAAATTCCCCCACCCCACCCCATCCTTCAGTATACGCGCATGTATATGATTTCTAGGCCTAGAACTCGTGAGTGTAATATGCCACCTACCTTCGACAGAGAGCATCAACTGTCGTCCGCGGGATAGATTTCCGATATCAATCATGATAATAATTATGTTAACACAATAGGCTATTGTATACTTCTGGTTATATACCCTATACTGTGTCCTCCCAGCATAATAGTGTTATGATTGCAGATCAGATCAGCTCTACTTTTTAATCCCTTGATTTTTGGTTTCTGAACAAAAGAGAAACCAAAACTATATATTTGAAATGAGGGACTGTCGGAAAAGCTCTTTTATCCGGATTTTTTTGCATATATGGACATGACCTGACCTCCATTTAATATTTAAAGAAGAAAGAAAAAAAATCGAGTGGGTCTAATTTTTTGTTACGTATTGGGCTCTATACATTCTTTATGCGTTACACGGTGGGTAAAGCTCTTTTATCCGGATTTGTTCGCATATATAGACATGACCTGACCTCCAGTTAATATTTATCGAACAAAGAAAAAAATTCGAGTGGGTCTAATTTTTTGTTACGTAGTGGGCTCTATACATTTTTTATGCGTTTTGGAAGTTACACTGTCGGAAAAGCTCTTTTATCCGGATTTTGTTTGCATATATGGACATGACCTGACCTCCATTTAATATTTATCGAAGAAAGAAAAAAATCGAGTGGGTCTAATTTTTTGTTACGTATTGGGCTCTATACATTCTTTATGCGTTACACGGTCGGTAAAGCTCTTTTATCCGGATTTTTTCGCATATATGGACATGACCTGACCTCCAGTTAATATTTATCGAACAAAGAAAACAATTCGAGTGGGTCTAATTTTTTGTTACGTATTGGGCTCTATACATTCTTTATGCGTTACACTGTCGGTAAAGCTCCTTTACCCGGATTTTTTCGCATATATGGACATGACATGACCTCCAGTTAATATTTATCGAAGAAAGAAAAAAAAATTCGAGTGGGTCTAATTTTTTGTTACGTATTGGGCTCTTTACAATTTTTATGCGTTTTGGAGGTTCCAATGTCGGAAAATCTCTTTTATTCGGATTTTTTCGCAAAGATGGACATGAACTGACCTCCATTTAATATTTATCGAAGAAAGAAAAAAAAATTCGAGTGGGTCTAATTTTTTGTTACGTATTGGGCTCTATACATTCTTTATGCGTTACACTGTCGGTAAAGCTCTTTTATCCGGATTTTTCGCATATATGGACATGACCTGACCTCCAGTTAATATTTATCGAACAAAGAAAAAAATTCGAGAGGGTCTAATTTTTGTTACGTATTGGGCTCTTTACATTTTTATGTGTTTTGGAGGTTACACTGTCGGAAAAGCTCTTTTATCCGGATTTTTTCGCATATATGGAAATGACTTGACCTCCGGTTAATATTTATCGAAGAAAGAAAACAATTCGAGTGGGTATAATTTTTTGTTACATATTGGGCTATATACATTTTTTATGTGTTTTGGAGGTTACACTGTCGGTAAAGCTCTTTTATCCGGATTTTTCGCATACATGGAGATGAGCTCACCTGCTGTTAATATTTATCGAAGAAAGAAAAAAATTCGAGTGGGTCAAATTTTTTGTTACGTATTGGGCTCTATACATTCTTTATGCGTTACACTGTCGGTAAAGCTCCTTTACCCGGATTTTTCGCATATATGGACATGACATGACCTCCAGTTAATATTTATCGAAGAAAAAAAAAAAAAAAATTCGAGTGGGTCTAATTTTTTGTTACGTATTGGGCTCTATACAATTTTTATGCGTTTTGGAGGTTACACTGTCGGAAAAGCTCTTTTATCCGGATTTTTTCGCATATATGGACATGACCTGACCTCCATTTAATATTTATCGAAGAAAGAAAAAAATTCGAGTGGGTCTAATTTTTTGTTATGTATTGGGCTCTATACATTCTTTATGCGTAACACGGTCGGTAAAGCTCTTTATCCGGATTTTTCGCATATATGGACATGACCTGACCTCCATTTAATATTTATCGAAGAAAGAAAAAAAATTCGAGTGGGTCTAATTTTTGTTACGTATTGGGCTCTATACATTCTTTATGCGTTACACTGTCGGTAAAGCTCTTTTATCCGGATTTTTCGCATATATGGACATGACCTGACCTCCAGTTAATATTTATCGAAGAAAGAAAAAATTCGAGTGGGTCTAATTTTTTGTTACGTATTGGGCTCTTTACATTTTTTATGTGTTTTGGAGGTTACACTGTCGGAAAAGCTCTTTTATCCGGATTTTTTCGCATATATGGAAATGACTTGACCTCCGGTTAATATTTATCGAAGAAAGAAAACAATTCGAGTGGGTATAATTTTTTGTTACATATTGGGCTATATACATTTTTTTTGTGTTTTGGAGGTTACACTGTCGGTAAAGCTCTTTTATCCGGATTTTTTCGCGGATACATGGACATGAGCTGACCTCCAGTTAATATTTATCGAAGAAAGAAAAAAATTCGAGTGGGTCTAATTTTTTTGTTACGTATTGGGCTCTTTACATTTTTTATGCGTTTTGGAGTTTACACTGTCGGAAAAGCTCTTTTATCCGGATTTTTTTCGCATATATGGACATTACCTGACCTCCAGCTAATATTTATCGAAGAAAGAAGAAAATTCGAGTGGTTCTAATTTTTGTTACGTATTGGGCTCTATACATTTTTTATGCGTTTTGGAGGTTACACTGTCGGAAAAGCTCTTTTATCCGGATTTTTCTCATATATGGACATGACTTGACCTCCGGTTAATATTTATCGAAGAAAGAAAAAATCGAGTGGGTCTAATTTTTTGTTACGTATTGGGCTTTATACATTTTTATGCGTTTTGGAGGTTACGCTGTCGGAAAAGCTCTTTTATCCAGATTTTTTCGCATATATGGACATGACCTGACCTCCCGTTAATATTTATCGAAGAAAGAAAAAAAAAATCGAGTGGGTCAAATTTTTTGTTACGTTTTGCGTTTTGGAGGTTACGGTGTCGGAAAAGCTTCCTTTATCCGGATTTTTTCGCATATATGGACATGACCTGACCTCCAGTTAATATTTATCGAAGAAAGAAAAAAAATTCAAGTGGTTCGAATTTTTGTTACGTATTGGGCTCTATACATTTTTATGCGTTTTGGAGGTTACACTGTCGGAAAAGCTCTTTTATCCGGATTTTTTCGCATATATGGACATGACCTGACCTCCAGTTAATATTTATCGAAGAAAGAAAAAAAAAAAATCGGGCGGGGTCTAATTTTTTGTTACGTTATGCGTTTTGGAGGTTACACTGTCGGAAAAGTTCTTTTATCCGGATTTTTTCGCAAGGATTTACTTGAATTGATCTCCAATTAATATTTATTTATTGAAGAAACATGAAGTACCGACTATTTCTTTTATAGGCGCATACCGTATTGGAATGTCATCTTTCCCTGGGTAAGATCTGACACCAGGCCAGCCCATGGCCCGAGGGTAACATGAGTATGTTTGTTTTACCTTGAAGGCAAGGATAGTCTTGCAAATATGGGCTAACTTTCCCCTAGGCCATCCAATATGCCATATACATTAGGACTAAAAGTTCACAGATTTTGTTATGGTATGCGATTGGAGGTTTGCGTGTCAAAAAATGGGGTTTATAGGATTTTTTGGTTTCATGGTCGACTTCATTTGATATCCCATTAATATTAGTTATAGACAAAAAAAGTGTTAGTTTTTATTGGTTATTCCATGTGTAGGTGTTAATGTAAAAAAATGGTTTTATTCTGATATTTTTAGCGGCGAAGCCAACTGAAGCAATACCCGTGTAACAAATCGCTTGTTAAAACCATAGTGCAGTTATGTCCACGACAAATTCACCGTGACATTTCCAACCATAAACCCACTTAGTGAAGATTAAACCGAGATATGCAGTACTAAACCATTATAGTAATCGATTGTCCAATGCAAATTTATTACCACGTGATAATATAAATCCAATGAGCGATCGAATTGTCCCCTACGGTCGACTAATCCAATGGATAATGACGTTATTGACATGTACGGGCAGAGCTCCACTGACCGAGTTTTGGGGTATTTTGCAATGGTTTGCTGTCATTTACTCATCAAGGTGGTCCCCCGTTATTTTAAGGACTATGCTATTGATTTAAAGATTGACATGTAGAGAATAACCCATACTTGATTGACAGAAAGTACTAAGTGTGTACCTATTACGGTTTTGTGACACCCCTCTTCCAAATGCGCCCAAGCCAGGGCGGTCCGGTAAAGCAAAATTTGCATTAGAATAACACGGGAGTTTGGATATAGATAGTAGGATTTCTTTCTCATACAAATGTATGGTCCCTCGTTATTGAAGCATGTACCGGGTTGAAAATTCAGACATTTTGAAAAGAATAAGTAATTGAAACATAGAGCAAGTACTAAAATCATAGCTTTTATTACTTTTGATATATGACGCTAACTAATTCATCTCCTATATCTACAACACAGCGCTACCAGTAGGGGTCAATTGCCTATTGTGAGTGCCCCTGTGTTGTGTGCATACATGTAGGCAACAATAACTGCATGATGCACCGAACAAACTTTGAGATGCGTGTTGTGTGAGATGTGTGCACAGACTGTCCTGGACTGTCCCACAATCTTGGTTCGGTTCCGTCTTTGGATAATGGAATGATACATAACTACGTACGACCTATGAACAAAAAGTTCTGTAACCCCATTAACCCGCCCCAGTTTCCGGTTCTAAAATAGGCCTACTCCATACTCCATTGGTGCTGATTTAGGGTGTGGTGCGGAGCGGTAATCGGACACGCACATATTTTTTCAATCTTGCTAAATTATTACTTCAGTATCTATTTCGTGTAATTGATCTTTTCGGTGAACCCATAAGCCTTTGCGATTACACCTGATATGTCGTCATTTGACTTCAGTACGCGTCAGGCCGATGCGAACATCGTTTAGCAAACATCGTTACTGCGCATTATATATGTCGACGTGACGTCAAGTAACGACATCTCAGGTGTACTCGCAAAGGCTTATGGGATTTACCGAAAATAATTGGATGCTGGGATATGTTTTTAAACCTAAAATACATTGTTATAACTGGTATTATTGATGTTTGGTTACACATTTGATGTTGTTTCAGTTATAATATGCTAGCATATTAGGCCAAAAAAACTAAATTGTTGTCTTGCCCTCCCAAGCCTAACATCTTGGTACAGCCGGCCGAATTTTTTTGTACCAACTCAACCATTTGATACCTACTATTTTACAGTAACATGAGTGAAGAGAGGCAAATGCATAATATCGGCTGTATTTTCTACCCGATGTTTAAAATTTTTATTGAAGTAAATAATATCAAGGTCTTTCACAATTAACTCTTAGTTTACTGATTTATTTATTTTTTAAACCCCAAAAAACCGGGCCTATAATTATTTTCGCGATTTTGACCCGGCCGCGGAGGGCAATGCAACAACTTTTTTTTAACCTAATCATAACACTTGTATATCGATCTAATCTCCTAAGAGGAATACACACATATTTTCATTTAAATGTTTACGACTTTTTATCGTTTCCGGAATATAAAATCTTACTCTGGTTATGAGTTCACCTACAAAAATATGGAAAATGTATCAAAATACAGTGTAGGTAACATTTAAATGTACAATTATGCTAAGTTTGAAGAAGCTATCATTTTATACAGGACAGAAGTTATAAGAGTGGAGGTAGAACTTTTTGAATGACCCTCGTATATCAAGGAGGTTCAACGCCCCCTCGGAAAAATGCCACAATGAAATAAAATATGAAATATAATCTTCAGTAGATAGCAATGACTTCACAGAACAACCTGCTATCATTTGATAGCACTGTCTTTACATAACCATCAGCTATCTTCAGTAGATAGCCATTACTTCACATCAGCAACCTCAGTAAATATATATGACTTTACATAGCCATCAGCTAATATCAATAGATAACAATGACTTTATATGACCATTTCTAAATTGGCAAATACTGTATCAAGTTGACAATACCCTAACCCTAACCTTTAACCCTAACCCTAAGCCCTATAACTATACATCTTAACCCAAGTCTCAAACCAAAACCCTAACCACAAGCAGCGCCCTTACCCTTACGCTCTGAAAACCTTAACCCGAATATCCTAAACCCTAAACCATTACCCTAAGTCCAAACCCTAAACCCTAACCATAACTAATTCGGTGGGTTGGCACTGTATTTAGCAGTTCAGCATATAGGGGGCGAAATGTCAGGTAGGCGAAGTGTCCTGTTTCCCTTTAGTAGATACGTGGTGTGTGGGCACTATATCCAGCAGTTCAGCACGTAGCGGGGGGTGAAATGGTAGGGATGCGAAATGTCCTGTTTCCCTTTGTAAGAATAACTTCATAGTCATCAGCTATCTTTAGTAGATAGCAATGACATCGCCATCAGCTATCTTCAGTAGATTCCCCATGAATACGCTCACACCCGGACCCCAACCTTCTTCTGAAGAAATGTTTTTCCTTGATTATAGCTATACTCAATAAAAGAAATATGAATTATATTTTACCTAACAACGCAAATTTACAAGATTGTAAAATTGCCCAAAATGTTAAAATGTAGTATGCAAATTTATGTAGGTAAGGAACAGCAATGTTTAAAATTTGCTTCATTCCAAGTAAGTGATTATGTGATTATATGTGATTATTAGGCCTACATAATGGTTAAAGTTTGTTGAATTTTCAGATTGTCTGATTAGCAATATACTTGATGACCATGCATGATGACGGTGAGGTGACCATGCAAATTTTATGCAAATTAGCTAATTTTCTATAATTGTTCTTCACGTGCAAAACATTGCAGACTCCACAGTTACAAACTTCAAACTATTCTCTACCTTCACAAGAAATCAGAGGAACTCCAGATACCTCTATCGAATTATTTTTTTTTTTAAACCAGACATTTATTACGGTTCTTCCACACATGACACATTAGTTTAGTGGTGCTTTGGTCAACTTCAAAGGACCTTTCTAGAGGGCGCAAACATGATTCAACAACGACAGATTCGGAAAAATGAACCCTTTTATAATTCGGAATAGAGATCACGGTGACTCATTTCGGAATAAAGAACCCTATATAGATTTCGGAATGAAGAATGTTTTTTTCATATTCCGAATAGAGAACATTTTTTTCATATTCGGAGTAGAGAACACGGTGACTTGTTTCGAAATAAAGAACCTTTATTCGATTTCGGAATAGAGAACCCATTTTTCATATTCGGAATAACGAACTTTTTTCATATTCGGAATATAGAACCTTTTTGTTTCGGAATAGAGAGCCTGTTTGTGTTTTGACAATTTTCGGAATAGATAACCTTCGAAATAGAGAACCGTTTTTTCGGAATAGCGAACCTTTAGTAACATTGTACACCCTTTGTCAGTGCACCCGATCTACTTTCGGCCCCAGGCACCCTGACCCAAAGTAAGCAGAGGCGTCGTTAGACCAATCGGATTGGGGGGGGGGTGGGGGGGGGATACGGCATAATTTTGCCGACGGAAATATCTTGGTCTGTCTAATACAATTGTGAATTGTAGATCCCAATTTTATTTTTTCGCCAGGGCGCTTAAGAATCTAAAAAGTGTGTGTGTGGGGGGGGGGGGGTAATTATCAAAATTTGTCCTCAATAATTTTTTTTCATTATTAACTACTTTTACAATAACAATATTGTATAACAACAACTTCCGCACATTGGCTTTTGTAATCTGCCGACAATCCTATATGTTTTGCCGACAACCGTCACTTTTGCCGACAACATTAAGAATTGGAGGAGGGGTGTCTCAACCCATACCACCCCACCCCCTTCTAGTGGCAGCCCGCAAAGTTACGTTACCGCAATCAAAAAGGAATGACTGGGCACCATGATACTAGCATATATTCCTTCCTTCCTATAGTTTCATGTTTTTGTCCTTTTGGGGCGTCCTCTTTCATGATATATCTTTTAATTTTCTCTGTTTAATGATGAACGTAACATTTATATTAAAAAACCATATACAGTTTATTGGTAAATTACCGATTTTGTTTGGAACAGAAATTGCATGTGCTCAAAGTGGTTTGTGGTCGAATTGCCGTGGGACCGAATTGTTTTGGTGCGAATCGACCTGGCCCTCAGGACGGTATGGTCGAGGACTCAGGGAAGGTAATATGGATTCTGCTTAAGGGGATATAATACCATGATTTTGATCAGTATCCTCTTCTTTTTTTTTTGTTGCAAATTTATGAAGTACATGTTTCATAACAAACTATAATTTATTCTCTTTAAGTAGAGTACATGAATAGAATACATTAAATCCTTTGTTATACTATCTTTAGAAAACTTATTCAGCAATGCATGCTAAATAACACTGAATAAATTAAATAAACTTTTCCACAATGGATGCATAGTCAAAACATATAAATAACACTGAATACATCGGCAAAACATATAAATAACACTGAATAAATTAAATAAACTTTTCCACAATGGATGTATAGTCAATTTAATACTATGTACCTTCTATAATGTGTTGTTAGGAAAAGAGATTTAATAAAAAACCCTTTAAAAGAGAGTACTCAGGCATGATTAGAACACATAGTTATGCAATGTAGGTCGTTGGTGTTGAATAAGGTCGCGTTTCTTATAATTAGGGCTAATGATACTGTTTTTATATGTAGGCCTACATAAGATTAAGTTATAAGATTGTGAAGATCCTTAAGCATTTTGATTAAAAGGGTAAATATAACGTTCCACTAGGGTGATTAGCTCTTCAATATTTAGAGACTGCATATCTACTAATGTAGAGCCTGTTGGGATATGTATAGATATGATATGATGTGTGATAGATAATGATAATGATGAGGTTTCTTAAGACTTGGGTGAATTTTAGGAAATACAGTAAAATTTTAACGTTCCAGAAGGCTGATTATCATTGTCCAAAATGATAAGAATATCCCATTTTATCTGTTTTTGGTTTTGTTTTTGGTACAGAAGTGCAAAATTATGATGTAGCTGGAGGGATCATGAAATAACCAAAAACTTGTATAATTTAATACAAAATCAATTAAAATTGTATGAAAACAACAAGTTAAAGGTTTAAAACTGGACCTGTTTTGGTTAATGCTAATAACTTCATTACATTAGTGGCCACTTACTTTCAACTAGAGAGTAGAACTAGATCTAGTTCCTCGAGGGGGGGTGCGCACGAAGCGCGCATGGCCGCAAAGTGGCCAGCGAGGCGCGCCAGCAGGACTGGTGGATTTTGTAATGTCAGAGAGGGGTTGTCATGGTCCCATATACTGATATACTAGGCACTGAACAAGTGCTACTAGAGAGGAAAAGTAAAAGTTGAAGCCTTAAGGGCTACGTGTATGAAACTATACCTATTCAGATAATGCATCAAAATACTGTGTGCAATAATGGAGAAGATATAAACATTTGGCCTTAAAATTCAATGTTGTAAATAATGTTGTTATGCAGGGCTGATTATATCAAATCCATATCAGTCAGAACAAGTACCTCTCAATGCAAATTTAAGAAGTTCATGGGCATTTGGTATTTTATAGTTGGCCATGCACACTGATCTAGTTGGCTGGCAAACAAAATCTGATCTAAAGAAGTTCCTGAGCAGTATGTAATTTACTAACTTGAACTTCCAGACCACTATCAATCTGTCAACACCTATAACTATTGAAACTAATATCATCCCCAGGTAAAAAAAACACCTCCACTATGGGCTACAGAACAGTTTTATAAGTAATTTCATGGGAAATGAGGCTAATATTCTATGCCCACCTCAAGTTAGATATCTCACTGCTGCATATATATTATGAACTATGTCATAGGGAGTGAGGTTAATTTAGTAGCTAGCATTTATAGTCTGCATTTCCATTACCAGGCATTATCCTATCAAATAGTATCCTATAAAATATTTTTAGTGAAGACAAAGCAAAAGCATTTGCAGAAGAAGCCTGACTTGGAGCTACTTAGGTTCAAAGGTCGACTTTATTTCCAAGGTCTAAACTGGATGTATATATTCACTCAGGTGTACCTGAGCGAAAAAAAGGCTATATGTCATCATAGGTCAGGTTATAGGTCACTTGGTTCAGGTCAAATTTAGGCATCCATTTTGAAAACTTGTGATAGTCTGTGATATTATAATGAGGCATCAATTTTAATATTTTCTTTTTTACTGGATATAATATTGAAAAGGTGTGAGGTGGATATACTAAAATACCTTGGGATGTAAATGGTGAGTACAATTTAGATTGTCTAGTTGAGATGGATTGGACACGTAAATATATAATAGTTACCAAAATCACAAAAGTGAAGCTTACGAAAAACTACCTAATATGGTGGTATAGGTGACAAGAATTGCTGTAGTGTGGTTGTGGTAACCTGTTACCTATGGCTTAATTAAGTTTCAGTGAAATAATGTCGCAAGTTAAAAATATAGCTCAAAATTGAAAATAGAAGCATTTTAACCACTCTGTTTTTTGATAGGTGTGGAGCACCAAGTCCATGAAGTCATAAAAGAAATCAGGAAGCGCTTATTTCCATTTTACATATCAACATTATTTCCCTAATGTGTTAGCAACACATATCCAAATTTTTAACGAAATCCGTTGATAGTAAGCTTTCCAAAATGAAGTGAATTTAAAACACCAGTGATGTACCACCTTTTGGCTTCTACCTTTAAAAGCATGTAAGTTACATTGATACCGATGCCACCAATAGAACGAGAAGATTTGCCCCTTCATTTTGCATACCCCCTTAAAAGCCACAATTAATGCACGATTTTTTTACAGATTTTTTTTAAAACCTTTTTTGCAAATTTGTTGTATGTTTACACATGTGCCAAACTTACACTAAACTCGTGTTAATTGGTTTCAGACAAATTTGGTGTGATTGCAGGACAACATAATAGAAAATCTATGATTTTCACACATTTCAGATTTTTGCAGTATTTAGGGAGCGGTCATTTAATATCTACGCCAGCAAGGGGGATGGAGGATTTCCATATTTTTTCTCGATTTTACGTTCCCCTTTCAGGTTCCCCCACCAATCAGGTAAAAAAATTGATGTTTTAAACTAAAAACAAGTCCTTGGTCTTTTTGTTTTTGATTTGTTTTTATCGAATGCTTTCGGTTGACACTTGTACTGGTTCTCACATTATCCAGTCAAAATGTTACAGCACTAAAATCATAGATTTACTTTTAGAGTTAACAAGTCACTGTACAGCTGATTATGTGATGCCGCGATGTAGGCCTACAAAAGTATAAAAACAAGTTAGAAATTACTATGGAGGGAATGACGTTTCTTGCTTCCCTTTGAACATGAAATTGCTGCAAGAATATCAGGGGGCTCAATGCTAGGTAGGCCTCTGTCGGGGTCCAGAGCTTCAGTGGGAAAGCCCCCCGGAAAATTGACATTCGACTACTTTGAACTAATTTGATGCTTTCTGGTGTGATTTAGAAAACTAATAATGGTTAAAGGCATATGGCCTATAAATAAAAAAGAAAGAATACAACACATGGTCAACCCTCTTAAGAATGTAAGCATTAAAATAACACATTTTCTGGCCCACCAGGATAATAATTTATAATTTTTTCATAATTTCTCCATTTTTATAACGTGCGTCACCCAATAGGATTTGCACACACGTTTAAATAGCTTGTTATCAAATTATATCAGTGACATTAACAAATATCGTATATTGGACATATTTTTTGTATAATTACTCACGATATTCGCCCATACTGAACAGAACTAGATAATTATTATCTTGTGTAATAAAAATCGATGATCGAATATAACTTTTTCGCAAGGTACCGATACCAATATGAATATCCGATTCATAATAAATAGTAAGTATGGGATAATACTGGACACTTCACCCCGCACACTTTCACCACGTATATTTCCACGCGGCCCGCACATTTTCATCCCAGCACATTCTCATCCCGTACGCATTCGCCCTCTAAATAACAAGCTATTCTATGTTCAAAATGGGCCGGTCGGTCCAGTCGATTTTTTTAAACCTTCAGCTTTTAAAAATCCTAACAAGTATTAAATACTGGTTCATCCATTAGGGACATTGTCAATTTTTACTACTGAATAGGCCTACTTGTTAGATAATCAATTAAGACTAGTCTTTCAAAAAAAAAAATTAAAAAAAAAACATTTAGTTTCTATATCTGTACACATTTTTTTTTAAATCCTCACTCGATTTTTTTTATCTTTCTTCGATAAATGTTGGAGGTCAAGACAAAATGCGAAAAAATCCGGATAAAAGAACTTTTCGGACAGTGTCGGAGCCAAAACGCATAACGTAACAAAAAATTTGACCCTCTCGGTTTTGTTTCTTTCTTCGATAAATATTAACCGGAGGTCAAGTCAAGTGCATTTATGCGAAAAAATCCGGAAAAAAGAACTTTTTCGACAGTGTCGGAGCCAAAACGCATAACGTAACAATTAGACCCTCTCCACTTCTTTCTTTCTTCGATAGGTATTAACCGTAAGTCAGGTCAACTCCATTTATGCAAAAAATCCGGATTGAAGAACTTTTCTGAGAGTGTCGGAGTCAAAACGTATAACATAACAAAACAATTAGACCCCCTTGAATTTTTTTCTTTCTTCGATAAATATTAATCGGAGGTGAGGTCAAGTTCATACATGCGAAAAATTCCGCATAAAAGAACTTTTCCGACTGTGTAACTTCCAAAACGCATAACGTAACAAAAAATTAGATCCACTCGAAATTTTGTTCTTTCTTCGATAAATATTAACCGGAGGTCAAGTCATGTCCATATATGCGAACAAAATCCGGATAAAAGAGCTTTTCCGACAATGTAACCTCCAAAACGCACAAAAATGTATAGAGCCCAATACGTAACAAAAAATTAGAACCATTCGAATTTTTTCTTTCTTCGATAAATATTAACTGGAGGTCAGGTCATGATTATGCGAAAAAAAAATCCCGATAAAAGAGCTTTTCCAACAGTGTAACCTCTAAAACGCATAGAAAATGTATAAAGCCCAGTACGTAACAAAAAATAGAACCACTCGAATGTTTTTCTTTCTTCGATAAATATTAACCGGAGGACAAGTCATGTCGATATATGCGAAAAAATCTGGATAAAAGAGCTTTTCCGACAGTGTAACCTCCAAAACGCATAAAAATGTCAAGGGCCCAATACGTAACAAAAAAATTAGACCCACTCGAATTTTTTCTTTCTTCGATAAATATTAACTGGAGGTCAGGTCATGTCCATATATGCGAAAAAATCCGGATAACGACAGTGTAACCTCCAAAACGCATAAAAAATGTATAGAGCCCAATACGTAACAAAAAATTAGACCCACTCGAATTGTTTTCTTTCTTCGATAAATATTAACCGGAGGTCAAGTCATTTCCATATATGCGAAAAAATCCGGATAAAAGAGCTTTTCCGACAGTGTAACCTCCAAAACACATAAAAAATGTAAAGAGCCCAATACGTAACAAAAAATTAGACCCACTCGAATTTTTTTCTTTCTTCGATAATATTAAATGGAGGTCAGATCATGTCCATATATGCGAAAAAATCCGGATAAAAGAGCTTTTCCGACTGTGTAACCTCCAAAACGCATAAAAAATGTAAAGAGCCCAATACGTAACAAAAAATTAGACCCACTCGAATTTTTTTTCTTTCTTCGATAAATATTAACCGGAGGTCAAGTCATTTCCATATATGCGAAAAAATCCGGATAAAAGAGCTTTTCCGACAGTGTAACCTCCAAAACACATAAAAAATGTAAAGAGCCCAATACGTAACAAAAAATTAGACCCACTCGAATTTTTTTCTTTCTTCGATAAATATTAAATGGAGGTCAGATCATGTCCATATATGCGAAAAAATCCGGATAAAAGAGCTTTTCCGACTGTGTAACCTCCAAAACGCATAAAAAATGTAAAGAGCCCAATACGTAACAAAAAATTAGACCCACTCGAATTTTTTTTCTTTCTTTGATACATTTTAACTGGAGGTCATGTCATGTCCATATATGCGAAAAAATCCGGATAAAGGAGCTTTACCGACAGTGTAACGCATAAAGAATGTATAGAGCCCAATACGTAACAAAAAATTAGACCCACTCGAATTGTTTTCTTTGTTCGATAAATATTAACTGGAGGTCAGGTCATGTCCATATATGCGAAAAAATCCGGATAAAAGAGCTTTACCGACCGTGTAACGCATAAAGAATGTATAGAGCCCAATACGTAACAAAAAATTAGACCCACTCGATTTTTTTTTTTTGTCGGAAAAATATTACCTGGAGGTAAGGTCATGTCCATATATGCAAAAAATCCGGATAAAAGAGCTTTTCCGACAGTGTAACCTCCAAAACGCATAAGAAATGTAAAGAGCCCAATACGTAACAAAAAGTTAGACCCACTCGAATTTTTTCTTTCTTCGATAAATATTAACTGGAGGTGAGCTCATGTCCATGTATGCGAAAAAATCCGGATAAAAGAGCTTTAACGACAGTGTAACCTCCAAAACACATAAAAAATGTATAGAGCCCAATACGCAACAAAAAAATTAGACCCACTCGAATTTTTTCTTTGTTCGATAAATATTAACTGGAGGTCAGGTCATGTCCATATATGCGAAAAAATCCGGATAAAAGAGCTTTTCCGACAGTGTAACCTCCAAAACACATAAAGAATGTAAAGAGCCCAATACTTAACAAAAAATTAGACCCACTCGATTTTTTTTCTTTGTTCGATAAATATTAACTGGAGGTCAGGTCATGTCCATATATGCGAAAAATCCGGATAAAAGAGCTTTACCGACCGTGTAACGCATAAAAAATGTATAGAGCCCAATACGTAACAAAAATTAGACCCACTCGAATTTTTTTTTTTTCTTTGTTCGATAAATATTAACTGGAGGTCAGGTCATGTCCATATATGCGAAAAAATCCGGATAAAAGAGCTTTACCGACCGTGTAACGCATAAAGAATGTATAGAGCCCAATACGTAACAAAAAATTAGACCCACTCGATTTTTTTTTTTTTTTTCGATAAATATTAAATGGAGGTCAGGTCATGTCCATATATGCAAAAAAATCCGGATAAAAGAGCTTTTCCGACAGCGTAACCTCCAAAACGCATAAAAAATGTAAAGAGCCCAATACGTAACAAAAAAATTAGACCCACTCGAATTTTTTTTCTTTCTTCGATAAATATTAACTGGAGGTCAGCTCATGTCCATATATGCGAAAAAATCCGGATAAAATAGCTTTTCCGACAGTGTACCCTCCAAAACGCATAAAAAATGTAAAGAGCCCAATACGTAACAAAAAATTAGACCCACTCGAATTGTTTTCTTTCTTCGATAAATATTAACCGGAGGTCAAGTCATTTCCATATATGCGAAAAAATCCGGATAAAAGAGCTTTTCCGACAGTGTAACCTCCAAAACACATAAAAAAATGTATAGAGCCCAATACGTAACAAAAAATTAGACCCACTCGAATTTTTTTTCTTTATTCGATAAATATTAACTGGAGGTCAGGTCATTATGCGAAAAATCCGGATAAAAGAGCTTTACCGACCGTGTAACCTCCAAAACGCATACAAAAATGTATAGAGCCCAATACGTAACAAAAAAATCAGACCCACTCGAATTTTTTTCTTTCTTCCATAAATATTAACTGGAGGTCAGCTCATATCCATATTTGCGAAAAAATCCGGATAAAAGAACTTTACCGACAGTGTAACCTCCAAAACGCATAAAAAATGCAAAGAGCCCAATACGTAACAAAAAATTAGACCCACTCGAATTTTTTTCTTTCTTCGATAAATATTAAATGGAGGTCAGATCATGTCCATATATGCGAAAAAAATCCGGATAAAAGAGCTTTTCCGACTGTGTAACCTCCAAAACGCATAAAAAATGTAAAGAGCCCAATACGTAACAAAAAAATTAGACCCACTCGAATTTTTTTTCTTTCTTTGATAAATGTTAACTGGAGGTCATGTCATGTCCATATATGCGAAAAAATCCGGATAAAGGAGCTTTACCGACAGTGTAACGCATAAAGAATGTATAGAGCCCAATACGTAACAAAAAATTAGACCCACTCGAATTGTTTTCTTTGTTCGATAAATATTAACTGGAGGTCAGGTCATGTCCATATATGCGAAAAAATCCGGATAAAAGAGCTTTACCGACCGTGTAACGCATAAAGAATGTATAGAGCCCAATACGTAACAAAAAATTAGACCCACTCGATTTTTTTTTTTTTCTTCGATAAATATTAAATGGAGGTCAGGTCATGTCCATATATGCAAAAAAATCCGGATAAAAGAGCTTTTCCGACAGTGTAACCTCCAAAACGCATAAGAAATGTAAAGAGCCCAATACGTAACAAAAAGTTAGACCCACTCGAATTTTTTCTTTCTTCGATAAATATTAACTGGAGGTGAGCTCATGTCCATGTATGCGAAAAAATCCGGATAAAAGAGCTTTAACGACAGTGTAACCTCCAAAACACATAAAAAATGTATAGAGCCCAATACGCAACAAAAAAATAGACCCACTCGAATTTTTTTTCTTTGTTCGATAAATATTAACTGGAGGTCAGGTCATGTCCATATATGCGAAAAAATCCGGATAAAAGAGCTTTTCCGACAGTGTAACCTCCAAAACACATAAAAAATGTAAAGAGCCCAATACGTAACAAAAAATTAGACCCACTCGAATTTTTTTCTTTGTTCGATAAATATTAACTGGAGGTCAGGTCATGTCCATATATGCGAAAAATCCGGATAAAAGAGCTTTACCGACCGTGTAACGCATACAAAATGTATAGAGCCCAATACGTAACAAAAAATTAGACCCACTCGAATTTTTTTCTTTGTTCGATAAATATTAACTGGAGGTCAGGTCATGTCCATATATGCGAAAAAATCCGGATAAAAGAGCTTTACCGACCGTGTAACGCATAAAGAATGTATAGAGCCCAATACGTAACAAAAATTAGACCCACTCGATTTTTTTACTTACATCGATAAATATTAAATGGAGGTCAGGTCATGTCCATATATGCAAAAAAATCCGGATAAAAGAGCTTTTCCGACAGTGTAACCTCCAAAACGCATAAAAATGTAAAGAGCCCAATACGTAACAAAAAATTAGACCCACTCGAATTGTTTTCTTTCTTCGATAAATATTAACCGGAGGTCAAGTCATTTCCATATATGCGAAAAAATCCGGATAAAAGAGCTTTTCCGACAGTGTAACCTCCAAAACACATAAAAAATGTAAAGAGCCCAATACGTAACAAAAAAAATTAGACCCACTCGAATTTTTTTTCTTTATTCGATAAATATTAACTGGTGGTCAGGTCATGTCCATATATGCGAAAAAATCCGGATAAAAGAGCTTTACCGACCGTGTAACCTCCAAAACGCATACAAAAATGTATAGAGCCCAATACGTAACAAAAAATCAGACCCACTCGAATTTTTTTCTTTCTTCCATAAATATTAACTGGAGGTCAAGTCATGTCCATATATGCGAAAAAATCCGGATAAAAGAACTTTACCGACAGTGTAACCTCCAAAACGCATAAAAAATGCAAAGAGCCCAATACGTAACAAAAAATTAGACCCACTCGAATTGTTTTCTTTGTTCGATAAATATTAACTGGAGGTCAGGTCATGTCCATATATGCGAACAAATCCGGATAAAAGAGCTTTTCCGACAGTGTAACCTCCAAAACACATACAAAATGTAAAGAGCCTAATACGTAACAAAAAATTAGACCCACTCGAATTGTTTTCTTTGTTCGATAAATATTAACTGGAGGTCAGGTCATGTCCATATATGCGAAAAAATCCGGATAAAAGAGCTTTACCGACCGTGTAACGCATAAAGAATGTATAGAGCCCAATACGTGACAAAAAATTAGACCCACTCGAATTTTTTTCTTTCTTCGATAAATATTAAATGGAGGTCAGGTCATGTCCATATATGCAAAAAAATCCGGATAAAAGAGTTTTTCCGACAGTGTAACCTCCAAAACGCATAAGAAATGTAAAGAGCCCAATACGTAACAAAAAGTTAGACCCACTCGAATTTTTTTCTTTCTTCGATAAATATTAACTGGAGGTGAGCTCATGTCCATGTATGCGAAAAAATCCGGATAAAAGAGCTTTAACGACAGTGTAACCTCCAAAACACATAAAAAATGTATAGAGCCCAATACGCAACAAAAAAATAGACCCACTCGAATTTTTTTCTTTGTTCGATAAATATTAACTGGAGGTCAGGTCATGTCCATATATGCGAAAAAATCCGGATAAAAGAGATTTTCCGACAGTGTAACCTCCACAACACATAAAAAATGTAAAGAGCCCAATACGTAACAAAAATTAGACCCAATCGAATTTTTTTCTTTGTTCGATAAATATTAACTGGAGGTCAGGTCATGTCCATATATGCGAAAAAATCCGGATAAAAGAGCTTTACCGACCGTGTAACGCATACAAAATGTATAGAGCCCAATACGTAACAAAAATTAGACCCACTCGAATTTTTTTTCTTTGTTCGATAAATATTAACTGGAGGTCAGGTCATGTCCATATATGCGAAAAAATCCGGATAAAAGAGCTTTACCGACCGTGTAACGCATAAAGAATGTATAGAGCCCAATACGTAACAAAAAATTAGACCCACTCGATTTTTTTTTTTTTCTTTCTTCGATAAATATTAAATGGAGGTCAGGTCATGTCCATATATGCAAAAAAATCCGGATAAAAGAGCTTTTCCGACAGTGTAACCTCCAAAACGCATAAAAAATGTAAAGAGCCCAATACGTAACAAAAAAATTAGACCCACTCGAATTGTTTTCTTTCTTCGATAAATATTAACCGGAGGTCAAGTCATTTCCATATATATGCGAAAAAATCCGGATAAAAGAGCTTTTCCGACAGTGTAACCTCCAAAACACATAAAAAATGTAAAGAGCCCAATACGTAACAAAAAATTAGACCCACTCGAATTTTTTTCTTTATTCGATAAATATTAACTGGAGGTCAGGTCATGTCCATATATGCGAAAAATCCGGATAAAAGAGCTTTACCGACCGTGTAACCTCCAAAACGCATACAAAAATGTATAGAGCCCAATACGTAACAAAAAATCAGACCCACTCGAATTTTTTCTTTCTTCCATAAATATTAACTGGAGGTCAGCTCATATCCATATTTGCGAAAAAATCCGGATAAAAGAACTTTACCGACAGTGTAACCTCCAAAACGCATAAAAAATGCAAAGAGCCCAATACGTAACAAAAAATTAGACCCACTCGAATTGTTTTCTTTGTTCGATAAATATTAACTGGAGGTCAGGTCATGTCCATATATGCGAACAAATCCGGATAAAAGAGCTTTTCCGACAGTGTAACCTCCAAAACACATACAAAATGTAAAGAGCCCAATACGTAACAAAAAAATTAGACCCACTCGAATTTTTTTCTTTATTCGATAAATATTAACTGGAGGTCAGGTCATGTCCATATATGCGAAAAATCCGGATAAAAGAGCTTTACCGACCGTGTAACCTCCAAAACGCATACAAAAATGTATAGAGCCCAATACGTAACAAAAAATCAGACCCACTCGAATTTTTTTCTTTCTTCCATAAATATTAACTGGAGGTCAGCTCATATCCATATTTGCGAAAAAATCCGGATAAAAGAACTTTACCGACAGTGTAACCTCCAAAACGCATAAAAAATGCAAAGAGCCCAATACGTAACAAAAAATTAGACCCACTCGAATTGTTTTCTTTGTTCGATAAAATAATATTAACTGGAGGTCAGGTCATGTCCATATATGCGAACAAATCCGGATAAAGGAGCTTTACCGACAGTGTAACCTATAAAGAATGTATAGAGCCCAATACGTAACAAAAAATTAGACCCATTGGATTTTTTTTTTTTTCTTTCTTCGATAAATATTAACTGGAGGTCAGCTCATGTCCATATATGCGAAAAAATCCGGATAAAAGAGCTTTACTGACAGTGTAACCTCCAAAACACATAAAAAATGTATAGAGCCCAATACGTAACAAAAAATTAGACCCACTCGAATTTTTTTCTTTCTTCGATAAATATTAACCGGAGGTCAAGTCATGTCCATATAGGCGTAAAAATCCGGATTAAAGAGCTTTTCCGACAGTGTAACCTCCAAAACGCATAAAAAATGTAAAGAGCCCAATACGTAACAAAAAATTAGACCCACTCGAATTTTTTTTTCTTTCTTCGATAAATATTAACTGGAGGTCAGCTCATGTCCATATATGCGAAAAAATCCGGATAAAAGAGCTTTACCGACAGTGTAACCTCCAAAACACATAAAAAATGTATAGAGCCCAATACGTAACAAAAAAAATCCAGCCGAAAAACACTGACAAATATTTTGTTCTAAAAATACTCAAAATGACTCTAGAAAGAGTCACAAATGACTCAAAATGAGTTACTGGGTCAATATAAAGTAATTCTATAACAAAAACACGCACTAATAACCATAATTTGCTTTAAAAATAACCAGAGCCCAATACGTAACAAGAAAAATTATATGTCTAAAGAAAAAACACTGTCAAATTTTTTTCTAGAAGACTCAAAATGACTCAAATGAGTTACTGAGTCAATATAAAGTAATTCTATAACAAAAACATGCACCTAATAACCATAACCAGCTTTTTTTCTAGAATTATTCAAAATGACTCAAAATGAGTTACCGGGTCAATATAAAGTAAGTTTATAGCAAACAAAAAATGCAACTAATCACCACAATAACCAGAGACCAATACGTAACAACAAAATTCTAAGTCTAGAGAAACGACTCAAAATGACTCAAAAGGATTTACTGAGTCAATATAAAGTAATTCTATAACAAAAACATGCACCTAAAACCCATAATTTGCTTTAAAAATAACCAGAGCCCAATACGTAACAAAAGAAATTCTAAGTCTAGAGAAAAATGACTCAAATGAGTTACTGAGTCAATATAAAGTAATTCTATAACAAAAACATGCACCTAATAACCATAATCAGCTTTGTTCTAGAATTATTCAAAATGACTCAAAATGAGTTACCGGGTCAATATAAAGTAAGTTTATAGCAAACAAAAAATGCAACTTATCACCACAATAACCAGAGCCCAATACGTAACAAAAAATTAGACCCACTCGAATTTTTTTTTCTTCGATAAATATTAACTGGAGGTCAGCTCATGTCCATATATGCGAAAAAATCCGGATAAAAGAGCTTTACCGACAGTGTAACCTCCAAAACACATAAAAAATGTATAGAGCCCAATACGTAACAAAAAAAATCCAGCCGAAAAACACTGACAAATATTTTGTTCTAAAAATACTCAAAATGACTCTAGAAAGAGTCACAAATGACTCAAAATGAGTTACTGGGTCAATATAAAGTAATTCTATAACAAAAACACGCACTAATAACCATAATTTGCTTTAAAAATAACCAGAGCCCAATACGTAACAAGAAAAATTATATGTCTAAAGAAAAAACACTGTCAAATTTTTTTCTAGAAGACTCAAAATGACTCAAATGAGTTACTGAGTCAATATAAAGTAATTCTATAACAAAAACATGCACCTAATAACCATAACCAGCTTTTTTCTAGAATTATTCAAAATGACTCAAAATGAGTTACCGGGTCAATATAAAGTAAGTTTATAGCAAACAAAAAATGCAACTAATCACCACAATAACCAGAGACCAATACGTAACAACAAAATTCTAAGTCTAGAGAAACGACTCAAAATGACTCAAAAAGGATTTACTGAGTCAATATAAAGTAATTCTATAACAAAAACATGCACCTAAAACCCATAATTTGCTTTAAAAATAACCAGAGCCCAATACGTAACAAAAGAAATTCTAAGTCTAGAGAAAAAACACTGTCAAAATTTTTTTTCTAGAAAGACTCAAAATGACTCAAAAGGATTTACTGAGTAAATATAAAGTAATTCTATAACAAAACATGCACCTAAAACCCATAATTTGCTTTAAAAATAACCAGAGCCCAATACGTAACAAAAAATTCTAAGTCTAGAGAAAAAACACTGTCGAAAAATGTTTTCTAGAAAGAATCAAAATGGCTCAAAAGGATTTACTGAGTCAATATAAAGTAATTCTATAACAAAAACATGCACCTAAAACCCATAATTTGCTTTAAAAATAACCAGAGCCCAATACGTAACAAAAAATTCTAAGTCTAGAGAAAAAACACTGTCAAAATTTTTTTCTAGAAAGAATCAAAATGGCTCAAAAGGATTTACTGAGTCAATATAAAGTAATTCTATAACAAAAACATGCACCTAAAACCCATAATTTGCTTTAAAAATAACCAGAGCCCAATACGTAACAAAAAATTCTAAGTCTAGAGAAAAAACACTGTCAAAATTTTTTTTCTAGAAAGAATCAAAATGGCTCAAAAGGATTTACTGAGTCAATATAAAGTAATTCTATAACAAAAACATGCACCTAAAACCCATAATTTGCTTTAAAAATAACCAGAGCCCAATACAAAATTCTAAGTCTAGAGAAAAAACACTGTCAATGTTTTTTTTTTATAGAAAGACTCAAAATGACTCAAAAGGATTTACTGAGTAATATAAAGTAATTCTATAACAAAAACATGCATTTAATCATGATAATGTCCTTTTAAAATAACCAGAGGCCAATACGTAACAAATAAATTCCAAGTCTAGAGATAAAACACTGTCAAATATTTTGTTCTAGAAAGACTCAAAATGAGTTACTGGGTCAATATAAAGTACTTCTATAAAAACACATGCACATAATATCCATAATTTGCTTGAAAAAACAACCGGAGCCCAATACGTAACAAAAAAAAATGTATAGAGCCCAATACGTAACAAAAACCACTACAGAGGAGGGAGTATGAATAAAGTAATTTTAATCAAATTTTAGTTTTGTTACGTATTGGGCGGGATGAATTATTTTTTGCCACTTTTTGTTCTAGGTAGAAGAGGTTGAGCCCAATACGTATCAAATTGATACGTACTTGGATTTTGTTACGTACTGGGCTCTTACACACGATAACTCAATAAATACAGCATCTATAGGTAAGCAAATATGATCATCGTAAGAAGCATGATCGGCTCAAGAAACAGTTTTCCCATTTTTTTATATTTTGGTAGTAGTAAGATAGCCTGTAGGGACCATTTCAAGGTCACACGAGCTCATGAATATTAATGAGGTAGGCGTGGCTAATTAGCATATATGAATATGAATGAGGTGCGTGACTAATTAGCATATATGAATATTAATGAGGTGGGCGTGGCTAATCGTTCAAAAAAAATCCCCCAAAAATTTTGAAAAAAATTGAAAAAAAATTTCAAAAAAATTCTCAAAAAAAAATTTCAAAAAAATTTCAAAAAAAAAAATTTCAAAAAAAAGTTCAAAAAAAAATTTCAAAAAAAAAAATTCAAAAACAATTTCAAATAAAAAAATTTCAACAAAAAAAAGAACAAAAAAAAATTCGAAAAAAATGTCCAAAAAAAAAAATTCCAAAATTTTTTTAAAAACAAATCGTGAGGACGCGGCTATTGCCACAGATGAATGAATGAGCGAATGTAAATAAAATACCGCCATTTTGAATCGAGAAGTTGATTTTTTACCAGCGTTCATATTTAGGGACGTTAATATTTAGGGACGGTGAAATGAGCGAATGAGCAGGGAAATGAGTGAATGAGCAGTGAAATGAGCGAATGAGCAGTGAAATGAGCGAATGAGCAGTGAAATGAGCAAATGAGCAGTGAAATGAGCAAATGAGCAGCGAAATGAGCAAATGAGCATGGAAATGAGTCAATGAGCACGTAAAATGAAAAAAAAAAACGTAATTAAGATGCTTCTTTTAAAACTTTTATTAGCAACTTCCAGAAAAGTGCGGTGGATTAATGCGCTTTAGTCATCGCTTTCCATCTCGTCATCCTCTTCGTCTTGTTGGAAAAGCCCGGCGAATTGAGATCGATGTTTAGCTAACGTTATTTTCACCGCTTTGCCTACGTCCATGCCTTTATCCGTTTTCTCTTCTATGTCGATCTCGATATCCTGATGAGTTTCGTCATATTTCAAATGGACGTTATGTGCCAAAAATGTCCCGTAGCTGTCAAAAAATCTCGTTTAACACCCATACAGTCTTCATATTAGCCTTTTCCCCGGCCAGGTCTTCAGCCATACCTTCGTTGACGTACTTTTCGGATTTTGGGCCCTCATCTCGCGGAAGCTTCTCTGGCCCGTTTAAGCCATTCTCGATACGTGACGGATCCTCCAACTCCACGTCGCTATCTTCTCCGGATGCCGCGCTTCCCCGCTCGGAATTATCCGTCTCCAAAATTTTCGGGTTCAACGAAGGAATCGTCCGTCTCAGGCGTTCCTCCTCTTCGCCGTGCATCTTTTTCACGTGTCTCCTCAAGTTGAATGATCGATCGAAATGTTTGTCGCACGCGTGACAAGAGTGGGTTTTGAACGCTGAAATAGAAGCCATGCATGCGTCGACTCCTCGAGTTGATCTCCAAATGACAAGAACGAGGTGAAACCGGCCTTTTTATAACCTGCTCTTTGACTCATTTCGCTGCTCATTTGCTCATTTCACTGCTCTTTGACTCATTTCGCTGCTTATTTGCTCATTTCACTGCTCTTTGACTCATTTCGCTGCTCATTTTCCTCATTTCGAAGAGGATGCGAGATGGAAAGCATGACGCTCATTTAACCACCGCACATTTCTGCTCATTTTACGTGCTCATTGACTCATTTTTTTTTCATTTTACTGCTCACTGACTCATTTCCATGCTCATTTGCTCATTTCGCTGCTCATTTGCCCATTCCCTGCTCATTGCTCATTTGCTCATTTTGCTGCTCATTCGCTCATTTCACTGCTCATTCGCTCATTTCACTGCTCATTCACTCATTCACGGGGTCCTGTCGGGTGTCAAGCCTGCTCATTCGCTCATTTCACCGTCCCTAAATATTAACGTCCCTAAATATGAACGCTGGTAAAAATCAACTTCTCATTCAAAATGGCGGTATTTTATTTACATTCGCTCATTCATTCATCTGTGGCAATAGCCGCGTCCTCACGATTTGTTTTAAAAAAAATTTTGGAATTTTTTTTTTTGGACATTTTTTTCGAATTTTTTTTTTGTTCTTTTTTTTTAATTTTTTTATTTGAAATTGTTTTTGAATTTTTTTTTGACTTTTTTTTAAATTTTTTTAAATTTTTTTGAAATTGTTTTTAGAAATTTTTTTGAAATTTTTTTTTTGAAAATTTTTTTGAAATTTGAAATTTTTTGAAATTTTTTTTTCAAAAATTTTTTTGGGGATTTTTTTTTGAACGATTAGCCACGCCCACCTCATTAATATTCATATATGCTAATTAGTCACACACCTCATTCATATTCATATATGCTAATTAGCCACGCCTACCTCATTAATATTCATGAGCTCGTGTGACCTTGAAATGGTCCCTACAGGCTATCTTACTACTTTTGGTCTATTTCCGATTTTAGGCATCATTTTGTGCAAATATGCGTTTGTGAATTTTAAAAAGTTCATTTTGATGCCTTATATGGTCAATATCTCAAAAAATAAGGCCAATGTCAAAAAACTAAAAAAATCGTTTTTGGAATGGAGCCTCAAGATTGAGATAAAAACAAAATAAAATATTTTCGAAAGAGTGTTTTTTTGTTATGATGTACCGAACAAATATTGCCAAAAACTCAATTGTTTGTGATTTTCTTAATAACTGTTGTTTTTACACCAAATCTATATTTATATTAAGATTCATTGATGTCTTGCCTTTATAAAAATGTATACTTTTATAAGTCTTGCGCGAATAATTACAAAGTTATTGCACTTTTACTACATGCATGTCTGAGAGTACACAGCTGCCTTAAGGTCCATGTAAAACCCGCGGTATCACAAAATTTAGGGTGCAAAACGCAAGTCAACCTTTGTAACAGTTTGATGTCTACTGTAATCAACTGAAAATTAATGTAAGTGTGGTAATAATGAATGCCTAAACAAGGAGGCCTATGTGAGTGTGATCATATCAAGGAGGCCTATTATCATGATCGTTATCTAACATTGAACCATACCACCATATGCCAATAGAAAAGAATTATAGCTTATTCTTTAGCACCACTTTAGCACCAAGCATTTTCACTCTCCACGAGAAGTGGTGCGGAAGTGTTGTGCTACTGACTTTATAAGATGAGTTTTTGAGCAAAATTAATTTAAATAATTTCGAATTCCTGACCATAAAGTATTTTACCGTTCTACTGAACTGCAACAAAGTTAAATGGTACATACCCAGACATTATTCTGGGTAAGCCCATTCCCATTGCTTATGATTCCAACCCTATCTATCACAACAATAATATCCGTTTCAAATGTTGAGTACAGATTCTTTTAAATTTATCCTTTTGTTTTCATTAGATGTAAACCAGTGTCGGTCTCAACCATGCCTTAATCAAGGACGTTGTGTGGATAAAAGCCGAGGCCAGTACAGGTGTATTTGTCGACGAGGATGGACTGGAAGAAGATGTGGAACGGGTAAGAAAAATAAGCAGCTCTACTGAAAATTCACGCTCATCTAAATTCAAAGTGCAAAATGCCTTTGTGGTATAAGGTTCAGTTTCCGTCGTCTAATTTGACAATGGTCAGATAGCTACAAAGAAAGCACATATGTTCAGCCTTCCATTTGTTACACATAGGATACGATATTAGTAATACTATGAGATCACCCGTCTTTTGCGGTTCGTAAATGCATAGAGTTTGGACTTGATTGCTCTCAAGTCTTTGCATGTTGAACCATTAGAGGATTTTAGTTGCTGAAGGAGTCTGGGGAATAAGTCCCCTCTCCGTAAAGAATGAAAGTCCCCCGTACAACCACACAGTCACTAAAATAGGGCTACTGTTGAATCTTCTCCCATGTAGGACAACGCAGTAACAGAATTCCAATGAAGGTCTACACTGACAGTAAAAGAAATACAAAACGACCTCTTCTTAATAGTAGTCTACACAGTAAAACAAATTAGCTCGGTAGGATTTTGTAGGGGTAAACATTGAAAATAAAGAAATACAAGAACTATAGTATTTCACGGCAAAACTTGTCTCACACATGATAACAAAATCAAACACAAAGACTCCACATAAGTGCAGTAAAAAGTTATCAGCACCGAACTAGCATCGTATATTATTGTCACCATATTATGTAGACTAGATGACCGCAGATGTGTGGCTAATTAGGTCATTATTTGAGATGTTCATAATACTGTTTGATTTCTTGAGGTATAATAGGTACTTTTTCAGATTCACGATTACAAGCATATGATCTTCAGACAGATGATAGGACAAAATCCTTATGTTACAATTATTATATTGTGTTGGAATAAAAATATTTAGCTCAGAGTGAGCTTTCAGTGCTTTTGAAATTAATGAACTTAATTGGACACCCACAACGTAAACAAAAAACCAAATTTGATGTTTTATTGGGGTGCGGACAAGCTTGTTCTTCATATCGCAAAAGTCTGTTTTTCAAAATAATGTAAACTGTAAAAGTGTTTAGCCTTACCAATTCGTCAAACTCAGTAATTCGTCAAACTCAGTAATTCGTCAAACTCAGTAAAAGAGTAGCAAAATTGGAGGAGCGATCTACAAATCACCCACCAATTTTGAATATTCCTGTTGGCGAAGAACTACCACCTGGTGCAGATGCAAGTTGGGTTGAATGGAAATGCCTTAATAGGTTAAGGTCTGGTGTAGGAAGATGTAAAGTCAACCTCAGCAAATGGGGATATCGAAAGAACACAGATGTAACCTGCGATTGTGGAACAGAACCACAAACAATGGATCACTTACTGTGTTGCCCTCAACTGGAGCAAACATGCACAACTGCTGACTTAGCAGTTTACAATGAGAATGCTGAAAAATGGGTGCAGCACTGGCTGAAACACATTTAATCTTGTGCCGTGGACACGTTAAAAAGAAGAAGTAATATTGTGTCGAGTATAGTTTTGTTTATATTTCAGTTGCTGATGTTAATCAATGCTTATCTAGTCCTTGCATTAATGGAGCAACCTGTAATGACAGAATAGGATCGTATACATGTACCTGTGCGCCTGGTTGGACTGGAGTTAATTGCGAACAGGGTAAGTCTCACAGTAATTGTGTAGGTTATTTAAAGGTCCACAATCGTTGTCCAGTCAAACTTACTCTTAAAACAATCAAAACCTTAAAAATACGCACACAGCAATTTTATGAAGCACTGTCTTTAAAAAAAGATTCACGGATCAGGTGTACAGGCTGTGTCAAAATGATACAGCCTGTATTGCATTCGTAAACTGGCTAAATACGCGACCTCGCTTTGAATTTGGATAGAAATGTGATTTTGAATACTGTAGATATATTTGGAAATTGCAAGCGCTCTACGTGTATTACTACTAGTAATTTTACGTGTATTACTTTTCAAGATATTGATGACTGTTCGTCAGAACCTTGTCAAAATAGAGGGACATGTGAAGATAAAATTCTAGAATACTCTTGTCAGTGTATTCCAGGTTATACGGGAACCAATTGTGAATAGGATGAATATGTAAAGTAAAAAACAAAAAAATAAAAATCATTTGTATCAAATATTAGGATACAGTTAGAAGACATGAGACCTCAACCATGATTGAAAAATGGAACTTAATATGCATTATGGATTTAGTCGAAGTGTTAAACTAAAAATCTCTTTACAGTGTTAAGTGAATGGAATGTATACAGGCTACTTCTTAAAATGTAACGAAATATAATCAGGTGCAAACCTTCGACAATGACTGATGGTAAAGATGAAATCGCATAAACTTTTAAAAACCGTATCCTCCATACATAAACTCCCATGTGAATTTTGTTGTTTGTTTGTAGAAATTAATGAGTGCATGTCTCGACCATGTTTAAATGGGGGCAAATGCGTTGATGAATTGAATCAGTACAGCTGTGTATGTCAAAGAGGATGGACTGGAATTAACTGTCAATCAAGTGAGTCAACGGATATTGAATATTATTTCATATATCTGAAAGGGTGAAGTGCATCTTGAAATATCCAGTTCTAGAATCAGAAGACGAACATATTTTTAAAATAACAGCTCCTAAATAGAGATAAATAGGGATCTCAACAGTTTTATCAATAACAAGCTTTATATTCCAACATCTAGGTGTAAGTAGTTATTACAGTAGCTGCTGCAGAGTACATTTTACCCACGGACATGATTAATATAACTGTGTACCACACCTATTTTTTAAATTTATTTGTGAGAAATTTATTTATGTGAGAAATGAAACAGTAATCTTTTTTTGGTCTGTTTTTCCTTTTCAAAAGTTACTTGTGAAGAAAATGAATTTCTGTGTGATGATGGCGTTGGCTGTGTGTTGGAAAGTTACCGATGTGACTATATTCCTGACTGTAATGACAACAGTGATGAGTCCGGTTGTACTTGTACCCCAAGCATACAGTTTCAATGTTTAAGCGGTGGTTGTGTGCCCAACTCGTGGTTATGTGATGATTTCGAAGATTGTTTTGATGGAAGTGACGAATCAAATGATACCTGCCACACTATTGACTGTAAGTTATTATTCATAATCGTTCATTACTAAACTCTTCAGAAAAACTTTGGAAACTTTCCAAAACGGCTATATATCAAGAATATTTGAAATCTATTTGCATATTGTTTCATATCAATACAAACGTTGTTCTTTCCTTTCAAAAGTGACACAAAATTTGTCACCATTAGTTATTCTATGGTTGACTAACTTCCTTTTAAAAGACAAGGAGGTCTCAAACAAAATGTGCCAAATATGCCATTGTCTGCGCCATTTGTATCAGTAAACATGAGTAAGGAATTTCGAAGTGCTGGCAGGCTGATGTACCGGTTTTCTGCAGCTGTTGTTTTTCTTGGGCGGCAACTTCTGGGTCTGTCTTTGACATCTCCGGTCTGACGAAACTTTTAGCTTGGGGATCATACTGCGGGAAACAAAAGTTGCCGCTAAGGTATTCCAGCCTCAAGCTCGAGCCTTTAATATCCAGATCTGATAATCGAACCATGGTTGATTTGAACTTTCTTGCAAATGACCACTATGAAGAAGTGACCAGCAAGAGAGATTGACTTGCGTTGATCCATTTGAATCCACCTGTAGAACTGTTAATCCCATCCTAGCACTTTTCATTCAAAATGATATACTGCAAACAACATTTTTTCATTCTTTTATTCCTGCATTAACCCACGCATTCATTCATTCAAAGTAATGAGATGAGCACAGACAATGGTCAGTTTGGCACATTTTCTTTGAGACCTCAATGTCTTTCAAAGAAAGTTACTCAGCCGTGAAATAAGTTATCGTCACAAACGAGGTGTCATTGTTTACAGGAAAGAACAATGTTTTGCACTGATATGAAACCATATGTAGACAGATTTCAAAAATTTCTAATATACAATCGTTTTTGAAAGTTTCCATTTTTTATGAAGCGTTTAGTTGAGTGATGCGAATTGCAAAATAAACAATTATTTGTGATGATCGGAAATTCTACAACTGTTATTCTTTTTAATATAATGTCAATACACGTGTGTGTTTAAAATCTTTGATTTGTAGACCTCTTTCGATTTTCATTTATGCAACTATTACATTACGCCGAAGATGCAACAATGTGAACCATTACTTTACGCCGAAGATGCAACAATATCAGATATAATTTTTAATGAAGTATGATTACCGTTGTTGTTTTGACAGATATTGATGAGTGTGCCACAGAACCCTGCTGGAATGGAGCAAGCTGTCAAGATTCAATTAATACATTTGTATGTCTGTGTCCGCAAGGGTATACAGGATCACTCTGTGAACAAAGTAAGCAAAGTATACTTGTAAGCAGCTGTATGCTTTAATGTCAATTATTAGTACATATATAATTAGAAGTTAACAGATAAATGCCAATGAGATTGCATGAAAATTGAAAGTTATAAGGTCAGACCAGTGTTTTATTCATCTTTTCACATTAAAAAGGGTAACTATGACCATTCAGATAATTGTAGAAATCGGTTTTTTTTGGGGGGGGTGTCGTGGTATCACATGTGTTTAGACTTTAGTAATATTCAGCCTCATATATGTATCAGGTACTTCCGCCGCATCCCAGATGTTGGAATGCCATTCCTGTTTCGATAGTTGGCATTGCAATATTGGACCGATGTTGGAATGCCATTCCTGTTTCGATAGTTGTTATTGCAACATGGGGCCAATAATGAAATGCCATTCCTGTTTCGATAGTTGCTCACAAGGTCACAAGTAGCGACCTGCTGAATGGCGGGCATTATCAGCTATCAAAGAGATACCACTCCCAGCTGCCACAGTAGAGGTTTGATAACATTTTGTTAAAAAATGATATAAGGCCAAAACTGTGCATGTTGGTACTTGATTGCTTGGAATCTTATGTGCTAATAATCCGTTGTAGTAATATTTTCTTGAAGTGTAGTGTATATTGTTCGTAAATTATATAGCTTTTAAATTTTGGGCATTTATGCTCTGTTGCACTGTATAATAGTATAATGAGTCATGCCTTATGACTCCACGATAAAGAAGTACTGTCTCGCGTAATATTTAGTGACTTCAGCTCATCAAATCGAATAGGCCGAATGACTTGACCCAACCTAAATATTTTGGTAGCTAATAAATATATCCAATTTAAATTTCGCATCACTAAAAATACTTTCAGATATCAACGACTGTACCCCAGACCCATGCCTTAATGGAGGTACTTGCGAAGATGGAGATTGTGAATACCAATGTCACTGTTCTGCTGGTTACTCTGGTCCAAACTGTGAAGTACAAGGTAAGTGCATGAACAAACCGCGTGGTCGGTACTACAGGGTAACCCGGAATGATTAATACCATTCAGTGCCCATTTAGTATTTTCAACTTTTAAAACTATGAATATCATTTCTGTTAGCTATATTGTTTTAGATCTACCTTTTCCATTTACCACCATTCTCGGCCCTTATCAATGCAGACGTTTGAAACATGATCTTTATCGTGGCATTGTCTTTTTTAAGACAGTTCTTTTTGAAACTATGAGTATTATTTCAGTTCGCTATATTGTTATAAGATCTACCTTCTATCTTTTACATTGGACATTGGACCCTTTCTTATTGGAAAAAGCTTACGTTTGACCGAAACGATCTCTGTTCTGGATACTTATCTGCAATATCGCTGACCATGTTCGAAACAAAATGTAAATATTGTCATATTTTCGTTGTGCTTTCTTATTATTATGTTCCTCTAAGACGACGAAAATGCCATTGAAGATTTCCTTTAGAAATGGTGGGATTTTTTGGAAGTATAGGGAATTCAACACCTTCTGGCGACAAAATAAGTTAATGGTACAAATGCGGGCGAAGAATGAACACTTTTGCCACATTGAAGCTAACATGGCCAAATATGAGGTTAATTTGGTTAGAAATCCATATACATGCGAAAATATTGGTGATGGTTGTATGGACCATAAAAATATGGGGGGATTTATTAAGGCGCCATTGTATTTGCAAAGTAATCATCTTCCATGGAAACTATCCCATGCTTGTATAGCCTCATAGTAAACTTTGTCTGGGGGTGGGGTGGGGTTGAGATTGGTTGTTTTTATAGGGCACTAAACATGATGGTTGAGTTTCGCATAATTACCAGCATTTGATGTTATCGACCATGATAATACTCAAATTGTAATTTTATTGTTCCATTTTCATTGTCTTTTATGCAGTTTGTCCAGAGCCCGAGATCATAATAGCAAGAGATACCAAGGTTAATTTGACGTCTTATGGCTACCCTAATAATTACATGAGTAACATGCGGTGCTTCTGGACTGTGCGCTGCCAGGAAGGTGGTAGAATACTAGTGCAGTTCATAGACTTCTTTACGGAATGGAACTATGACAACTTGTACATCGGAACAGCACAAAATGGACGACTTTTAGGATACTCGGATAATGCCCTGCCTCATTTGGATGTTTTGTCACCAGCTGACGGGATCCCCCTCCATTTTGAATTCTACACAGATGAAATTGTAACAAAACGTGGCTTTCATATTTGTTTGACAAATATAAATGCAGAAGGTAATGTTTGGTTAATACTACCCTACCATGGCTCGCCCTGCATAGTCTTGTACATGATAACCCTCCTAATTTGTGTACTTATACACACTCATTTTTTCTTGAATTTCTACTTTTTGTATGACTGTCATGTCCAGTGGCGAACTAAAATATAAAGTTTTCATATTTAAACCCGATATTACACATTAACTAAAAGCAAGGACTCTTTAATGATGTCAAATTAAATGGATTGAGCAAAACGTGGTCCTGCAAATATAAGTTAAGCACACTTGATTATTGGTATTAAAACTTACAGCAAGGTCACTAAATGTGTATTATTTAGAACAACTTTCATAAGTATGCAAATGGAGCTACTGTCCAAATGGTTAAATGGACAGTTAGGTTGTGTGAAACGATGCACGATTCAGAAACCGCAACGACGCACATATACATAGATTTAAGCCTCATACTTAACATATTATTAATGAAACATGCTATTAAATTTAACATATTCTTAAATGGAGCCGACTGATGGACACGTCAATGTCATTGGGATCTTACGTGTCATAAAGCTGGGATTCATCAACATAGATCATACCATTAACCTTCTATCGCTTTACAATGTCTTTGACTGGGAAAAGTATCGTGCACAAATCTGAAGGCCAGCTACTTATTTTAACCATTTGTTTGCAATATCATGTAGGAGTAAACCATTAAGGTTCAACACATGTGACACCGAATTTATCTTATGCCCCTAGATGAGAACATCATTATCTATGTTGTCGAAAGCGGCATATACGTAGTGTAAAACAAGTATCACGCCCTTTTACTATCAATAGACAGGAGAAGATAATTGAAACCCTGGATCAAGGCGGTTTCACAGCTGATACTTGCGATGAGCACTTTGCCATGAGCGCTCAGGATATAACTTATTCTCCGTAAGATAAACCCCACAGCAGCGTGTTTAGATGAGGGAAATTACCTCAGCTGTCTTGAATGTTGAAGGGAAGGAACCAGAAAGCAAAGACTCATTAATCAGCTGTGTGAAGGTTGGCAGAAATACAACCAAGGACTACTTAACAAGTCATGTCGGCATTGGATCTAATTGACATGACTTGGGAGGCGTACTGTCAATCAATTTGTGAACTTCATCTTCTGGTTGACGGTACTCATAAAATGAGTGAGATCAGACCCATCAGTCTGAACAGGATTGTTAATATTATAATTTAGTTTTTATAATCAATTCCGTTTGAATGTTTTTAAACTTGTTTGTCATTTTCAGACTTCGTGGTGTGTCCTGGAAATCAACTTGAAGTGATTGATGAGTCAATGTTTTGTGATGGCTTCAATGACTGTCAGGATGGAAGTGATGAGGGCATTCTTGTCAATTGCTGTAAGCTATACTAATGCACTATTTATGTGACCGTTTTATACCTCATGCAATTCCATGCAACTTGTGCAAAATACAGCAATTTACATCAATAAAGGTCGAGCTACTCCATAGCGCTTTCCTCCATACCTGGAACAGGATAGAGCGGCGTGACGGTTTAAGAGACTGTACGCTGCGTTCATTATTGGTGTGCTTGAAGGAAAGTAAATTGAAATGTCAGCCATGTGGAAAAAAAAACTTATCTTTCCGCAGCACTCACATAATGTCTTATTAAATGTTAATTTATTCAAGAAACTGAAACTAATGTAATGATACTTTATTGTACGCAGTATATTATGTACCGTGTACAATAAGCAATTATTGATTACCCGTCTTAATATCTACCATAATTAAAACATGTCTAATTCCAAACCAGGCTATTCTAACGGTATCATTCTTAGACATGTTTTATAAACTTTATTTAAAATATCTGCTTGCAATAATATCGCCGTTACCAACATGTTTGAGCAGAGTATAGGGCTGATAATACATGGGCTCAGCGATTATGATCTTTGGGGCTTTCATTCTGGCAACTGATTTTACCTTCCGTTAAAGCTTAACGGCCAATTCTATTTCAACTTTACATGTTTAGTGTACGCCATCCCCTCTTTTCCTCTGGAACCATGTTTAAATATCCTCAACTGATTCCAGGCCAATATAAAGAATGTCTGAAAACAGCTTCCGTGCAGTGGTTGTTAGTTCAGCTGTTGTGCTCAGCAACTAAGGAGCACCATATGGTAAGTAATCACTTATTGCACACGGTATTATGATTGTCTTTTACAAAAGTAATAAGTCTCTTCGTTTCAACTTAATAATTTGCAGCGGCATCAGCATGTGATCTTGATCAGTTTCGATGTTTCGATGGATCTTGCATACCGGAATACTGGGAGTGTAATGGCATACAGAATTGCCCCCCATTTAATGAAGACGAATTTAATTGTGGTTCTACATGTAAGCTACGCTCTGTTAATTTACATTTCGACAACAAGGTTAATGGTTTATATGCATGTGCGTGCAGTGTTTGGACAAAACACAATTACACTAAAATACAATTATGTATTATATTCAATGGGCGCAAATTCGACAGTATCAACTAAAATTGTTTTATATCCAAGGAAAGTCTAGATTTCTTATATGTGCACATATAAATATATAGTTATTAACAATGAACATGATTTGGTTAATACTAGTTACATAATTCTTGTTTCCAAATCTCAAATACTCACTAAGTTCTTGAGACAAAAATGTGTACGTATGTGTATCGAGGTGGAAACTGTGCACATGATGGTTTATAATTCAAACATTTTGCTGGCAAATCCAATGAAAAAGTAACTCACTACTTAAAATTTTCGCCATCTGGGTTGAGGACTAGGATCACAAGTGTATCAGTCCACTGCTTTTCTCGAGAAACTGCTATTAACACTTTTATGCATTTAAAAATGCTTATTTTGATGAAACCTCCATCTTATGGTTCCAGAGATATGGCCATTTTTAACACTTAAAAGTGTAAACAAGGTATCGTCTCTCTCGATCACGTAATACGAGCCACTGCTCAAAACAAAAACATCATCACTGATAGAGCAACCTTAATTTTACATCTAATGTAGTCTTAAAGGAATAATAAACAACCCAGCATCAGTCAAACTATTTAGATTCAGTCAAAATATGAATCTTAAAAAAAAAAAGCGCAATGATTTATAGTGCGCTACGCACAGGCACAACGCCTAGACGTTAATCCACAAGCCTCAGCACACTTTACATGTTGTCGTTGACCACTACGGCCTCACATCATTCCATAAATCATTTAACAACAAATTAGGGACTTTGCTGCTTCAAGATCGCACACCCTAGACATTCCACAAATAACCATCGCAACCAGGATCAGCTCCCCGAGTTTCGTACGGGTTGCAACGATACAATTAGCAGTAAGTTCCTTGTCCAGAGGAATTTAAATCTAACTCAATTTTTCCACGAGAGCGTACTAGGCATTATTTTTAACTATCTATTGTAATTAATTTATTGTATTTAATGTAAAGGCCACAATTCAAAAACTTGTTTTTAATTTTATTTTTTTTGGTAGCCCTATAATATTTGCCTAGTCCTATGTGTAAATATATTCGCTTCAGTTTCATATATCGTTCTTGATGTAAAGTATGTATTATGCAAGGTGCTGTAAATTAAACAAAGTACTATGCCAGTGTTCGAACACTTTGAATTAAATGTAGAATGTAGAATTGACACTATTTCTCTGATCAAAGTGAAATCATGCAAATTTCGCTTTGTTTGCCGATGTATATATTATTACATAATTTGTTATTTACAGTGTGCGGTAGTACTGTCATAAGTACCAACGAATCCTACGCCTTGGAAAACTTGAATTATGGTAACAACGAATACTGTCAATGGACATTTAACAGTACTGGTGAAAGATACATCTTAGTTCACTTTGAGGCATTTAGACTTGAGGAATGTTGTGACTTTCTACAGTTTGGCACCGTGGAGGATTTTGATGCATATGGTAGATACAGTGGGGCTAGCGTACCACAAGACCTCGTTATTGCTGATAGATTCGTAATGGTGACATTTACTAGCAACGACTTCAGAACTGATTTGGGATATGCTATTACACTATCAGATCTCAATCCAGCAGGTATTCATGCCTGTTTGGTTATAAACAACATAAATTAGGGACACATACCTGCAAATCGCTTTGTGATATTGGGCACAGATGAACTGACACGATTTACATTTCAGTATGAAAACCAAAAATAATTCCTTAATAATTACATGTACATTAAGAATACAATAATGTAATTCCTTGACATTTGGTTTAGAAGTAAAGCAACTACGAAGTCCTTTTCTTTATGCATGACACTTTTTTAATTCTATTCTGTCAGATCTGATCACTTGTTCTGATGGTTCTGGAGCATATTTTGAAGATCGTATTTGTGATGGGTTTTTTGATTGCGATGATTCCATTGATGAACGATTCTGTCGTAAGTTATTCAGTTTACTTGGTAATTTTGTGTGTAGACTATACAGTTTGATTGCATTCCCACATAAAATATGATCACATTTATATCAGATTGGTACTTTGGTACCAATTTGTGTTACAAGATTCCGTACATTCAGGAGGAAAGTTGGGAATATTGCCTCTTTTGACTAGTGACGGTTGTCATGTTGCTTTCTGTAAAAACAAAAAAAAATATACACGTCGTTAAGAACACCTGCCGAATATATTCAAAAAAATTGCTGTTCTGAGTAAACGGCGTTTAAAATTCTTGGTACCATTCCATTGGTCCTTTTAAATATTGAGAACATTCTTGAGGAATCATTTGAAATATATGCTATAGAAGTGAATTGGCACCATTGTGAGAGTCGGTTATTATGTAATGAAAGTTGACCTTTGACCCCATTATATTGCATATTTGGATATAATTTCTTAATTAAAGACTGTGCAATTTGTCTTTAAACCACTCGTGTAAACAATACAATATACTTGATTACGTAACAACAATACCATAAAATCAATAGGCTAGGGACACTGCCAAATTACGCAAAAAGGCAGGCTTCTTAAATCATATCAAAGGCAATTCCGGGAGCAGCCAAAGTACATGATGCATATAAATTTAGCTAGGACGCAACATTATTCTGCAAAAATGGCCATAATGAAAAAGCTGTTATTACAAATGACATTAATTATCTCCAAAATGAAATAGATTACAAGTAAATGACTAGTCACATATGAGAGCTGGTACTCAATACACTGATTAGTGATGCAAATCAAACAATAATCTGCGCATGCGCAGGTGGGATAACCGATACAGCATGTTAAAAACTTAGTGTATGGAAATGGCAAAAAGTCATGTAAATAGGGCTTAAAATATTACAAATATGCTATATAAATAGAAAATTCATATTTTTTTGTGGATGATCTCAACATCAAATGAACAGAAAATTAAAAAAAAATCTCATTGAAACGATGAGCTCTCCCTCTGTACCACTACTTTTTGTGTAAATATAACAATAATAGAATAACTGTTATATTTTAATCACGGTTTCGAATATTTTCTAACTGGTAAAAAATAAATTTCACATATTTTCATCAGCTCTATGTGTCGATGTCCCACCAGAGTGTACATCGTTGCTATCATACAACCAGACATATTTCCCTAATGGTTTATCTTCTACTCTTGACGAAGCACTGGGATTATTCTTCGATACAGAGAATTGTCATGCCAATGCAACATGGCTTCTCTGTTCTATAATATTCCCTGAATGCCAAGGAGAGGCAAGTACTGCTTCACCGTGTCGTCAACAATGCCTGAATATTGTCGATAACTGCACCAATCAATTTGAAGACTTATTGGATGATTGTGATTCATTCCCTGCCGACAAGGAAGTATTATGTTCACTTCCAGAAGGAGGTGAGTTAGCAAGTTAGCGGTGATTTAGACCAGCATTTCGTCGTGCAATTTGAAAGGTCAGATGAAAATCTACTATGTAAACAGTGGGCACCATTAACATGATACACTTCATACGAGGGTCATTCAAAAAGTTCTATCGCCATCGTATGTACAATAAAGTGGTAAATAAGTAGAATTAACTACGCACAACTTCTCACATACCAACTGCATTTTGTATCTCATTCTTAATTTCAAAATCGTTAGATTATGAGATTTTGCAATTTTTTGCTACTGTTGATTTCAAATTTACTTCACTTAGAAGGGTTTTCCTGCCCATGACGATTTTACATTGCGTTTGTTTTTACATAATTGCAATCAATGTTATTGTTTTTCTACAAGAACTTAATATTTGTCATTTCATAGTGCAAAATCCATCACAAAACTAGATAAAATGACAAATGCTGATTTATATACAAACACAAATACTGCACCATGGAGCAAAACCATCAAAAGAAGAAGACTGAACTGGGTAGGTCAGACTCCAAGAAAACTCCAGCAAGTCAAGCCCTAGCTGAATTTCAACGAAAAACTAAGCGTCCTTTCGGAAAACCAAAACCAACGTTGGTGGCACAAATGCAGAAAGAAGTAGATGAACAAACTCTTACACAGACCGATAACAGAATAGCCTGGAGAGCAGTAGTAGTGTGCGCAATTGCAACATAGCCGGAAGCGTAGACGTTGATGATAGTGCAAAATACTATTCTCAACTGCCTAACTGTCTAACATGCTGAGTTTTCATTAAGGATTAAATTAGGAAATGTTCTTGTCAAGATAAACTGGTACTCACTCAGAAATATTTCAATTCCTATCTGTTCGGCACACGGCTTACAGAACACAAAACAGAAACTGAAAAAATAGTGCAAAAAGTTTAACCAGGGCCCAAAGAAAAGCTTCAACAACAGATAAATTATTCACAAATCAGCCATCGCTGAGCATGTAGCAGCACAAAATCACATAATTGGGTGGGAGGAGGCTCAGGTCATCGACCAAGAAGCTGACAAAACAACCCGTTGGCTGAAAGAAGCAATTTGGATCAGAAGCAGGGGGCGTAACACCATGGACAAAGACGAGGAAGAAGAACCTTTCCTACTTTTATGAACTATGAACGATCCTGATGAAATTGTTTCAAGAGTTTCATTAAGGATGCTTTCGGGAGGACTCCTCCGAAAGAAAAACAAACGCTGAACAAGATAAATAGTCAGGCGTGAATGTAATATCTATTTGAAGGATTAGTAGGAGCTATGTGATTTTATTTCAGATTATCATGGAGAGGGAATTTGTGGAATCAGGTCAGCAATAAGAGAAGAGACCAGAATCATTGGTGGAGAGGACGCAGTCCTAGGAGCATGGCCATGGATTGGATCACTAAGACATGTGTCATCTGGGCATATATGTGGTGGTAGTTTGATTTCTGAAAGCTGGGTTGTTACAGCTGCACATTGTGTGTAAGTATACAATTAAAACAAATGACATAATTGGCAAGATTAACATAATTGATTAGTAAACAGTGATACCTCAAGCACATTCAAATATGTAATATTCAAAGTAAATCATTTCTTCTTGGAGAAAGACCTTTAAGAAAACTGGGTTTGGATGCTAGTGTTCACCGATGTCATTGTGTAAGCTTAACTGATGTGAGCCTACATGTTGCACCGTAATTGATAAGTATCATGTCGAGTTTTTCAGCTTCAAAAGCTGGGAGATTTTTGAATTATTCCACAGTCAGGTACTCACATAGTTTATCATATAGATCAACCTGATTGATGTAAACAAAGCTGGTAAACATAACAAACGAAAATAAACGAGGAAAAACGGAGAACAAAATCATGTTGGTGGCATCAGTAATAATAATAATAATAATAATAATAATAATAATAATAATAATAATAATAATAATAATAATAATAATAATAATAATAATAAATAACTTGTGTTGTTTACAACACCAACAAGCCGGCGGGCAAAAATATCACATATAAAGTGGGTATGAACATACCAGCACACTGGCTTAATAACCTTTGATCCCAAATCTATGCACACTATATATGTGTATTATGTGCATGTGTGCAGGTGGCGTCACTTTTTCAGAAGTATTTTGAAGATTTTTTGTCTTGGACCAGAAGTGACCCCTTAATGACATTTGACCCCAAATTTTTAACGCCAAATATACATTGACTTACAACAATGCTTATGTGCAGGTGTCTCCCTGTACTATGCAACTTTAGAGAGATTAAAAAATTGAGACCGGAAATAACCCCTTAATGACCTTTGACCCCAAATATGTGAACACCCTACAAACACTTATGCCAATGCATCTGTGCATGTGGCATCACTCTGCTATGTTATTCGTAGAAGAAGCATTTTGAGTTCACACTAACATATTTGACCGTAAACCGGAAGTAGTTACCCCTTAATGACCCCAGTTCTGTGAACACTCCATAGAGACTGCATAATAGCCTAGCCGATGCATATGTGCAAGTGACGTCATCTTGCTATTTAATTTGTGCCAGTATAAGCATTTTGATGATATATGGTTATATACAGGAAATGACTCCTTAATGATCTTTGACCCCAAATCTGTGAACACCCCATAGACGATCCGACGAGCCACATTCCTACACCTTACTGGCGGCCACAGCTAGGACCATTCATCCATTTTACGCGACGCCAGTATCATAGGCGTGTAGAGTTTACCGCTCCCGTGACGCGGCGCAAGTGCTACGCGCCCGATGCGCTCGCGATAGTGGGTGTCTTGGATCGCAATACAAACGAACTAAACTAGTTGGCGCATACAGCCCCAGCTATGGCCGACTTAATCCTGACCATCACGTGGCTAGATACTGGATAAAGCCGATGCATATGAACAAGTGACATCATTGTAGGAGGTAACATGTAAGAAGAAACATTTTGCTCTCAGAAAGAGATAAGAAATAGGTATATCGTGATATTACAAAACATAACATAGCGCAATACCAAAAATATGATCATTGCGCTTTACAAACAAATTCAAAAACAACAACAGCCAAATAATACATTAATACATTAGAATATATATGTTTTAGGATCCTTACTGAAAGAATTAACTGGAGAGAAGTCCGTAGTGTAGCCGGTAACTGGTTCCAGAGGGTAGGACCAGACACACTAATTGAACCACCACCAATTTTTCTATTACTCCTGGGGAGGCGAGTGATATCCAGCTCAGAACGGACGCCTTTCCTAGGTGGAATGTAGGTAGCGATGTAGTCAATGAGTCCGTTTAGTAAATGAAATGAACTCCGCAGACCTTGTATTGGACAAAATTCACTTTTTATGTTGAGATAGTAACATTATTAAACATTTAACACTAAATATACTACAAATAGTGAATTTTAAAATTATTTGTAGTAATCAACCCTATTTGACCCCTGCATGACCTTGAACTCAAAACCTGTGTACACCCCATAGACACTAGCGAAAATGTCAATGCATATGTGTCAGTTGTATCTCTGTACCATGTTACCTGCAGGAAAAGATTTGAAGGTATTTGGTTATGTACCAGAAATACCCCCTTAATGACCTTTGACCTCAAGTCTGTCTAGGCCCTATAGACCCCGGCTATAGCTAAGGTCAATGTCCAAATCTCATTACTGTATCATCTAATCTATACGAAAAGAAACATTTTTGGTAAAAATCCAACTGGACAAATTTTAGAGTTTTGCCCATTTTGACCCAAAAAACAGACAGACTCCCTGTCTCCATGTTTAAGCATTATCTGATTACAATTCAATATTCACCTAACGCTAGAGCTATTTTGGGATTATTCTAATGAACACAACACTATTAATAATTCAAAAAGTGACATAGAACTAAAGACAAAAACAAAACAAAAGTATAGTAGGAAAGGGAAGTTGGGAGATGAAAAGATTAGAAAGAAAAGAAAGCGTGAGGAGAGAGGGGGAGCGGAGAGGGGAGAGGGAGGGTAGTGAGACATGATGTTTTGCAAGTCTTGAGTCTTTTTTTGGGGTCACATTAATATGGACCAGTATAACATTAAATTTGGGTCGACATGTTGTAGAGTGTAGACCTATCCTGTCTAGTAAAACCTAATTATTACGATCAGACACATGAGTAAGAGGGCGCTTGACCAGTGTTCCATAAAACTGACTTATCCAGCCTTTATTGCAAGATAAGAGTGTCAGTATGATTGAGCACCCATTATTGTCACTCACATATTATATTAAAATCAAATTTAGTGCATTGATGACCTTGAAATGATCTCGGATGACCTTCAAATGCATGTACTAAATTTCATTAAAATCACCTGACAATAAAATATGACATTTGTTTGAGCTCCGGTGACCTTGAAATGACCTTCATCATATTTTGTATCATATCGACATCACATATATTTATTTTCATTCAAATTGGACACACTTTAGAACTTTATCACTTTTGACCCCAAAAAGCCCCTCCCCATGTTTAAGCCAAATCTGATTATAATCCTATATGCACCCAATGCTATAGTTATTTTGACGTTATTCTGATGATCACAGCACTTAATATGCAGCAAATAGTGAATTTTAAGGTTATTTTCAGTAATCAATCCAATTTAACCCCTGTATGACCTAACTACTGAAATACAAGAGTCCAATTAAAAACAAGCCTGTTTGGCCGAATCGTCATAATAATTATGTAATGTATTGTAGGATAAGCTATTTCTAAATATTTAACTCCAACTACATGTACCTGCGAACATGGAGCTGCATGTTTAAAGCTCACTGAATTTTTGAACGTAATGAATTACAAATCTAGAAGTAACAAAATGCTTGATTTATTTATTATGAGTGCTACAAGTTTTTGTTGTTTTTTTCATTCAGGTAGCGACGAATTTTACACAATTTTGGATTACCATCGAATAATATATAATTTGTGTTTATCCATGGTAATAAAAGAATTTTAGTTTGAAATTGCTAGACAGATTGTATAGTGTTATTCATCATGTTCATTTGCGGGTTTTTTGTGTGTGTTTTTTAAACATTTCTCAGGGACGTTTATAACGGCGATTACTCAGGTTGGTTTATCGTTTTTGGAGACAGAATACTTGATCAAACATCAAATGAGGAGCAAGTAAGAGATTTTGACGCTGCCATCATACATCGAGATTATAAAGGCTCTCTAGATGAATTTCATGAAGACATTGCATTGTTACATCTACGTGAGCCAGTTACATTTACTGATTTTGTTCGACCAATTTGCCTGACAAAAACTTGGCAAGAGATAGATTCGTTTGAAGAATGTTGGATTGCAGGATGGGGCCGTTTTAATGTCTCCGGTAAGCATAAATGTGTGCGATTCCGGTAAGAATACATGAGTGTGATATCCATTTATTGTCTGAAAATATAAATTATTATATATATTATATATATTTATTTACTGAAAATATAAATAGAATGTCGTATGAAATCATGTTTCTTCTAATCAGTTTCGAGATATAATTGCGCTTATTATAACGTGACTATTATTTTCTGTCATTTTAGATCTATATACAATCAAGAGCTACCCAGATGTGATATTCATGTGACTTATAATTAATTTGCACCCTTTTTTGCATGTGTTTTCCATTGCAGATTATGCTGCTTCAAATATCTTGCAAGAAGTTGAAGCACCATTGTGGTCCCAGAAAGATTGCCGTGATTATTACATAGATAATGGCAGCCCAGATTTAGCACCACCTGATACAGAGATATGTGCTGGTTATTTTGGTGGTGGGCCAAGTACTTGTCAGGTAAGTCAAGCCCCAAGAAACTGATTAGTATAAAATTAAGCAGATCCGGCCTTAATTAAGGCTTCAGTTCAAAATCCATGTCAACCAATGTTTAATACCACGAGTTGTTAGAATAGACCCTCTTTATTACTGCTGGGGGTTGTAGATAGTACAAACTATACATTTTTAAATCCTTGTCGTCAGACGAGTAATTGAATACATGAATCCAAAACCCACCCAAGTCCATAGGAAGTGATTTTGAGAAAAAAACCTGTGTATCATTTTAATTCCTTCAGTTGGATTTACCTGGTCAATATGGTAAGTTGTACGTGCAAATGGGTGGGTTCAACTGTATTAGGTATGACGATTAGCATTTCAGGGACTTCGTGGGGTTCATTTTAAATTCTGGACTTGGGTGGTTTTTTTAATCATATACTAAGACAAAAATGTTGGAATGAGATTACCACTAGTAAGATAATACAAAATAAAGCACAAAGTTATGTATAATGTTGATAAGCATTCTGCCATGTAATATAAACCACACTCTTTCCATGATTAAACACTTTTTTTTCCAAAAGTCACTCTCCAGCAATGAATGTGTTACAAGTGGACTTTTATACATACTGGATTTCAATCAATGTGTTACAAGACTCAAATCATGGACTTGGGTTGATTCTTTCATACATGCTATTTTTCACATGCTCAATAGACACAGAGGATGAATTTGAGTTGTTCTTTCATACATATGACAGGCCTATGTCCCAGCAAACACAAAACGTTTTCGACATCATTCGCAAACGGTTATAAAAGGTTGTCAGAAAACGTTTAAATGTCGGGTTATATAAAGGGTATATTAAAAGTATAAAACGTTTTCATAACCTTAAAAAACATTTTTTGATAATGTACTGCTCAGAAAACAAAAATGTTTTACAGAAAAGGTTTAAATGTCGGGTTATATAAAGGGTATAAAAACGTTTTAATAACATTCCAAAAATATTCTTGAAAACTTGATACAAAACATTCTAAACAGAATGTTATTCTAGGGTTGAAAAAATATTTTGCGAAAAATGTTTGCCCAAAATATTTTCAATAACGTTTTAAAAACGTTTTCATGACCTTTATATAACCCGACATTTAAATGTTATTAAAAGGTTTTGAAAAAACATTTTAAGAACATTTTTGTGTTTGCTGGGTTCAAATATTTTAACATAATGTTATTTAAGTATTGACACAATATTTGGCAAAAATGTTTGCAAAAATAGTTTACAATAACATTTTTGAAAACATTTTAAAATATTGTTGTAGTGTGTTTTCATACAAAACGTTTTAAAACGTTATCATGACCTTTATATAACCCGACATTTTAATGTTATTAAAACGTTTTACTTAAACCAAAAGCCAAAATATAACTTATTTAAAACATTTTTAAAACGTTTTTGTGTTTGCTGGGGTATAGCAACACTTTCCCATGCTTAACTCAATTTGGACAAAGTATGGACTTGGGTGGCTTTTGTATTCATATATTCAATTTGATATCTCTTCAACAAGATCAAAATATTTTTGAGTTTTACGTGGTGACATTTCGTGACCTCTAGCGAAAAATGTACCCTACAATTTGAGCCCACTACCCCCTAGCAGTGCTTTAGAGGGTTTATGTTAACCACTCATGGTATCAAAGATTGATTGACATGGGTGTTGAACCCAAGCATTTTTCAAAACCTCTTGCTCCTAGACTAAGACTAATAACTATGTGGTGGTTGATCAATCGCTGACTGACTTTAACTTGGCATATTGGATTGTTTTGCTACCTTGGGAGCATTTGTAAAATTTCCGTTATGCTGAAGATATTTACTCTACCTCTTTCCAACGTGGCAGCTGACGTGGTAGCTACAATTTGAAATATTACAAGACAATAAATGGTCCCATATATAAAATCACACATTAAATCACACATTTGGTGCGTATTGCAATCATAAACCAAGCATCATAATCATATATTAACCGTAGACAAGTCGGGTGGAGCTGACAACAAGCTGTACATGCAAGCCAGACAAAATGTCAGACATCGTGAATTATCCATTTTGTAAATCTTGTGTTGCCATCTAACCTATGATCTAACAAGAACTCATGGTCATGTGACGAGTCTCAGATCGAGATGTGCAGGCGCAACTCCTTTGACCTTTACTCCAAGGAAAAGCTCCTTCTGGGGTTCTGTGGCATTTAAAGAGTAAAGTTTTTCCCCAGAAAGAGAGATAGGCCTCAGTATGGAAACAGCTGCCTCAACGTGTTGACATCACCATCTTTCCGAAAGTAAGAGTACTATAAAACCATTTCGATATTGAGTTAACCTTACAGCATAATAATAGCCCTATGGTTCTATATCATGAGGACATAGCAGCTAAATGAAGCCAAATATATATAACTTGGATATCACAAGATATACAGGGTGTCCCAGAAAAAATTACCGAGTGAATAAAATTGATCGTAAGTCAAGAAATAGACATCAGAATCAAAACATTCAAAATGTAGCGCGTAGCCTATTTTGTTGCGCATTACATACGAAAATTTTATTTGATTCGGTTGACTGGTTCCGAAGCAATGAACGATTGCATAATGCGTACATCAATGCAGTTCATTCCAAGTTTGATCAACAAGCGCTTTTTTCATACTCGCTCACCGCTTCCTAAAGTTTGTGTATCTCATTAAATTTAGTCCACATTATCCATTAAAATCCGACGGTGTTATGTCATTCATGCTTTCACTACAGATGAATAACAGTTTGTCAGAGAAAACTTTGATTTCTGCAATTGGATGCCCTCCAACTTATTCTTTAGGTTATGCAAATATACTTTACAAAGAACATTTGAGCCAAGAATGACAATGACGAAGTGCTCACAGGTTTACGTGTGATGTTTGATACCACGCAACATTAATGTTGAAGTTTTAAAAGATTTAAACTTTGCATTACAATTTCTTGGAAATATTCCGAAAACATTAATGTGTGTGAGAAATTTTCAAGCCAGCTACAATTCTTTATGTAGCAATTCTTTATGCAACATTATATCAACATTACCGAAAAAAGATATTTACAAATACCGAGCATCATCTTACATGCAAGCTTTCATTTTAAATATCATGCAGGTTTTCAAATTTGAACACAATTAAATGTTTTGCAAGAAACAGGTTACGTTTGTAAACAGGTTGTTTAAAAAGAACGAAAAGGATTTCATAGAAAAAAAATATGAAGCACATTGACAGTTTAACCACTAGTGCACATTGTGTTGAATGAGCTTTCTTTCAAACTTGGAATGAAGTGAATTGACACATGCGTTATGTAATCGCTCATTTTCTTCACGACCAGTCAACCGATTCGCTGATGTTTAGCTTTTTGGATTTTGATGTCTAGTTTTCGACTTACGTCCAAATTTATTTGCCCGGTATTTTTTTCTGGGACACCCTGTATAGGTCTTTTAATGTCGTTATTTGTTCGGAATATTAAAACAAACCGAGCAAATCATTGCTAAGTGGAACCAACTTCCCACCCCTGAATTTCAAGTCTTGAATCTAATGAATATATGAATAAAACTTTTCTATTTTTTCAGTAACATAGCTTGTCCAAAAATGGCAAATTCCAAGCCGAGATTGAAAATGATCTTCAAACTAACTGTTCAATTAGCAGCCGACGTTTTGAATCCTTTTAAATGATGCACACAATAAATCACTTGTTCATTTTGATAGGGAGACAGTGGTGGTCCTTTGGCTTGCCGAGACAGTGAAGATAATCGATGGCATCTTGTTGGAATCAACAGTAAGGGCGTGAAGTGTGGCGAATTATTGCCTTCTTTGTTTACCAGAGTTTCCAGATTCTATTCGTTTATTGAATCTACCATCAGACAATATGAAGGTAACTACTATAGTTGAAATGTTAGCAGCTATAATCCTCTGTTTATTCATGCTATTCAAACCCGTCATTGAGGTTGTGCATCCACGTACATGTGATTCAAGCTGTTGTATCGCATATTAAGCGCAAACAGGGCACAGGAACAGGACATAACGATAATAGAGACATTGCGATTTCCAAACGTAGACACAAAATTTGTCCATTTCACATTATGTTAAAGACAGTCAAAGATAATGAACATACGAAGGAAAGTCTAATTATTATATATTATGATCCTTTTTGTTTGTAACAAATCATTATAATAAACTATAATATTTGGGGAGTACAAAAAAACAATTAAGTTTAATCAGCATGTTAAGTCAAACTTTTAGTCAAAATCAAATTAGGCATACATACATACATACATACATATAAGATTTATATTGCGCTTTATCATGAAATACCAAAGCGCATTACAAGAGATTTTACGCTACAATAAACTTACGCTACAAAAACATGCAAATGGAATATAAACAAAAAACAATATTAAGCAACAGGAAATAAATGTGATTTGAGGAGTTCTTTGAACCGGTTTAGGGTGGGGGCCTCACGGATATGCTGTGGAAGAGTATTCCATATCCGTGGGCCAGCAACATGGAAAGCCTGATCCCCTAGGCAGCGATTTGTATATGGAATGTGAAGTTTGGTTGTATCAAGAAAAGAACGAAGTAAATGATGTCTGGTGTTAACAGATGAATAAAGATGAACATAATCCTGCAAATAAGTTGGAGCTAACCCATGCACACACTGAAATATGATGGTGAGAAGTTTAAACTTTATGCGTTCTTTAACCGGAAGCCAATGAAGCTCAGTAAGATGAGAAGAAATATGATCACGTCGCTTTAAACCACAAATAAGACGGACGGCCCGATTTTGAATGCGTTGAAGCTTGTTAAGATTGGTTTCTGTAGTTCCAGTTAAAAGTGAGTTGCCATAGTCCAGACGAGATGTAACAAGTGCACGAACAATGTGATTACATGAGTCTTTATCTAAATATCTCCTAATGCGAGAAATGTTCCTTAGTTGAAAAATCAGAGTTTTACACAAATGAGAGACATGAGTATTCATTGATAATGTTGAGTCCAGGTGAACACCTAGATTGCGAACGGATGTAGATGGCATTACAATAGAATTTCCAACTGTCAGATGATCGGTAGAGTATGTTCTGGTATTATGTGGTGAACCAAATAAAATAAATTCAGTTTTGTCCATATTTAACTTTAATTTGTTTAATTTCATCCAGCAACTAATTTCCTGTATACAAGCTTGAAGACGATGAATAGCAGAAATGTTTTCACCCGGTTTCTTTGGATCATAGGCACAGTATATCTGGGTGTCGTCGGCATAAATGTGAAAAAATAAATTGTGCTTTCGAATGATGTTACCAATTGGTTGGATATACGTAGTAAATTGAAGAGGCCCCATGATGGATCCTTGGGGTGTTCCACATTCAAGTTTGATTTCTTCTGATAAAGTTTCATTAATAATAACACGACTGCTGCGATTTTGCATGTAGGATTTAAACCAATCCAGTGGGGCACCAGACACGCCAAAGGTTTTACTGAGGCGACCGAAGAGAGTAACATGGTTGATGGTGTCAAAGGCGGCCGTAAGATCTAACATAGCCATAAGAACAACTTTGTTTTGATCGAGCATACTCAAGATGTCTCCTTTAACTTTCAACAACGCAGTTTCAGTGCTGTGTCCTTTTCGGTAAGCACTTTGAAAACTCTCAGATAAACTATGATCATACAAATGGTCCTTAAGTCTGGTAGCCACAATGGATTCAATAAGTTTGGCAAGAAACTGAATATTTGAGATTGGCCTATAATTTTTCAAAACATTCACATCAAGAGTGGATTTTTTCAACACAGGTCTAACAATTGCTTTTTTGAAAGCATTAGGAAAAATACCCTCTTGCAGGGAAGCATTGACAATCATAGTTATCAGTGGTGAAACAGTGGATATGTTTTGTTTCAAAATCCAAGTAGGGAGGGGTCGAGCAAACACGTCTTGTTGGAAAGTTTACGCATGACCTGTTCAACTTCCTCAACCGTAGCAAGAGAGAAACAATTTAACACATGAGTCGTTTCAAGATCTTCGCTGAAAATTGCTTCGTCATTACAAACATTTTCATTAAGTTCAACCATAATTTTATCAATCTTAGTTTTGAAAAAGCTTGAAAATTTGTTACTTAGCTCACTAGCTGAATCATGCAATGGCAGAGACTTCACAGATCTGTTAAGCAGATTGTTTACAGTGCTAAATAAGTCCTTACTATTCGCTTCCGATATCTTGGCTCTGAAGAAATCAGTCTTAGCCCTGATGATCATATCATTGACAAGATGGGCCTGGTCAAGATAAACCAAATGATCATGATCAAGATGAGATTTACGCCATTTACGTTCAAATTTCCTGCGTTTTCTACGAGCTTCCCTGATTTCATCATTATACCAAGGTAGACGGCAGCGAACAGATACACTCTTGGTGGTAACAGGTGCATATTTATCAAGCAAACAATTACATATATCAGTATAACATGTTACCATATCATTAATATCATCACACTCAACACAGGATGTTTTTTCTTTAAGTTCAGTACCAAAAGAAGGTTGATCAAAATTACGGAAATTACGTATGGAACGTGTGATCTTAGGAAGATCAGGTTTTACACGATTTATGGTACAATATACTTGGAAGTGGTCAGAAACAATTGGTACTTTGACAGTCCAGTCAAGAACAACATCATCATCGGGTCTTGATATTACAAGATCGAGTGTGTTACCAAGACGATGAGTGGGTTTAGTAATATGCTGTTCAAAACCATTTGAAGACAGCAAATTGGAAAATTGAGACACATCAGATTTAAATGGTTTATTCATATGTATGTTAAAGTCACCCAATAATATCAGTTTATTTGGTCTAACACATATTTCATCCAGAAAATTTTCAACATCTTTCATAAAATCATTAATTTTGAGATTGCTAGTACCATATGGCGGTTCCCTATAAATACAGATAAACATCATTCCAGTTTGGATATCAGTTACGCATACTTTCTCAAAAGAGAAAGTGTCAACATCAAGCGGCAGAGACTCAGCTTACTGTTAATACTATGCCCTCTATCAACCTAGATTAGATTAGATCAAATATTATAGGCTTTATTCCAGCTAACTTGTTCTCCTTCGTGACGAATGAGCACAATCCAATTTGGAACCGAAACTATCAATAAAAGTAAGTGAAAACGTAAGTTCCACGTAAGAACGCAATCTCTCTATTATCATTCAGTGGAAGTGAGTTTAATATGGAAGTCAAATCAATTTTCCCAAAGACTCCTACGACACAAAGACTTAAAAATGCGCGACACACTGTAACACATATATCTGCAATCTTTGGAACACTCCCATAAATCCATCCATTTACCTTTCAGTTATATAGTAACAACAAACCAGTCAGTCCCATCCCTAATTACAGACATTACCATGTCATATTGCAGCACTTTCTGGGGGAATGTTTTAAGATTCCAGAAGTGATATCATCTCCATTTAGCAACAGGGTTTCCATGATGTAATCCAGTGGTCACGTGCTGTTATCTGGGAACCCCAAGATAATAATAGATCTGACTGTCTTTGTTAGTGTGATTACCCTGAGGGTTTTGCCAAACATTATCACATTTTGATCCAAAGATATTTTACGTTCATGTATTTTGCATTACTAATAATCATAGACTGCGGGAGTAACAACATAACGGTCATTTGTTTTAACGAGCCATACGCCTTAGAATACTAGAATTATGATAATGCATGCTGTCAATGGACATTCAACACTACTCAAGGAAGATACATATTGTTGTAATTTTCTACTGTTTGGCATGGCACATCGCTGTATGTTGATGCATATCGTTATGAATTCGGCAGAGTGACGAATCGAGAATTTTGAGCAAATTGAGTTTTTGTATGCCTATGATTATGTTTCAGGTTATCTTTTATTTCCACCAAAACTTAATGGTAAATCTTACTCACCGACGTTTTTATTGAAATTTTGATTTGGACGAATCGCGCCTAAGTGCGATAAATGAATTCGGCAGAGAGACGAAAGTACTTAGCTGTACAAATCATGTTGATCTATAGTACTATATAGCGGGAAACCCCGAATTTTCTATATTACACGTCCTATACACCAATCCGAGAAGCGTTTACTGTATTTGGCCCTCTATTGACGGCAACACAGATGTACCAGAGCGGGAGATTTAATTCGTAATTCAATACTCATGATTGTGTATTGAATATCACTGTTGTGTACAATTCCCGGGTACAATTCTGTATAGCACACAATAAATAATGGATAGAACCCCCGACCTCGGGACACCGCAGTTTTACATCGGGGACACCGCAGTAATGGCGAAGTCGGATAGGTGTATACTAATATATTTGATACCAACGTATAGCTGTAGGTATCTTCTATCCAGTGATACCAACATAAGTACAAACATTCCCCAAATGATATTGCTGTGGTTTAATAATGTGAGTGCGCGCCCGTGAAATCGGAAAATCCCGGAAAATCATACGCAAAATATAGGCCAATATTGTTATTTTTGCTTTAAAATCCTCAAGTGTTTGCTAAATATTACAGGGATGACTATTTATAACTTATATAGCAAGTTAAGTCTACATAGCCTTAGAACAACCAGTATTTTCAACACAAAAGCCCCAAATCAAGAATGCGTTTACAGGTAGTTGAATGCGTATTTGACCTCTCTCTGCGCAGTGGTAGAGACATTTTGGATACAGCATAAAGCCGAATAAAGCGATTTGAAGGATATATCAGAACATGCAAGTATTGCCAATAATTCTACTATAATATACATTTCAAATGAGTGCTCACAAATGTTCGTAATTTTTAGAAGGACCAATGGAATAGTACCAAGATTTTCAAACGCCGTTTACTCAGAACAGAAATTTTGGGCATTCGGCACTCTGCCGTATTCATAACGGATTATGGTAGATACAGTGGGAATAACTTTTAGTAAAGGTGACATTTACTAGCGACGGCAGTGTAAATTTTTCGGGATTCGTTATTTTACACTGTCAGATGTCCAACCAGGTATAGATCTGTGTTGTGTATGCACATATGCACATGGGACGTTATGGTTTCTAAATCTAGAAACACTTACATTTTAGTAACATTTGCATTTTGCTTTTGTTATCCATGTTATTAAAGTTTAAAACCTTACTCAACTTAATAACCAGCTCTATAAATAAAGTATCTAGTTGAAATAATCACGTATTTCGTTAATATTACAATACTTTCAGCTTTGTAATATTGCTTAAATACCATATAGAAACACTGTATTTTCTAAAAAAGCAACACCGCCCCAAGATATTCTAATTACTAACCTTACTCAACTTAATAACCAGCTCTAAATAAAGTATCTAGTTGAAATAATCACGTATTTCGTTAATATTACAATATTTTCAGCTTTGTAATATTGCTTAAATACCATATAGAAACACTGTATTTTCTTAAAAAAAGCAACACCGCCCCAAGATATTCTAATTTGTTTCCCACAGCCACATGTTGGGTCACTCTAATAACACCAACAAAAATTCAAAATTAAGACATTTTGAGGGGGGTATGTTTAGACACCCCCCAGAGCCAAATGATAGGGGTTGGTTGAATGTCAATTGTTCTCTGTAATGCCCGGGGTAGATGTTTCCTACAAATACTTAATTTACTTAAATAACTTCAACCACTTGTGAAAAAATGAGAATACAAAATTGGCTTAAATTCAGGAAAAATTCATCCATTTTAAGGGGGTAGATTGTAACAAAACAAATAAGGGCTATAAACCCTTAACAAGGGGGGTCAGAATCCTGAAAAAGTTTCAGTGAGAATGTTTCATCAAACACCCCTACTACACCAAATATGGGCAAATTCGGACAACCTTGATGTTCCTGCCACTGCCTGGCTTTCTCCGGCATGATCAATTAACATTTTTGGTGTGTTGCTTTTTGTTTCAGAAACCACGCCTAGGGCAGAGGTGACAGAAGAGAACAAAAAATGACAAATCAAATGATATTGCTGTATGAGGGTAGTAGTAAAGCTATTCTAAAACTTCAAATTATATAATCCAAAATGTATACTCTTTTTTCCTGAATTCAGGAGTAGACTAAGAAAACAAGCAGTAAAGCTTATGGTTAGCATAAAGAAGGTAATGCTATAAGTCTGCATTTGATAGACTCAATATAAACCTTTAAACTAAACAGATAATATACAGGGTGTCTCAATAAAAATAGGCCCTGTGGATCGGGGGATATAACTTAAAATATCAGCCGTAAAATTAAAAGTTTCTTGCAGATTCTAAATCATTGAAGTGTCTTCTATAGATTGGTGCATAAAGCATCAAAATTCGTTCACGCGTCACTGAGATATTTGGGAAACTACAAATAGACTAATTTTTGGACCTTTCCAATGGGACAATACACATTAACAATAATGTGCTGCATTATAGTTTAGAATTGAAGAAATTAAGGGTTGACTAAGTATTGTTGGTCGAAACAGCCAAAAAGATCGATTTTCATTATATTAATCAATATATTATTGAAAAATAACACCTGGATGTTTTGCAAAACTTCATACTTTAATAACTTGCTTGATTTATTGTTGTTAATGAGTTATGTGTGTTTTACAAAAGTGATGTTGTTTCATCCCTATTTACAACATAACTCGAGAACCACAGGACCTACAAAAGTATATCTGTAATATCAATGCAATTTTTGCCAAAGCTCACTACCATTCGCAATATGATGTGAACTACCAAATCACAATAGTTTGAAATAGTGTAAAACCTTAACTCCCAGTGTTGCTATAATAGGAGATAACTTGTTTTCTGTTATTGATGTTGTTTATCAATTTTTGTTTATTTCACCACCAATACTATCACTTAGACATTTCATTTTTAGGGAACCAATTTCTTTTGAATCAAATATTTCAGCCACTTCAATATAAAGTTCAGCCCTATTGTATGGTTAACAGACGTATGAACAGCGACATTTTCACGTATTTTTGTGGGACCTGAGAGCACATCAGACATATCGAATTGCAATTCGAAAACGAGGAATGTCCTTCTGATATCATTTTTTTTTTATTCGCGATTTATGGCAAATGATTAAAAAGAGATATTTTTATTTAATTCCACAGTCCTTAAAGTAAATTGTATAAATTTAATGATATGTACGTATACATAAAGTGTATGTAACTGCGACAAACAGCCGTCTATCATATGAACATTTTGACCCTTCATATTGAAGATAAAGATTTTTTTCCCCAAAACACAAAACAAAACAAAAATGGGTCTTTTGAAAAAAAAAAATCGATATCTTTAATATGAAAGGTGTACATATCATTAGATTTATGAAGTTTACTTTGAGGATGGTTAAATATTAAAAATACAAAAAATATCAAATTTTAATCATTTGCATAAAATGTGTGTTATATCGCGAATTTCAAAAAAAATACAAAAATATTTGATATTAGAAGGACATTTCTCGCATTCAGAACTCAATTCGATATTTCTGATGTGCTCTCAGGTCCCACAAATATTATTGCGCAAACGTTGCTATCCGAGCCCTTAACACAAAGATAAACGTGTGAAAAACATTCTTTGGGAGATTGATTGATTTTGAACTCCTACTCAGCAACACTTGGCGTTTCCTTTTACTGTATTTCTTTTATAATAACCTACACATTTCTATTTATGTGTATTATCTCATTGGAATGGTCCAAAAATGTGTATGTTTGTACAAATTTAATTAGCTCAGTGACGCGTGAACGGATTTGGATCGTTTTTGCACCATTGGTAAGCAGACACTTCATGGTTTGTGAATCTTTAAGAATTGTTTTATTTTACTGCCGATATTTTAAGTTATGCACCAATTTCCATAGGGCCTATTTTTATTGAGACACCCTGTAGTATAATTATAAATTGGACAAGTGTGGTGTGGTGTACCACATCCCCTGTGGTGACTGTACTTCATCTTACATCGGTGAGAGTGCCCGCTCACTTCGGACGCGACTCGTCGAACATGGGAAAACGCCATCATCCCCAGTCAATGAACATGTTTCTGGCTCCACCCACTCTATTGATTGGAACGGGGTCCAAATTTTGGACAGGGAAGAGAACTGATTTCGCAGAGGCGTCAAGGAAGCAATCCAAATCAAACACAATGAGAGTGATCTTAACAGAGACAAGGGGCACCACCACCTCCCACCCACCTATGACTCGGTCATCCATTCATCTGACCGTCGGAGGTCAACATCAGTTGCTACTTCTGGTCAGATGACCCAATCTCCCGCTACCAACAAAACCAACATCAGTCGGCATTGAAAACCAGTGGATGCTGGTCGCAGGCTACCAACCTCCACAATGTACGTCGTGAGAACTTTGTTAAATTTGTACTTTCTCGATATATAATTATATTGTTTAGCCACTTGCTATAATAAAAATGCATCAAACTTAAAACTTAATACCCAAAGACGTTTGATCGTGCACCATCGTACCATTTGCCGTCTTTGCATATTTATATTATATCAAACTTTATTCTTTAATGTATATATTCATCATAGGTAAACGAAGTGCTATTCAATGTCTCTATGTAGTATATTCTAGGTGATAGAATAGCATTATGTATGTAGGCTAGTGTACTAAATACTGCACAAGAAGTAACGCAGCTGTTATAAATACGCATATAGCGTCAGAACTAATAAAATATCCAAATCTAAAAGTTGCAGCTAATTGTATTGATTCGAAGTCAGCGCGAAGATAAATGGAGGGTTTTACGTGCCAAAATGCTGGCGTAATAACCATTGATCGCTGTTAACTGCAACTTTTAAATTCGGGTATTTTTCTTTAAAAGCACTACTGTGTTGTTACTATTGAACGACATTAGACCAAATGGGTATCAAAATGCGCGTAAATATATCATCCTTCTCTCTATGTAGAAATATCGTGGATTAGTTCTGAAGCTATATGCGTATTTATAACAGCTGCGTTACTTCTTGTGCAGCTTTTATATCAATACTGCGCCCATGCACAATAAACTGGTTCTATTTCAAACTTTCAACATGCGTTGGGCAATTTTAGGTAAAAGTTGGTATTAAAGTAATCCAATTTAGTTAATATGGGGATGCTGAAGTCGTATTTTGACACACGAAACTTAAAAAACACACAGTATCGTACAGGGAGCAAACAATTAGTACTCTTCCGTTTTCGCTTTAAAATCATTTAACCGATTCATACAAAAGGTATGTTTTCGATTTGCTACTATTCATGCAAATGGAGGCAATTATTTAAGTGTTCGTCAAGCTATTTGACGATGTATGGTTAGTATGTTACACAGAAAAAGAGTTAAAAGGACATTAGGATCAAACACAGACTCTATGATCTACGGGTCAAATGACCTTAGTCTTTAATATTTGGTATTCATAGCCCTCAAGCCCTTTAACACTGGGGATATTTTTGGTTCCGGTCCTTTTGTAGGGTAACGGGGTTCAGATATATCTTAGCAGACACATTCGAATTCAACATCCTCAAATGAATTGTTATAACAAAAACTTATTGCGCTAAAAAGTTGAAATACCCAAAAGAGTAGTTGCCAGATTTCGCTTATATGTAGTGTGTTCAGTGTACTTAATATGGTGTGTATTGGGTGTCCTTGCTATATACTTTTGTTGCTTTAGAAGGGGATGAAACACTCAAATTATAAGTATCAGTTTAAATCATATCAACTTGAGTGGCCAAATCAAGCTTCACGGATCCCGCTCGTGCATCAAAGTCGCAACTTCCCATAGCAAAGAGAAAAGGTATCGGTATAGTTCCGATCCGGCTACTATACGGGCTAGCATCTGGTAGGTATTCTGGAGCTATCCGAAAGTATCTGCTAGCGGATACTAGTTGGATACTAGTATCGGTTTAATGCGTGATAGTATAGTATTTGAATGGTCCCCTTTTTTAGCTGGCGCCAATCCATGTCACATGTCTAATTAGAATAACTGCCATATCTGATTGGAGCCTAATTGCTATACAGTCAAGGAATGAGTTCCTCTGATTCAAAGGATAATACTGCTGCACAAGGAATTGTACAGTGTGTTCTATTTCTGGACTTAACAATACAGGTATGATTGTATTGGGTGACATTTTTTAAACAGAACTTTATATTTTATCTGAATTTAGTATAAGCTTAAGAACATCGTACAATGTAGGCTATATCAAACCAAGGAGTATGTTGAATTCTGCACCCAGGACAGAATGGTGCTCAATGCATGTAATACAATTAGTGAATGTGTATATTATATCTTTTGAGCATGCAATTGAGCATTCATAATGTACATTTTCAATTGTTTTTGCCGCAAATTTCAATGCTGCATGTATGTACAATAATCAATTGCTACACATTTCACATTTAATGTATGTACAACTATAATCCAGAACTTTTCCAGTGACCTTGTCCATACAGGCTGTATCAAAATGATTGGTACCCATCAACTTTGTTGTCTAATAAAATGCCTGCTTCTCCCAAATTCAACATTTGATCCTCTTGAAATAACTACAATTTATTGTTTACTGACCTTTTATGACACAAATGTATCAAAAAGATGGGTCCTATACTGCATTTTAATGTGGCATTCTTCTCCATACTCATTGGATAATGATGGGTACCAATTATTTTGATACACCCTGTATACCATGTAAATCTCTAGACATATCTCTATGACCATATTTGGGCAAAACAATTTACATACGAAACAAATAGTATCAGACACTATCCCGATACTAGTATTAGGTACTATCCCGATACTAGTATCGGGCGCTATTCCGAAACTATTTATCAGTGTATCCCAGTACCATTATCGGATACTATCCCGATACTATATGTCAATATATCGACAAAAAATTTGCATGTGCAACATATCCGGATACTATACCGATACTAATATCCCACTAGGTAGCGGGTACTATACCGGTATTAGTATCAGAGACTATCCCGATACCGATGATATGGGTTTCTCTAATTTGGCCGTATTTCCATCTGTAATATTAAGTTGTTTTTTTAACCCGAAATTGGATTCCTTGGGGAAGCGATAAACGAAATAAAAACTTCACATCTTGGTTCAGATATAAGTATTGGCTTTATGTGCGTTTTAGAAGATCTTATTTCGTCAATCTATTCATTAAGGAAGTGATTTCAGTAGAACATTATGTCCATGAAATCGTAAAAAAAAACCCGGAAAGTGATCGTTTCAATCTCACGGCTTTGGGGAAAACGAAATATCAAAATTTCCGAATCCTTTTAACAGTTAGCAACCTGGACAACCGATTCTTTTGTTATGCAAGACTCACTCAGTCATTTAATGAGGCAATACAAACGATCGAATTTGGTGTTGAAATGAGCTAAATTTTGAGTTACACCTTTTCAATGTAAAATTAATTTTCTCGGCCAAATAAAAAGCAATCATTTTCATTTTTTCAGTAAATGTCAGGTCAAATTGTAGTGCTTGATACTGTATTTTTTTTCAAATCCTAGTGTTAAACTTAGGCGTGAAATTCAGTCATTTCGTGTAAGATTTTCGATTTTGATAGGCTTAAACTCTGCCCGCGAGCCTTTTTTTGGATCAACCTTTTAGCTTTTCAAAGTAATATAGTTCGCTAATGAAGGATTTTTCCCAACTTTCTGAGCGATATATCATAGTTTTGTCATAATTTCCGTTTTGATTTTACCATTTTTTACTCCCGCCTGAAAAATTTTCAAAATCAACGCATGAAATCTAAGGCTAATATTAGCATTGTGGATCGATATCCCTGGGTTTAATAGGAATACCGGCATGGCTACAGTGTTGCCAGAACTTCAATATAGCAACGAAATTCCCAGGCCTAATAGCGCTCCTACTGATCACAGCGGCGTAGCTGGGTTTTTTTTTTTTCAAGGGGGGCAAGCCTGTATGGGGCGGGGCCCAAATCCACAAAATTTCCCTGCACTTGGGGGGGGGGGGGGAGGGGTGGGGGCCCAAATAGACAATTTTTGCCAGGCTTATTGAATATAATCGTATGGTATTGCATATCGTATGGATTCTTCATCTCTCTGCCCCTCTTCTCCCTCTCTCCTCTCTCCCCTCTCTTTTTCTTCTTTCTCCTCCTTTTTCCTCTTTTTCTTTGCACTAGGGGCGGGGGCCCAAATAGGCAAATTTTGCCAGGGGGCAAATGCCCCCCTGGCCCCCTTGGCAGCTACGCCACTGACTGATCATGTTTATAGCACGATGAGGATCTTTCATCACGTGAAATTGCATTGGAAGTCATGGTTAAAGTGTATTGAGTACCACCCCAAAGTTTCCCTACATACACCCCCACTACCCACCTCACACACCTCTGCACCCACCCCACCGTATAGGCCTATACATGTACATGATATTACATAATAATATATAGCATAGCTATACATTTAGGTATACGCCTACATGTCAAATTAAAAACAAACCCGAACACAAGTCTGAAGGGTGTAATGAAAATGGCAACCCACGATGGGGGGGGTGGTGGTGGAGATAGGAGGACAGAAGATTAAAATCCCGTATAATAACCCGCTAATTTTTCTAGGTTTGGACCGTGGATTTTCCCATGGACCTCAAGCGTGCGTCTCTTAATACGGACTAACCTAGGTAAACAAACAAACAGACAGACAAAATGGTTTTCATAATCATGGAATCCATATAAATTGAAATTGCGGGCTATCACGGGAGCAAATTTTAAAATTCACCTCATTTACCAGAAAACCCAATTGGGGATTTGGGCTACTAAATCGCTGGTCGGGCAATATTTGCTTTTCAATGGAAAATTGCCCTGGATGACAACAATGAAAATATCGACTATTTCTGCTGGTTGCTCACGAGATAAAAGTACTGAGTTTGACATTTTCGGAGCATGAAGGGAAAAAGGGTAAAATAAAAACGGAAATTCTGACAAAACTATAATATATAGACTCACACGATGTGCTTTACAGAGGTGGGAAATATCTTTCTTTAGCAAACTATATTAGTTTGAGACGCTAAAAAATCAATTCCGTAAAAAGCTCGCGGGCGAACTCAAGGCCTATAAAAATCAAAAATATCACACTAAAAGACACAATTTGATGCTTAATTTTAACACCAGGATTTTTAAAAAAAATATGTATATCCAAGCACTAAGTTTTTAACTGACATTACTAAAGAAAAAAAATATATTGCTTTATATTTGACCGAGAAAATTAATTTCATAGCAAAAAGGTGTATCTCTGAATTGTGCTGATTTTAACATGTATCGATCGACTTTTAGCGCGACTAAACATTTCTAAAGAATCGGTTGTCCAGGTGGCTGACTGTTAAATGTTTACAAAACATTCATTTGAATTAACTTCTACGTCAATTTGGACACTCGCCAAGTGGACTGGTATTTGTCTTTGGGTGGTCTCTGTTTGCAGAGTTGACAATTGGACCAGTGGATTGGATTACGCGTAGAGAAAACCTTTATGGCAGTGAGGGTTTCTTTTTGTACAATTTCAATAGACTTGAGTTGATATGCTGTAATTAGTAAATTAGATAAATGAATAGGTTTACTTTTAGTTAAATAAGTAAAACATCGCATTTATATGAAAGTATCAAATTGAAATAAGTACATAAATAAATACCTAAATAAAGAAGTAGATAGATAAGTAAATAAAAACAGTGATATTAATACAGTGCTTGGTCATGTTGGTGGTTGTCATTTCGTGGTGTAATAATTCAGGGAATAATGTAGGTAATTTGGTAATGTGGTAATTCCCGAATGCATTTTCATAAGTAACCGACACTGCGTCATCAACGATGCGCAAATCGTGACTGCGCAGTTAAAGTGCGCAATGACGATCTGCGCATGTATGAAGACGTACTTTGCAAATCATTCAATGCACGCTTTTTCAAAAACTTTCTGTGTAATCTTCGGCATTCCCCCCCCCCTACCCCAAACCGCTCGCAATCAACCTAGCTAATTTGAAGTAGCGCTATCGGACAGAGTCCCAAAGCCACGGGTATAAACATTTTCCTTTGCAATGATATATAATTCATCGGTATTTTTAAGTGGTTTAACATGAAATTCAATGTTTTTTGTCAAATTTCGCAATTATTGGTAGGGCCATTTTAAGTCATGTAATAGTATTCGGCAAACGTAGTCGCACTTACAAATACACAGGCTTAATTTGAGACTGAGCAAGACAAAGCCAAGGTGGAGTTCATATAACAGAGCTGGCAATGGCCCCTTCTCTTTTCGAATAGCTCTGACACTTAGACGTGCACTCGAGCACAGGGTTGGCTCCTCTCTACAATGGACAATCAGCTGTACGTTATCTCCGAACCACGAGATGTCATTCATACACTACCCAAGGTATACAGAATTGGTCTCATTATTAACTAAATGCAAACTATAGATGGCGCTATTTATCCTAAATCATATTTCTTTATTTGCAAGGGCTAGGTGGTTAATACTGCTATTAAAACAAGAAAATTTTATAAACATATTTTATCAAACAATAATAGGAATTATTTGTATTAAAAGCTTGAAACAGTAATTTCCAGTAACTAAATAGCGCCACCAATTTTGTCATTAATAGATACATTTTATATACGCAAAAGCTATAAAAATGCTATAAAAGTTAATAATTTTGTAAAAGAGGGAAAATTAAAGTTAAGAATGACTCAAAAGCATCTGTATACATTAGCATGATATTACATTTAGCTGTTTAAGCCTAAAATTTGGTTGTACATGATGTTTTGTTTGAAAATTTAATAAATGATCCCATCAAACAGCCGTGTATACTGCACGTGCTAAGCTGTGTATAGACGTGAGAAGAAATTATACCATTACATTCTGTATTGCTTCACAATTAGATGAATTAAGTCTGATAATCTAACGTACCTCCAGTAACAATGACAGGATTGTCGACCTTATAGGACCATTTTGGGATAAGAAAATGCATTCCCGTCCCAAGGCAAGCCGAAGATTGACTCGAATCCACGTAGAACGTATTATCCCGGCCGACGACGCAGGGCCTTTGACCACACAGACATCTCACCCTCATCTGCTGGTTCACCGAAGAGCCTCAAGATTGTGTAACAATCGAGGTTGGACACGCGTCACCTAATGTACGAGGGTCTCAAAGAGGTGGTGCAGTAATTATATGTACCGGGTGATGAATTTATAGGGGGGGGGGGGAGATTTTTTGGCAGGCCGAAATGGGAGGGCCAAAAGGGGCGCCATCGGTTTTTGCCACCTAGATGTTTTGGTACTGTTTCTATATTACGCCTAAAAAGATGTTAGGAAACTTTCAAATATACAAAATTTTCTGCTCCCATGATTAGACCATTTCAATTTTAGGCAATTCTTGACAGACCATTTTGAGAATTCACCACCCCGGAGTAGCTTACACATAATTATTGCACAGCCCATAGCCAAATTAATAAGCCAGTTTAAAATAGTTATTATTCAAAAATTGAAATAAAACAATACTTCCACGGGAGGTTTCGAACTCCATCGGATTAAGATTGGAAAAATATTTCACAACATACTACATTATTAGGTTTTTGGGCTTTGTATTTCAAAATCACGTGTAAACCAATGGGGAATTAAAACAGATCGCATCCTATATCGTCTGTTTGTAACCCATTTCATTTTACTAGTACGATGTGGCAGTTGCATTGTATCTTAAGGTTTAGGCATATTAAAGCGCGGTGGCACTATATACCTTGCCATGTGTAACCCAGTGTCAGTAAGTGACACGATGTGACCTAGAATTTGATGTTAAAGGGCCTACTAAAATAATAAGGCTGGTATTGCTGGGGGTGACCAATACGCCAAACTGGGCGAAAGTACCCTCAATTTTGGTGCTTATTTGGTGTTTTTTGTGAAAATGTCGGTATACTGATGGGTAGCAAAAACAGCAAAAAGTAGGTATCGAGAAAGTTAAAAGTCATACAAGCATACGAGCATATAAATCAAGTTTTCGAAGACCCCTCCTCAACCTGGCTGTTAATCTACCAAAGATAGATGTGCTCTCTTAGGGCTTATGGCCATTACACTGGCATATAGGCCTATACGATATGATTCATGTTACATGGCCATTCCAGTAGTATCATAATATTACGAACTATAAGGTTGCCATTCTACTGTGGCATGATATGACCCGTGTACCCGTGGCTTTCGGACTCTGTCCGAGAGCACTGCTTCAAATTAGTTATGTAGATTGCCAGCAGTTTTGTGGGGACCGCCGAAGATTACGCAGAAACCGGCTCAAGGTTTAGATTGTTTAAGATGTTAAGAACACGAGAAAACGCATGCATTGTACCCGTTGCTCGCGTCACATACTGTCGTATCTCACATTTTCATTTTTTTCAGATGTTATGTTATGTACTACAAATACTTCACATTTCCAAACTATGGTCTAATTAGTGACATATTGATTAGGGAACTATGTTATATGTTAAATTTTAATATTTGAAGAGCAAATCGACAAATATCTTTTTTAGAAAATATCTCTGAATGTCCCTTTAAAAATACAGAAACGCGTGATCGTGGGATTCTATATATTCCAAAATATAAAACAACTATTGTTGTTTTCATGTGAACCGAATCAAATAATAATTGCAATTGATAAAGGTTAGAATTGAACGCTCGTCTTAATGGTCATATATATTCGACGTAGCATATTCGTTCAACAAGTATTTGTTGTTTAATCTATTTCAATTAATTTTGATCTCCTAACGAATGTGTGTTGGCAGAAAATTAATTATATGTGATGTCGAATGTCTGGTGGAAAATTATTATCATAATTGTCATCAAAAATTAGTTCGACGATAAACAAGATTGAAATAAAATGGGAATAGATTAAACAACGAAGACATGTTGCATCGAATATTCTACATCCAATAAAAAAGTATGCAGTGGGTCTTACCATATCAAGTATGCCAAATCTATGCACGACAACAAAACAACTTATTTCTGTCTTAGTACAATGCTGAGACTAGAATAGGTATTCTAGCCTCAGGTACAATGTACATGCTAGGTGCAATTGTCTTAAAAATCGCACAAATTTGATCTTTGAAACATATAATGGTTTAATTCAATATAATGGTTTGTAGAAGAGTTAAAACGGGGGAGGGCGGGCGGGGGGGGGGCACGTGAAGCATCCTCCCCATCCAATGACTCACACTGAACTACTGGTCCGGTGTCCCGGTCCCGGCGATGCATACAATTTACTTGTTATAAACCTGCAATCAATTTATTTATATTATACAGCGCTATTCAACGACGCAAGCTACTATTACCCATTCATTAGTACGTATATCACATACAGATCTACAGATTTATTCAGAGCTTATTTACGTTCGTAACCAATACGCGCATCACATAGCTATCTATATGTATAAAGAAAAACATAGTGATATTGTAGTATAATAATAGCGATAGAGTAAAAAAATATCGTTTCACATACAGAGCTATAAGTTTAACACCATATTAAACAATTTTACTTGAAAGACGGACATGTCAATTTCACCAATATGAAACTTTCAAGTCTCTTCTTTATACAAATATCCTATCGAGGATATAATTTAGCATGAAGCCAAATCAAACAGCAGATTTTTCAATCGCGATTTTGTCGAAAAGCGTTTTGCGTCGAATAAACCGGTATGTGATGTGACCGACGAAATGTCAAAATTTTAAGCGGGCGCTAAGTTTAACTTTGATTATCATCAGTTGTCTGTATGGGCTTGAAACTTGACCGGTACAGACAACATTTACAGCTAACATTTTGGAAGGTCATTTGGGGTCATCCGAGTTCACCCACAGGTCATCTGAGGTCAAATTAGTAAAAACTGTCTTATGGACATTAAACTTGGTGGGTACAGACAACATTTAGAGCCAAAATTTTGGAAGTCATTTTGGGGTCACCAGGGGTCATCTGAGGTCAAATTAGTCAAAACTGTCATATGGGCATGAAACTTGATGAGTACAGTCACCATCAGCCAGGTAATCGCGCCCAGCTGAGAACCGCCAAATATGGGTAACTGCCTAGTATCATAATATTAGCCTAATTTAATCCAGACTGTCTGCAGATATTTCTTTGACTTTTGACCCCTGATACTAGTTCAATTCAATGTATGGATACAAAATGTAAAGCATGTGGTTTTGTTTTTGTTGTATTGAAAGCTTGCCATGCATGAATGATAAAGGTATAATACTTGTATTAGGTTGCGTGTACAAATGAATATATTTAATAATTCTGAAATTTCACGGAGTTGCGATCTGCATTTTATTTTAGAAATAAGGACTTTTTTATCTTTTGCATATCCACACTTTTGTGTAATTAGCTGTTCTCAATCATGGTGAGTGTGGGTTTTGCATGGGGTGGGGTCATGGTGGTGGTGGTGCGCGGGACCGGTGTTAGGTGTCCGTATGGTAGTGATCATGTGACATTGTGTGAGGTGTGCTGTAGGCAGGCGGCGAGCGGCATTATAGACAGACGGCAAAACCGCTCAGCTGTATGGCAATTTCCATATACTCGGAACACGGAAGTGAATTTCGCAATTGCCGTGATCACTGGCACGCGCCGTTCATTCAATTTGCACACTGAGTGATCGAAGCCCAGCCAACACGGCGAATTTAAAACCGTTACGGCGACTCTCACCCAGTAAAATCAATTTGCACTGTATTTAATAAATTTGAAGGTTAGTTTTTAACGGTTTTAGCTTGTGTTAATATTTTATTAACATACTTGTTTGGTTTCTGATATTTTAAGCCTTTTTGAAATTCAAAATAATCTCATTCAATTACACGGCCGGCTACGCGACAGACAAAGGAAAATTCCTAAATTCAATAAATTCGTACCGCGCACCACGTTTCCTCTCACTCTCATGTTCAAGTATGAATGTCATCTGATTTATATTGTTGTGATCTATATTAAGAAACAGTGGAAAAACCAACTTCAGCAAATGCATACTCGCATTTGGTTAGGTGTATGGTTTATCGAAGTTGCTAATTGTTACTTAGATTTTCTACTGATCCCATATACGTCGGTGGGCCTTCCCAATTTCATGTCATAGGAGACACGTCTATCTGCAGGGCATCGGTTCATACCAATGAGAATCCAGACAAGGATCTGTAAGTTGTAGAACTACTGGTAGTTTTCTCTGAAAGGACGTGTAGGACAAACTTGAAGAATCAAAGGTACGTTCTCTGGTTTTCTGTTCTCATTTGAGTTGATCTGAATTGTTTCATATATTATATAAACTCCTCAAAAAAAGTTTGGAAAGTTTTTTCAAGCATCTATATCTCAAATTATTTGTGACATGTTCATATCGTTTTGTATATCAATGAACAGCTAATTTTATTTCCGTTTACAATGCATGACATCACCTTTGAAACAATCACCCTTAACACGGCTCGTTACACGTCTTGTGAATGTAGTGGGATCTTAAACAGAATGTGCCAAATTGACCGTTATTTTGTGCAGCAAGCTGCAACCCGTATCTTCGCAATCTGGGACTTAATGCAATCCTCGAAGATGACAACACTCACCCACAGAGCCAAGATAATCAACGACTACCCACATAATATGGGAGCGAAGAGAATGGATTGGCCTGCCATCAGCCCAGACCTCAACCCGATTGAACACTTGTGGGACCAGCTTGGTTATGCTGTGCGTACCAGAGTAGCCAATGCAACCACACCACATTGAATGACCTGTGACGAAATATTCTGGAAGTGGAATCCTACATATTTTTGCCAAAAATGGGACCTATGTTTTTTTCAATACCCATGATAAACGAAGGCCAGATTTAGGCCCAAATTAAAATACAAAATGACAAATTGTTTACAATCCCTATACCGAGATGAGACCCATTTCACGGCACGTACCCGTAGCCGTTTGTAATGCGAACCCCTGAGGTCGGAAAAATTACTGCAGCACCGCAAACCCTCATCCTCAACCTGCACTTTAAATTTACGTTTTTATGGAAGTATATATCAGTAACCGGTTTCTGTTTTTAAGTATTTGGGTTTATGATTGGTTCCAGGAACAGGAAACCTGTGTAAAAGTGAAATATTACCCCACCAAAGAAAATTTTAAGCAAAATCGAGGTCTAAACTCGAGGTCTAAATCCAAGTTTTATCAGCAATTAAATTGGATCGTTGTATGGTTAGACATAGTTATTAGAAATCGTTCAATTCTTAGCTTACATCCTTTTTTTGCGCACCATATGGACGAGAACAAAAACGTGTTCCTTCATGAAAGTTCCTTTGTGTTGGTATAAATCATGATTTTTATTTAAACTTTTGATCCAAACACAAGGGAGTAATTCCTACCTCGGAATTTTCAGATGGTACTTTCATCAGCGACTGAGTGACTGTAAGCAGTTCACATCAAAGCCAACCAACAATTTCTCAACAAAGACGGGGCCGGTTCAAACTTTCAGGAGTCTACGAGTCAGTTATCAGGTCAAAGGTCAAGAAAATTAGGAATTATTTCCTTGTGTTTGGATCAAAAGTTTAAATCAAAATCAAAACATGATCATGTTTTTTTTTTCAAATGTGTGCCCGTATAAAACCAAGCAGAGTGATTGTTTTCTCCTTTTTTGTACGTATAGTATACCGATCAAAGAAATGATGTCTCTATCAGAACCAAATGCAATACCAATTAAATTTTAGAAGCCCGTTTTTGGGGAACATTATATATTGGAGAATCTTGCATGATAAAAAACCGTTTTGTTATATTATAGATATCTTGATTGTGGAACGTTAATTTCTAACAACCTACATTATTTCTCAAATGTATGTCACTCGCTAGTCCATATCATTTTCACTTCACTCCAAATTGAAGCTACTATTGCACAAAACGAGGTTTTTCGTTCATTTCTTTCTTTCTGACTTTTTTTTTTCATTTTAGAATCAGAAATTTGTTGACCTACTAGAGTAAGGGGCGGCCTATATATGAATATTTTTCCCAAATTAGATTTACAAAATATTGTTTTTGTTGTTGTTGTAGTTGCTATTGCATAATATTTAAGGAGGCTGTGTTCTCTCAGACATTAGTCCAGGAGCAAGATCTCACAGGGCCCTAAATAAGGGGTTCATCCCCCACTACATACAAGGTTTGACACCATAGGTAGTTAGTATGGACCCTCACTGCTAGGTAGGTAGTGGTCTCAAATTGTGGTATCACTTTTTTTTACAAGTCATTTTATATATGGACGTATAATCACATAAAATCACAAAAAAATAGGACAAAATTAAGGGGTAGGGGAGATATAAATTCCCATAACTCAACTTTTACTCATAATAATGAATTTATTTTGGTATGAATATGTAGCTAATTGATTGTTCCAACTGCCTAGTATTACTTGAAAGCAAACATAGGTTTCATTTGATCATGATTGGAAGTGGCCAGTACATACACTAGTGAAAAATCAGATTTTTCACAACAATGCGTAGGGTGGGTGTTTTTGTGACATTGACATCAAATTTTACTATTGTGGCAATTTCTATTTTCAAAATTAATTAAGTTTCCATTTTTTAATTTTGTTTTTAATATCAAGCATATCTAGGCAAACTTTGATGTTCTGGTTCAAATATTTATGTATGTGCATGTTTGCTTGCATGTTGGTTTGTGTTGTGTGGGTTTGGGGTAGGTGGGGGTGGGTATGTGGGTGGGCGTGGCGTGGGGTGTGTATAGGGTTCAGGGTTGGGGTGTTTTACATGTCTTAATATGTCACTCGGCTGAACTATATAAGTTCTATTAACAAAATTTGTTTGGTAAGTTGCCATTCATGTAACATTTTGAATATTTATATGTGTGGGGTGAGATCAACCGCTGTTTGTCAGGAAAATAGACTGAAAATGTAAAAAAAAAAAGTTACTTTTCCACATGTAACAATATTAAGGGGTAGGGGAACTATAAACCATCATAACTCAACTCATGATAATGAATTCATTTTGGAATTAATATGTAGCTAATTGATTGTTCAAACGTGTTAGTATTATTTTAAAGCAAAGCAAACATTAATTGCCAGGTAGATAGCCATAAAATGTGAGAAAAGGTTACTTTTCTATGTATAACCATGTTAAGGGGTAGGGGAAATAAAAACCACCATAACTCAACCTTTACTCATAATAATGAATTCATTTTATTATCAACATGTAGCTAATTGATTGTTCTAACTTTCCAGTATTATTTTTAACAGAAAAACCATGAGATAGACATAAAATATGATAAAAATGGTAATTTTCCAATGTGTAACAGCTTAAAATTTGACAATATTAAAGGTTAGGGGACGTACAAACCAACGTAACTCAACATTTATTCATTATAATTCATTCATTTTGGCATTAATATATAACTATTTGGTTGTTGTAATCTTTTAAAGCAAAATAACCATTAATTGTTAGCTGGAAAGACATAAAATGTTAAAAAAATGTCAATTTTCATGTGTAGTACCGTAAAATATGACAATATTAAGGTGTAGGGGACATTGAAATCACCAAAACTCAAGTTTTGCGGATGAAAATGAATTCATTTTGGTAACAATATGTAGTTAATTGATAGTTCAACTTTCTAGTATTATTTAAAAGCAATTAAACCATTAGTTGTGAGGTAGATAGACATAAAATGTACGAACATGTTAATATTCAATGTCTAACAGCGTAAAATATGACAATATTAAGGGTAAGGGGACATACAAATCACCAAAACACAGGTTTCACTGACGAAAATGAATTCCATTTTGGTATCAATATGTAGCTATATGATTGGTAAACAAAGTTCTTTGTATCTGATCCAGAATTTTCACTTACTTGTGTACGCTATATGATTGTTCTCATTTCAGGCATTATTTTAAAAGCAATTAAACCATTAGTTGTCAGGTAGTTAAATATACAATATGAGAAAAATGTTGATATTCCATGTCTAACAGCGTAAAATATGACAATATTAAGGGGTAGGGGACATACAAATCACCAAAACTCAAGTTTTACTGATGAAAATGAATTCATTTTGGTATCAATATGTAGCTATTTGGTAGTTCTAACATTCTAGTATTATTTTAAAAGCAATTAAGCCATTAGTTGTCCGGTAGATAGACATAAAATGTATGAAAATGTTAATATTCAATGTCTAACAGCGTAAAATATGACAATATTAAGGGTAAGGGGACATACAAATTACCCAAACTCAAGTTTTACTGATGAAAATGAATTCATTTTGGTATCAATATGTAGCTATTTGATAATTCTAACTTTCTAGTATTATTTTAAAAGCAAAAGCCATTAGTTATCCGGTAGATAGACATAAAATGCATGAAAATGTTAATATGCCATGTCTAACAGCGTAAAATATGACAATATTAAGGGGTAAGGGGATATACAAATCACCAAAACACAGGTTTCACTGACGAAAATGAATTCCATTTTGTTATCAATATGTAGCTATTTGATTGTTCTCATTCAAGTTTTACTGATGAAAATGAATTCATTTTGGTACCAATATGTAGCTATTTGATAGTTCTAACTTTCTAGTATTATTTTAAAAGCAATTAAGTCATTAGTTGTCCGGTAGATAGACATAAAATGTATGAAAATGTTAATATTCAATGTCTAACAGCGTAAAATATGACAATATTAAGGGGTAAGGGGACATACAAATCACCAAAACACAAGTTTCACTGACGAAAATGAATTCCATTTTGGTATCAATATGTAGCTATTTGATAGTTCTCATTTTCTGGCATTATTTTAAAAGCAATTATGTTTCCCACGAGGGGTTGAAGGTCATAATGGGGCCAATAACTAAAAAAATATCCTATCATGTTGTAATGTTGTAATCTCAAATTGTTCCTCTCATCGCTAAGAATTTAAAAAAAGACAAATGTCATATTTCTACGAAGCTTAGTTCAGGGGTTATAACGTCGAATATATCAAAAATATCATAAATAAAGGTCAAATTTTAAAAATGGTCCAATTGCACCAATTAACGTAAGAAACCTCAATCGTATACTACATTCAAATGTTGGTGCAACGATTTGTATTCCCGTGTTCCCCTTCACAGTTAATGCAGCCAAAGTTGAGTTTTGGTAATATTTCCCCTACCCTTAATATTATCATATTTGACACTGTTACACATGGAAGTTTTTTCTCACATTTCCTTTGTATCCACATAACAACTAATGATACTAGAACGTTAGATGAATTCATTATCACGAGTAAAAGGTGAGTTATATTTCTCCTACCTTGATATTGTCATATTTAGGGACCCTTCACAAACACTTGTAAGGGGGGAGGCTGATGCAAAAAAGGGGGGGGGGGGGCGGACAATTTTGACCCTCCTGAGTTTATATGATTTTCTATGGGGTTGACCCATAATTTTCATGTCAAAAAGGGGGCCCTAAAATTGTTGAGGTCTGTAAAGGGGGCCGGAAAAATTTTTGCGATGAAATTTTTTTTGCATCAGGCCCCTCCCCCTTACAAGTGTTTGTGAACGGTCCCTTACGCTGCTAGATATAGAAAATGACTTCTTCTGACAGTTTCTGTGTATCTACCTGACAACTAATGATCGCTTTGTTTATAGAAAGTTAGAACAGCCAATCAGATACATTTTGATACCAAGATGAATTCATTTTCATGAGTAAAAGTTGAGTTATGGCAGTTATAAATTTCCCTTACCCCATAATATTGTCATATTTACGCTGTTAGACATCGATTATTTACCTTTTCCTCACAGTTACTGTGTATCTACCTGGCAACTAATGATCGCTTTGCTTTGAAATAATACTAGAAAGTTAGAACAATCACTTAAATACATTCCGATAACCTGGATATATTTTGATATATGTTGGTGCAGTGTAGTGACATATTAAGACATGTACACACACACCCCTCCCCTCACCCCCACACACCCCCTATGTACACTCACCCCCTCCCACACACACACACCCCGTCCCACAGACACCCCAAAGAACTCATACATATTATAATGATTGGAACTGTTACAATAATGTTTCCCTTGATACATTAAAAACAAAATAAAACATTAAAATTTAAATTAAAAAATTAAAAATGGAAACTGAATCAATTTTGAAAATATAAAGTGGTATAGTTGTGAGATTTTAGGCCAATGTCAAACCTTACACATATGGTTTAAAAAATCAGATTACCACTCATTTATGGACTATATACTTCCAAATATGCTCAAATGAAACCTGTTTTTGTTTAAAAATAATATTAAAAAGTTAGGAAAATCATTTAGCTACATATTGATATCAAAATGAATTCAAAATCACGAGTAAAAGTTGAGTTCTTAGAGTTTATATCTCCCCTACCCCTTAATTTTGTCCTATTTTTTGTGATTTTATGCGATTATACGTCCATATATAAAATGACCTGTAAAAAAGTGATACCACAATTTGAGACCACTACCTACCTAGCAGTGATCTAGAGGGTCCATACTAACTACCTATGGTGTCAAACCTTGTATGTAGTGTGGGATGAACGAAGTCATTTTTTTGAGGTTGCTGCTCCTGTACTACATGGATGTAGTAAAAGTGCAATAACTTTGTAATTATTCGCACAAGACATATAAAAGTATAACTTTTTATGAAGGCAAGACATCAATAAATCTTAATATAAATACAGATTTGGGGTAAAAACAACAATTATGAAGAAAATCACAGAAAAGCGAGTTTTTGGCAATATTTGTTAGGTACATCATAACAAAAAACACTCTTTCCAAAATATTTTATTTTGTTTTAGCTCAATCTTGAGGCTCCATTCCAAAAACGGTTTTTATTTTTTGATAATGGCCTTATTTTTTCAGATATTGACCATATAAGGCATCAAATTGAACTTTTTCAAATTCACAAACGCCTATTTGCACAAAATAATGTCTAAAATCGGAAATAGACCAAAATATAAAAAAATGAGAAAACCGTTTCTTGTGTCGATCATGCTTTTTATGATGATCATATTTGCTTACCTATAGATGCTGTATTTATTGAGTTATCGTGTACCTAAATCGTCATTTTACCGAGAAAATGAACATTGAAATAATGGCCGTTGACATTTAATGTGGTCACATTTTGCACTTTCATCGAATGCGGCAGTTTTTATTTTTCTACCTTACATTACATAAACATCGGGTAAATCCACGGCCCCTTGAGAAGTTTGAGCGAAATCCATTCATAACTTGATATTTAAATCGGGGGAAAGAACTTGATAAACCCCACATTTTATCAGCTAAAACGGAGCCATTTGACCACTAGGTTTTTGTGCGTCTCATGTAGATAAGCTTCGCGTATGCGTAGCGTATTTGTGCGTTAACAAATTGCGCGATACGCAACGCGATGCGTTGTTGCGCGCGTGTACCCTGCTGGTACAACAAAGATTTTCTTTCCTTTTCAATTTCAAACACGAGTGGAATAGTGAAATAAAATCCTTAAAATATTGCAGTTGGAGTTTACAAATCTGGATTTTCATTCCTTGTATTTATAAAAAACATAACAAAGTACAAACATATCTAAAAAACTCAATTTTGCGAAAGAAACAATGTCTAGAGTACACAGCTGCCTTAAAGGGTAATAACAGCATTGATTTATTTCACCAAAGATATCATCAACAATGGTGCAAAATGCACCTCATGCAAAGTGAAAATCCATGAGTATGAGTCATCAGTTAAGCAGGATTGTAACAAAAAGGGTCAAAGGTCAGACAAGGAAGTGGTGACAATCATAACAAAATGAGTTTCGGTAGTCTTGATTTTGTTACACCTGACTTATTGTTGATGTGTTCACTTTGAATCTATTCACTTGCGCTAAATGTAAACCCACTTCCTTTATGATCTATAGAAGTGGAAATTTTGGTTTAATATTTTTGAGTTTTCAAAAAGGGTACGTAATAAGGCGCAGTGCAATGTTTACGCCGCGTCTTGAGGGTGGAATCTGAATTTTTTACCTGACCCATGAGGTGGGAATGTTAAGTTTTAAATGGAGAAACATGGGGAAACAAGGGGAATCCACATTTTTTTAAGCAATTGTTTTGTCAAAACTCCCACTCTCCCCCACCTGGCCAAGGGCGTAGCCAGCTTTTTTGGTGGGGCGGGGACAAAATATATTTTCGGGGGCACAGACGAAAAAACAATCATCATGTACATCGATAAATACCGGTTATGTTTTTAGAGAGGATGTATTCGAGCTTTGCTGGGACGACGTGCTCGTGAAGCGTGCAAAAACTTGGTATTTTACAATTTTTTCAGGGGGGGTGCACTTATTTCTTTCATTCTTCGTCGGGGGGCATTCTTCCCCGCCCCACCCGCTGACTACGCTACTGCCCCTGGCGTAAATATTGAACTGTCCCAAACAATCCAATAATTTACAGAGAGAATATGATGATATGGTAGAAAAGGCATATAGTATATCAATATTTAAATAAACTTTTTGTATATTTATTTCTAATTAAAACTATTATATTAAAACATTTTCGTGTCGTATATCTTTCAAAGGTAACCCCGGAATTGTCTTAGGAGTGATAGAGGTGGAGGAGGATGAACGTGTTGATGGAGGCTGGAGTGGTGATGTTATTTACACTCAGCATACTTACAACACAGTCTCTAACTCGAGCACAAGGTTTGTACATTACTTTTACAAATCTTACAGATTTTCTTATTATTTCTTTTTTCAATGGCTATACACATTTTGTCCGGCAAAGGGGCGCACCATCATTTCCAGTTGAGTCTGTAAGAGCCAGCCTTCAAACGAGCCCAATCTTTAGGTGGTACTACACCCCTTGATAAATTTGTGACTATTTTTGCAGTCTTCTCAAAAATAATAACACTGGTAACAAAATTTATGTATATTATAGGGCAAGGAATATGGTCGAATCTACACTGGAATTTCATTGCCTCAATGATAATAAAAAAAAGAGGTACCGTTAGAATGTACTTCATTTATTAACATATATTGTGAACCACTTGTCTTGAATCACTGATATTTCAGCAAAGTAATTAGATTTCTTGCCCCTATAATATACATAACTTTTGTAACCAGTGTGTAGTTATTTTTGCAAAAAATGCAAAATTAATCACAAACTTTATCAGGGGGTGTAGTATCACCTTAAGTTTACACACCTTCAACCAAGGACACACTTCCAACCTTGGACGTCAACGGTTCCTAAGGGGGTGCAGTATGATGAAAATAACGTAAAAATGCTTTTTGGAGCACAATCATATCGCGACCTCTCTTGTATGTATTGGGTTTGTCACGGATTGGATAGTACCATGTCACAGTATATCCACGGTAAGGCAAAACTTGGTGTCCTCGGTTGGCGGTTACACAATTTCACTCCTCGTTTGGAGCCGCTTACCGGCAGGTGGGTGTGTGTGAGTGGGAGTTTTTGGTTGGACAGAATTTTTTTCCTGCCGTAGGCGTAAATTCCCCCCCCCCTTCGGTGCCAAATTGTTATTTTATTTCCAATTTGTATGTATTCGTTTATACAGAGTTGGGTGGGGAAAATATCTTTGTTACTCATCACTTTCCACGATAAGTATGGAAATCATGCACTACTGAAGATGAGTTTTTGAGCAAAATTAATTAAAATAACTCCTGACCATAAAGTATTTTATCGTTCTACTGAACTGCAACAAAGTTAAATGGCATATACCAAGACATGATTTTTGAATAAGCCGCGACCCATTTACTAAATGCTACAGATAACCACCAAATGATTTTGTGTTAGAAACTTGCTTATGATTCCAACCCTATCTATCACAACAATTGTCCGTTTCAAACGTGAACGCGAGATCAAGGATGGCTTCATGTTCTTTTAAATTTATCCTTTTTTTCTCATTAGATGTAAACCCGTGTCGGTCTCAACCATGCCTTAATCAAGGGCGGTGTGTGGATAAAAGCCGAGGCCGGTACAGGTGTATTTGTCGACGGGCCTGGACAGGAAGAAGATGTGGAACAGGTAAAAAATGGCAACCTTGAAATTCAAAGTGCAAAAAGGCCTTTGTGGCATAAACGGCAGCTTCCGTCGTCTAATTTGACAATTGAAAAGACAAAAGTTTAACCTTCAATTTTCCCTGTAATACACAGTTTAAGATAATATAAATATATTTGTACATATTTGTTGAATGCTGCTCGAAGTTAAATGTCGAGTACGGTTTTTGTTTATATTTCAGTTGCTGATGTTAATCAATGCTTATCCAATCCTTGCCTTAACGGAGCAACCTGTAATGATAGAATAGGATCGTATACATGTTCCTGTGCACAAGGTTGGACTGGAATTAATTGCGAAACGGGTAATTTACACAGAAATTTACAATTTTGTAGCTTATTTAAGATGATTAAAACATTGTTTCCTGATTATTTTCTCATAATTGTGATAAAGTGTCAGTTTCACCAACCTGCTGCTATAATCCTGTCAATTCTTACAGTTTATACATTGTCCATTACATCAGATTGTACATCAAATTAGAGATCTGTCTCTATCTCAACACTCGTAGTACTAAGTAATTGATCTGCAAGCCTTAGTTTATGGTCTTAATTTATAGGACATTGTCTTGATCACCAAAACCTGACGAGTTCCTCCATACCGGACAGTAAAAATAAATCAAGAAATCTGTCAAAATGTGTGCATCATTTATAAAAAAAGTTCATATAATTTAAATGAAAATAAAGTTTGACAAGAAAATACAGTTTTGCGCTTTAAAGCTAGGGATAGCTTTCACACATACAGATATTAACGTAACAGTGCTTCCGTCATGTTTTGAAATAACGTTAAACTTTTGAATGGTTGAACATCAATAACAGATATTGACAATTGTGCGCAAGGCCCTTGCCTTAATGGCGGTACCTGCCAGGATGGAATTAATGAATATCAATGCCGCTGTTCTGCGGGTTACACTGGTACAGTCTGTGAGATAGGTAAGTCCGGAAACATACCGTATGGTGGATTACTATGCTCAAATATGAGTGGTTAGAATTCTTGCCTCTGGTGCATGAGTTCTCGGGTTCAATTCTCACCTGCGGAAAACTGGGATATTGCCCTGTGAAAAAAAGAAGTCTGAATCCAATTGGCAACATCTACTCTCCCGATGGTGCATTTAGATTTGCATTAGAAAAAGTTGGACAACATCTTCCATTCACCCGTGTGTGGTAAATTGGCTACGTAATAATCACACATCAACTGCACGTATCCACTCCTTTTGAAAGCTGTATCTTGCTAAACAAATGTATTTAGGCCAAAATATCACAATTAATATTGATTTGAATATATTATCTTCATATTTCATGCAAAAAAAATAAGAACGTAAACCACGCAGACGCACCAGACGCGAGTTGTTAAACAGTAATGTACAACGATGAAACATGAATCCCTTTCAACATCGACCAAAAATTTAAGGTTAATGACCGAATATGATTTTGTTGTAGTGCTATTGACAAAAATCAATGCACGCGTCCTTTAATTTTTTTTCACCGCAACAATGCACGTTCACGACCGTGCATTGTGATGGGAAAAATTAAAGGAAAGTGCATTTGGTTTTTGGCTCGCGCTATTGCGATGGGTTTTGACATATATACATATTGCTCACAGCGTTGCAGAAAATATTCGTGCTGTCTATATACTCAGGAAACTACAGAGGCGATAGTGTACATTTAAATTTGTAATTATTACTTCATTTTGATATTCAAACAGTGCTATAAAGTCGTCTTAACAAGGAATGAGTTTGTATTAAAAGAAATAATTGTTATACAACTTGGATGAACTAGAATTACTTGTATGCAAATACGAAAATTGCAACAGATATTTTCATTTCTTTAAGATTTAGCGGTATTGCCAGATTTTACGTACAGTTGGGCTACATGAATAGCCTCATTATAGTTTTATTAATACTGGCAAAATACTTGCTTGTATGTGCTTGCTGTTTTATCTATAGCGTATACAATCTGTTAATGATACGATACGCCATAGCCTCGTTATAGTTTTATGAATACTGGCAAATTACTTGCCTCAATGTGCTTGCCTGCTTTGTTTAGCGTATATAATTTGGTAACGATACGAGACGCCCTCCGTGGACGAAAAAGAAAAAAACTGTTTTTTCTTTTTCGTCCATGGAGGGCGTCTCGTATCGTTACCAACAATATTAATCTGTGACGCCCTCACTCAGGTTTGCTGGTTTAACGAGAATTCATTAATCGGTGTAATGAATAACTGGAGCTAAAAGGCGCAAGGCCATTCGGAAGTAAATTACTGTACCTTGTAAAATACAGTTTGGCGCTTTAAAGCTAGGGATAGCTTTCACACATACAGATATTAACGTAACAGTGCTTCCGTCATGTTTTGAAATAACGTAAAACTTTTGAATGGTTGAACATCAATAACAGATATTGACGATTGTGCGCAAGACCCTTGCCTTAATGGCGGTACCTGCCAGGATGGAATTAATGAATATCAATGCCGCTGTTCTGCGGGTTACACTGGTACAGTCTGTGAGATAGGTAAGTCCGGAAACATACCGTATGGTGGATTACTATGCTCAAATATGAGTGGTTAGAATTCTTGCCTCTGGTGCATGAGTTCCCAGGTTCAATTCTCACCTGCGGAAAACTGGGATATTGCCCTGTGAAAAAAAGAAGTCTGAATCCAATCGGCAACATCTACTCTCCCGATGGTGCATTTAGATTTGCATTAGAAAAAGTTGGACAACATCTCCCATTCACCCGTGTGTGGTAAATTGGCTACGTAATAATCACACATCAACTGCACGTATCCACTCCTTTTGAAAGCTGTATCTTGCTAAACAAATGTATTTAGGCCAAAATATCACAATTAATATTGATTTGAATATATTACCTTCATATTTCATGCAAAAAAAAATAAGAACGTAAACCACGCAGACGCACCAGACGCGAGTTGTTAAACAGTAATGTACAACGATGAAACATTTGGTTTTTGGCTCGCGCTATTGCGATGGGTTTTGACATATATACATATTGCTCACAGCGTTGCAGAAAATATTCGTGCTGTCTATATACTCAGGAAACTACAGAGGCGATAGTGTACATTTAAATTTGTAATTATTACTTCATTTTGATATTCAAACAGTGCTATAAAGTCGTCTTAACAAGGAATGAGTTTATATTAAAAGAAATAATTGTTATACAACTTGGATGAACTAGAATTACTTGTATGCAAATACGAAAATTGCAACAGATATTTTCATTTCTTTAAGATTTAGCGGTATTGCCAGATTTTACGTACAGTTGGGCTACATGAATAGCCTCATTATAGTTTTATTAATACTGGCAAAATACTTGCTTGTATGTGCTTGCTGTTTTATCTATAGCGTATATAATCTGTTAATGATACGATACGCCATAGCCTCGTTATAGTTTTATGAATACTGGCAAATTACTTGCCTCAATGTGCTTGCCTGCTTTGTTTAGCGTATATAATTTGGTAACGATACGAGACGCCCTCCATGGACGAAAAAGAAAAAAACTGTTTTATCTTTTTCGTCCATGGAGGGCGTCTCGTATCGTTACCAAAAATATTAATCTGTGACGCCCTCACTCAGGTTTGCTGGTTTAACGAGAATTCATTAATCGGTGTAATGAATAACTGGAGCTAAAAGGCGCAAGGCCATTCGGAAGTAAATTACTGTACCGTGTAAAATACAGTTTGGCGCTTTAAAGCTAGGGATAGCTTTCACACATACAGATATTAACGTAACAGTGCTTCCGTCATGTTTTGAAATAACGTAAAGCTTTTGAATGGTTGAACATCAATAACAGATATTGACGATTGTGCACAAGACCCTTGCCTTAATGGCGGTACCTGCCAGGATGGAATTAATGAATATCAATGCCGCTGTTCTGCGGGTTACACTGGTACAGTCTGTGAAATAGGTAAGTCCGGAAACATACCGTATGGTGGATTACTATGCTCAAATATGAGTGGTTAGAATTCTTGCCTCTGGTGCATGAGTTCCCGGGTTCAATTCTTAATTGTGGGATATGCTTTTACGACGGGAATTCATGGGTTTCAGCGGGTTCACCGTCGGACAAGTTTAGAACTGTCAAGCTTTCGTCAAGACTTCTTCAGGACACAAAGTACTTAAGAATGAGACATGTAAGCCTTCTGAACGCTCTGAAAAGAGCCGTTTACTGAAAACTGTCCCTTGTCAACAGAGAACAAGCAGATCTCACCTATCTGCTAAATTTGAAGGTTTGGTGGCTCTGAGAAGTGTTGAGATCGTAGAACTTATGAAGTTGTGCCTCACATGGGTTCACTCCTATACCCAATAACATCGAACATCTTCATGGAACACGTTGAAACCAAAGCACTGGATATATATCCTTTGAAACCCGTTTCTTGGTTTAGATTTGTTGATGACACCTTTGTCGTCTGACGACATGACAAAGACGAACTGGTCAAAATCCTTAATGATCTCAACAACCAACACAACTGTATTCAGTTCACCATGGAGATTGAGGAAGCGGGTCCCATACCTTTCTTTGATGTCAAAGTGCAAACATCTGACACTAGCTTGAGTTTCTCCATACATACTGAAACCCACTCACACTGATCAATATCTTCATTTTAACTCTAGCCACCATGTGTCTGCCAAGAACAGTGTTGTCAATACGCTGGTTCACAGAGCACTGACTCTGTGTGATGAAGAACATCGAAAAGACTAACTCATGAAAAAGCGTTGAACAAGAATGGCTATCCCTCAAACCTCATAAACAAGGCGGTCAAGAAACATACAGGAGAACAATCAGAAGAAGTGGTGGACGATGAACACAAAGGTGTTACCTTCATGCCATATGTCAGAGGTGTATCAGACAAAATCTGTCGGTTTCTAAACTATGCAGGGGTCAAACCATACTACTCTAGGTCGGCCAAATTAAGAGACATCCTAAGCCACCCAAAATATTCTCTGCTAAAGGATCGTTCACAATGTGTGTAATCTATATCTTGCATTTGTAATGAGCAATACATAGACCAAACCAAACGACAACTAAAGGTAAAAATATCTGAACACCGAAGAGCTACAAAACAAAAGAAAGAAGAAGGCTCGGCATTTGCTGAACATGCTTGCAAAGAAGGCCATGAACCTTTGTAGGATGAAACCACAAAACTAGCACAAGGTTCCCACATAAGAATTAGGTTGACCTGTGAAGCGTTCGAAATCAGAGTTAATGAAACTTCTACCATCAATAGAAATGACGGCAAAGACTCGCTCGTATGTGGCTCTCTCTATTTTCAAACAACCAATCACAGATTTGAAATTATTTGGTACTCTAGGTCATGAGTAAGATTTAATCTTTCCCTAGAGAAGTCCTTTTCAGAAGGCTGAGCTTTCGGAACTGTCCCTTGCCTATGAGGTCGGTGATCGCAGGCTGACGTCAGATGATCATTTGACAACGAGTGGATGCGTGATGAGCGTATATATCACTTCATTGCGTACGTGGTAAAGATTAGCGGCTCTGTGATTGCTTGCTTTAATCTTTCTCCAGAGAAGTCCTTTTCGGAACTATAGCGAGTGCCATCTTCAGAGCAACTAAATAAACATGATGATCCATTTAAAAATCGGCAATGATATATCAGTAAAATTTCCAAAACAGCAAGTTTAGCCCCCGGTCTTTATTCTACCAAAACTGAATGTTTTAAGCGCTTACATGCATGATGTTCCGTTCTGTGCAATTTTACGCAGATATCACATAGTGCGTGAGTGCGCTTTTGTCTTACTGCGTCCACGCATACGCCTATTTTTAAGTGTGAGTTCATCACCGTTTAACAATGGCGCTCTTCTGTACACAGAAACTGTACACAGAAATAGGAAATTTTGAATAATATGATACTTTGATATGTCCTATTAATTGCAGACATTGACGAATGTGTCGAAGACCCTTGCCTTAATGGAGGCACCTGCCTGGATAGAATTAATGAATACCAATGCATTTGTGATGCGGGCTACACTGGTACCAACTGTGAAATGAGTAAGTGCAGGATAATACCGTATGGTAAATTGCTACATGCCATTAGTAAATATATCAAAATGACAACCCTTTTAAAAAGCTCGAAACTGGGTTTTGAACTGTGAAGATTTCTATAATGCTTATCTTACACGATTTTTTTTGGAAAAACTTGCTTATTGATCGCTGAATAGAACATGTAATGATGAAGTAGGCTAATTGGTATGTCAGTGTCAGGGTTAACGGGATGCTACGTGAACATAGTGTGTACACCTATTATACAGAGGAAATACAGAGGCAATATAGCTATTTTGCTGAACAATACTCTGATGCGGATGGTCGAATAAATACTATATCAGCGCATCTAATCATTATGACATTCATCCCCATTGCACTAAATGGATTGAATCAAAAACAGTTTATGGTACCCGACGTTCTACGGCTTTTTATAAAAATATCGTGGGAAAAGACCAAAATTGAAAAGAAATGGGGTTTCAAATTGAACTTTGGTATTTGAAAAGTATAAATCACGTTGGGTATAAGGCTGTGCTAACACTTTTCTTTGACCACTTTGACCACATTTTTTGATTTTTTAAAATATCTTAAAAATACAAGAATCTAAGCTAATCGAACAGATAGTAGTAATTTTATGTATGTCACTTCAAGATATTGATGAGTGCTCTGCAGAACCTTGTCAAAATGGAGGGACATGTGAAGATGGAGTTAATGAATACACCTGTCAGTGTGTTCCAGGTTATACTGGAACCCATTGTGAACAGGGTAAATATACAAAGTAATAATAATACAAAATCTATAAATAAATAAATAAATAAAAATCGATACAATAGCCATATTATTGTAAATTTCAATTCCAAACAAAAATGTTAAAGTGTAAGAATACAGTAAGATAACATGAGACTTTTTTTTATCTTTAACCTCAAAGAGGTGAGGCAAAATGACTTTATTTCTTTGTTATTATCTCTTTTCCATATCATTATTATCTCATAATTATTACATAATATCATGTTTCACTTGATTTGACATTACTCATATTAATTCATATCAAGGGTTGACAAACAGAGACCTCGACTATAAAGGAAACATGGAACAAAACTTATGCATTATGGATCTCATCGAAGTGTTAAATTAGACAAAACTTTACAGTGTTAAGTGAATTAAATGTTCAATTGACATCAGCACAACTAAATACATGTTACTTCTGAAAGTAAAATGAATTATAATCAGGCCTGTGCAAACCATCGATTATGACTGATAATGAAGATGAATGAAATCGCGGAAACGTATGTAAAATTGAATCCTCCATACACATGTGAATATTTATTTATTTTGTAGACATTAACGAGTGCATGTCTCGACCATGTCTAAATGGTGGCAAATGCGTTGACGAATTGAATCAGTACAGCTGTGTTTGTCAAAGAGGATGGACTGGAAGTAACTGTCAATCAAGTGAGTCAACGGATATTCATACACTCCTATATCAAAGCAGCCAATCAGAAAAGCTGTTAGAAAAGTACGAAACATGCATTGATTGTGTATATTGTGCACTCCGCGTACTACGCGCAGTGTTTCGCGCGTGTTCGCGTCGCGTAGGATTGATTCATTTATCGGGCGGGTTGATGCATTTATATTTGGTTCTGTTTTCCAACATTTTTAGAGATAATTTGTTATATAAAAAAAGGAAAAATCGTGTGTTTTTTCTTCTCGTGTATGAAATAGATTAATAAACTTGTATTACTTATTGCTCGAGAAATGAGACAAAATAATGCACTTGCGCTGATGTTGCTGCGTCTAATGCACTCCCCCCTTCGGGGCTCGTGCATTAGGCGCATCAACATCAGCGCGCGTGCCTTATTTTGTCTAATTTCTATCCCAATAAGTAATACGCGTTCATTAACCTATAAATAATTATCATCCGAATTATCATCTGAAAGGTTGAAGTGTATTTTGAATTATCTAGTTCTAGAATCATAAGACAAAATTATTTTTTAAATAATAGTTTAAATCCCAAATTTATCGGAAGAACCATGCTTTAGGGATGTACAACGGATTTATTATTAACAAGCCTTTTAAGGCTTGTTAATAGTAAATCCGTTGTAAACACCACAGGTTCAAAAGAGTATTCCAACATTTAGAAGAAAGTGGGCATCAATGAACCTGCTTGGACATGTGTAACTATGTACCATACTTATTTTCTTTGTATTCATTTGACATTATGTTTCAATATGTGAGAAATGAAACAGTATTTAGGATGTGAATGTTGAATATTTCTTGTATGTTCTGTTTTTCCTTTTTAATAGTTACATGTGAAGAAAATGAATTTCTGTGTGATGATGGCGTTGGCTGTGTGTTGGAAAGTTACCGATGTGACTATATTCCTGACTGTAATGACAACAGTGATGAGTCCGGATGTGATTGTATCCCAAGCATACAGTTTCAATGCTTAAGTGGTGGTTGTGTGCACAACTCGTGGTTATGTGATGATTTCGAAGATTGTTTTGATGGAAGTGACGAATCAAATGATACATGTGACTCTATTGATAGTAAGTTATTATTCATGATCGTTTATTACCAACTGAGTGATGCGAATGTCAAAATAAACAATATTTGTGATGACCGGAAACACTACTACTGTCATCCTTTTTAGTATGTAATTTAATGTATTTAATGTAAATGCACGTGTTTCGATTTGAGATTTTTCTTACCCTTATGTGAATATGATCCACTATATTACGCCGAAAATGCAATAATGTCAGATAATGTTTAAAATGCACAAGAAGTATGATAATACCTTCAGTCATTTTAATATTGCAAGTTACGATGTGCGTCTTGTCGCTAAGTTGCTAAGTTATCTTTTCTTAAAAACTACACATTGTTAATAAACCTCTAATGAAGGGAAAAGTAAGTTATGGTGTCTGAAACGGACGCGGTACAAAACACGCCAAGGGGCATCTCCTGTTACTGTATTCACGCCAGAGCGAAACGTCCAATGACATCATTCGACCATTTCACTATCTCTGAAAGGGTTTATTGTAAAACTGCTTCATAATCCAATCGTTAGCGATGACAATTTGCAACACATATAAAATGGATCGTTTTTATTGTATTTAGTATTATCATTTCAGTGAAACTGCAACGGCTCATCGCTGGCAAATAGAATATAAACCAACCTTATTCAGAAAAGATCGATGCAACTTTGTAACTAAGCCACTCATGAAAAAAAGTGTTTGTTTATCACGGGCACATGACGGGATATTTTTCCACTCGGAGAAATACGAAAATAATAATTTATTAGTTTACAAGCACAAGTAGACCTACACACACTATTTTGCAAATGATCCAGCAGCTAAACAGCACATATCCTGCACATAATATTCAGAAAAATCAAATTTAGTTTGTCAACGTTTTGCTGTTATCATTATAATACAGGAATACACTTTTCACACATTATATACAACTGACCAAGCCCCTCTTTTCGACCTGCCAAAATTGCTTGCCCTTGCTCCTAAATTTTACCCTCCCCCGGGTTCATAATTATTGCACAGCCCCTTACCGTTATTGTTTTGACAGATATTGATGAATGTGCCTCAGAACCCTGTTGGAATGGAGCGAGTTGTCAAGATTCAATTAATACCTTTGTATGTCTTTGTCCGCAAGGATTTACAGGAGCACTCTGTGAACAAAGTAAGCTAAGTATGCTTTAATTTCCAAATGTTATTGGTGCCTGAATAATTTGAAGTTAACAGATGAGATTGGATGAACAAACCAGTGTTTTATTTATAATTTCACCTAAATTTCAAAAGGGTAACTATGAAAATGGTCAAATTAAGATCCCGGGATTCAGACATTGCAATTTGCTTTAAACATTCTGAATCCGCTGTAGAGATGCCAAATCATATTTTTGGTCGTGGTATCACATGTTTTAGACTTTAGCAATATTCAGCCTCATCTATGGATCAGGTTGTCATGTTACGTAAAATAAGCCGCCACAATGGAGGTAACAATCATGCGACTTTTGGGGGGGGGACTTTGGGGGCGCCAGCCCCCCGGGGTAAAAGCAGGGGGCGGCCAAAATATAGGGGCGGCGGTAGGGGCGGCAAAAAGGGGGCGGCAAATACGAAGGGGTGGCAAAAAGAGTTAGTAAATAAAAATGGAGGAAAAATTTAATAAAGCATCAAAACTTTTGAAAAAATGGTACTAAACATCAAAATGTGCTGCTTTTAGGGCGCTACTTCACTTTTTCAAACGACCGAGAAAAAAATTGGGTCAACCTTTTCGGGCTGTTGAGGAAGGGGCGGCAAAATTGAATTTTCTTTAGCCCCCGGGGTTGGGGCGGCCACGGTACGCCACTGACAATCCCGGGGTAATAGCTTGCATAAAGTTAATGATAGTGATTTATACCTGTAGCCCTTACTTTGAGTGGTTTCGATCCTAATAGCAGAATTTTTATCAAAGGCAGAGTAACAAAAAACAAACAAACAAACCAGCATATAGATGAATTGACGTGTGCTAACATTGGTACGTTCTCTGATGGTATGAGATTAAAAACTGCCGGGCAAAATACCCTAATCGATAATTTTACATAATCATACATAAAGGAAGTTGTAGTTTGGGTTTCATAAAGCAATTGAGGTGCTGCAAGCTACATAATATCACAAAGTTAAAACAACATAGGTTATGCAAGTTGGGGTTTGAAACGATTTTATACTGAATGTAAACATGTGACATCAAAAGTGAACTCATCAATGCTTATTATTATGATTTTTGTAGAGCGGTGAATCGCGAACTATATTTGTTTTAATCCTTGTGGCAAGATGAACAATTTCGGCAGAGTTTTTAACAAAGAAATCGGAGCATTTTAAAATGTTTCTTTTTTGTGATTGATCTTTGACATTTGGCACTTATTGTCCTATATCTCCGAAAGTAGTAGATAGTAGAAACTATATATATTTTATAATTCTTGTGACAAGAAGGATGCTTTGATAATTATATATTTTGGTAGCTAATAAATATATCCAATTTAAATTTCGCATCACTAAACAATAATTTCAGACATCAACGACTGCACCCAAGACCCATGCCTTAATGGAGGTACATGCGAAGACGGAGTAAATGAATACCAATGTCGCTGTTCTGCAGGTTACTCTGGTCCAAACTGTGATGTACACGAAGTACAAGGTAAGTTCAGGAACAAACCACATTCTAATATTGTTCTCTTAAACCGGTATTTTCCCACCAAGTTCATTATTTTACACACAAAACACATTTCCAGCATTCCCTGCCTCTATCAATGCAAACATTTTTTAAACTATGAATATCATTTATGTTGGCTATACTGCTTAAAATCTACCTTCTACCTTCTACATTGGACATTTTTGATTTTAAGAACGGGGCCCTTTCTTATTGGAAAAAGCTGACGTTTGACTGAAACGATCTCTGTTCTGAATGATTATCTGTAAAATCACTGACCATGTTCAATACAACATGTAAATATTTTCATATTGTCGTTGTGCTTTCTTCATGCGTCAATAATGCAAAGCTACATGATTATGTTCAGACGACAAAAATGCCAGTGGAGTAGATTTCCCTATGACATGGGGGGGGGGCATATGGAAAGGTTTGGCTACAAAACGATTCTCTTATACACCTGAACACACAATTTCGTCCAAGATCTTCCAAGCAAGCAGTGAATTGTTTCTACACAGTCTTTGATTACACTACACGGTTGAGTGCATAGTATCATGAGAGCTGTGTGAGCTTCTAGCTGGTTACTAGTAGAAAATAGGCATCTGCGACATGTTTTTGTCAAAACCTCAAGTGTTCCCTTCATCCAATCAGATTTTTTTAATATCGAACGAAAGCTAGCACTTCCACCCACAATTCATATGAAAAGGTCTGGTTACAAAAACGATTCTCTTATAAATGCATCTACGTACACCCGAGTACACATATATATTCTCAGCACACAGAGTCTAGTCTCTACGCAGTCTGTGTTATAATACACGGTTAAGTGCATAGCATCATAAGAGTTTGGTTTGAAACAGGCGACAACATGGGAGGTGGTTGTATGGACCATTCCCATCAAAATATGGGGGGATTTATCCCCCATCCCTGGGTTCAGTTTTTTAACACTTAATTTGTATAATTTATCAAATTTATCAGTTAAGGCATGCAAAGTTGTTTGGTGAAAATTAAGTATGATGCTAAAGCATTCATTAGTTGATGAAGTCTGTTATACTGATACATGTATATGAATATGGTCAATTCCAGCCAAAGCGGGCCAAAATTCTCTCTGGGGGCCATTTTGAAAATGTTTTCCTTTTCAATTCTAGACTTATCAAATGAGACGATCATGTCTAGTGAATCATCAGCTGGAAGTGCCATCGGATTGAAAAATAACTTTTCTTGTTAGACCAAATAAAGTGTTAAATGCGCATATGCATGTTACCCACGAATTCAAGCATTTTTCACCTGTTGTACGCCATAAAATTTCACTTTCTTTAATATCTTTCAATATTTTATGTGTGACTCATATACACTAGAAATCGGTGAAGACTTTGAACGTAAAATAGAATTTTATTACATATATCTACAAAGAAATATTTTGGTTATTACAAATTTTAAGAAAGAGCCAGGTGTACAGTTAAGATTGTGTCAATTCTTCGAACTCTTTTCAAAGTGGCTGTCATTTAACATTACTGTATTATTTCGAAAGATTAAAATAAATGCTTCATATAAATATAAAGTTAGATTTTGTATCTCGTCGCAGGATGAGGATCTCGGATGGATTCGTGGGTAACAGCGTCTGGAAAATAGCAATTCCTATTAATTTTTTTAAATAAAAATAAAAAATACTTTTCCGTATGTCAATAATTCAGGCTGCAATGGCACTAAAATGAATTTTAATCAAAATACAGACTACATGAAATATTTAGAATGGATCATTATGGCATTTTGGGTATACAAATTTTGAGAATAATGAAGTTGCCAAATTCAAATAGACAGAGCAAACAGTTTTATATTATTATTTTAGTAAAATCATTCCATATTTTCATGCAGCAATATTCTATTACCTCGTGTTTGACATTTCCTATGAACTAAAACACTATCAATACATTGTTAAGTATAATTTAAGTAGGGATTCGTGGGTAACCAAAATGTTCGTGGGTAACACATATTTGAAGGTATGTATTGGTAAGCGGCAAAATAGAAAATATTACAGAAGGTTGGAAATCATCATGCGGTAATTCCTCCATTGTGTTTCAATGATTCCCGTTTCTCTAACCAATTGCATTTACCCAAAAAATGGTAATTTAGGGTAATCAATCAAAACTTCATGATACAGCTTCAGTATACCTTCAAGAGGACGCTATTAAACAGGACTGTTTTGGAACCTATTTCGCATGTTTTCAAAATGTTAAGATGCATAAGAAACATATAATTTACAAGTAAATCCTTGGATTCGTGGGTAACGCCGAATTCGTGGGTAAAGCTATAAGTACTATAGTACCGTTTGGGGTTTGCGTTTCTTCGGTGCATAAACTGTAAGTACTGTAAAAATTATAGCATACCCATGGCTTGAATATGTGCTGATTTTAACTTAAAATAACAATCTCCTTGTTTTTCAAGGTTAGCATCTATTCGGGATTCGTGGGTATCAAAAGTTTAAACCGTCGTAGATTATTTTTTTAAAGCGGTGAACGTATTTTGACTATTTACAATTTCATGCGCTTGTCAAACTAAATTCAGTGTCCAAAGTCATTAAATGTTAATTTAAGTTATGGCAATTATATTTGCTGGACTCGTTGGTAACAGTTGATACGTGGGTAACGTCAAATTTGATTTTATGGAATTTTATGGGTAAAATGTATTTGCATAAAATAATCACTTGGCCCTCAGAATTATAGAACGAAACTTCGTTTCATGATATAGTCATTTATGGCATATTCAATTAACATTTTTCAGAACGATCATTTTATTTTTGATACGCAGGTAACAAAATTATTAGCCAAATTGACTTAATGGCCTCTAGAGTCTACAAACTTTGGTGGAATTCAATAGTTTTACATATGATGAGAGATCATGCAAACGTCTTTCTAACGGTAATAATTTCATTTTGATTGAAGAACATTCAATGACATATATGGTGCTTTATCTTTGAATTCGTGGGTAACGCCAATTAATTTAAGCCATCATAACTTGTCCCCTGGTATGACTTGCTAGTAAAAGCCTATATGCTCAAAGAGAGCACATTGGACGTGACATGATATGCTCCATCAATAACGTGATTTCCTTTATTAATGACATTTTTAAGTGGAAAGTTAACATAGAGAGAATTTTGTCCCGCTTTCGCTGGAATTGACCATATACATGTATGAGTCTTTGCTGATACATGTATATGAATATTCATGTATGAGTCTTTGCTGATACATGTATATGAATATTCATGTATGAATCTTTGCACTACCAATGAAAGAAAACCACGAAAAATTAAATCAATGTCACTTCAAATTATTGAATATAATTATCTCAAAAAATTTAACAAAATTATGTGGGCGATATGTGTAGATCGATGTCATATTTTTAATATACATAATGAAAACATTCGCATAATGTTAGAAAAGGTGTTAATTAAAACGTTAAAAAATCGTATATATCAATGGTGAAAAATTGTTTAATAGCATTATAAAAAAATAACACATTTTCTAAACAAAATCATTTTTTCCATTCATTCAAAACATTAAAAAGATTGTTTCATAACATACTACACATTCTGTGTTGACATGCTAAACCAATGACGACGTCAATCTTGACCGGCCCCTGTAAATTTGGCTTTAAATAAATAGTGCCCTAAATGTTCTATTAAGTTAACAAGGACAAACCTTTCTATACGACCAAACAGCGGTATATGTTCCAGGTGACTTGCAGGTGTAGCCTCAAAATAGTCTGCAATACGAATTAAAACCACCAAGCAACCACGCAATGGGATGTTTAAAGCTTGATTCCTAGGTTGATAAGATCGTTCAAATCAAATTAATTCATTGTCCTTTTCCATTTTCTTTAATTTAGTTTGTCCTCCAGATCCTGAACTCATAATAGCAAGAGATACCAAGGTTAATTTGACGTCTTATGGCTACCCTAATAATTACATGAATAACATGCGGTGCTTCTGGACTGTGCGGTGCCAGGAAGGTGGCAGAATACTAGTGCAGTTCATAGACTTCTATGTAGAAAGGGGCTATGACAACTTGTACATCGGAACTGCACAGAATGGAAGACTTTTAGGATACACGGGTAATTCCCTGCCTGATTTGGATGTTTTGTCACCAGCTGATGGAAGCGCCCTCTATTTCGAATTTTACACAGATGGAAGTGTAACAACACGTGGCTTTCATATTTGTTTGACAAATATTAATGCAGAAGGTAATGTTTGGGTGAAAATAACAGGGATTAATAAATTGTATCCAAAACATCGATTCTTTAATGATATAAATTGGATGGATCGAGAACAATTTACAAATGATTGGTAAAGCTGTGTGTTATAAAAAAATATTTTGCTAGATAGGCCCTAAGATAAGCAAAATATTTTTGAAGCACATAACGAGACCAGTAAATATGCGTCCGTAAAAATTCCTCCAATTTCGTCAATAATTAAATGTTTTCTGAATAGGCTTCATGAGCATGCAAATAAGGTTTATGTCCAAGTGGCGAAATAGTTGGACAGCAAGGTTGTGTGAAAAGATATGGAATGCAAGATTGTGAAAACGTAATATTGCACATAATTGGATTGCTAAATTATAAGGAGCTTTGTTATAATATTTTATTATTATTATTATTATTATTATTATTATTATTATTATTATTATTATTATTATTATTATTATTATTATTATTATTATTATCTAAGAATAACAATTGTGGAAAATCTTAATTTAATATGATGATTCTTTTCATGTTAGGATAATATAATGATAACATTCGGTAAATGTTCTAAGCTTGTTTGTCATTTTCAGACTTGATGGTGTGTCCTGGAAATCAGCTTGAAGTGATTGATGAGTCAATGTTTTGTGATGGCTTCTATGACTGTCAGGATAGAAGTGATGAGGACATTCTTGCAAATAATTGCAGTAAGCTATACGCATGCAAAACAATTAATGCACACACCCCAGAAAATATATGTTGGGGGAGGGGGCCTGACGGTGATCCTCAAAGAAATGCCCTTGACGTCCAGCGCACCATTCGGTTATTTGAGATTATAATTCGTCTGGGACTTCACCCCTCCTCTCTCTCTCTTTCTCCCTTCTATCTCTTTTCATCTCCCTCTTATTTTTCTCTTTATCCTTTTGTTATCAATTTTATGGGATTTCAAATATCAGTTTAAAAATAGAAACAAGCTTTGCTTGTGTTAATAATAAAATCTCATTATATAAACCGTTACACTTAAATAAAAGACAATTTCATGATGATATTAAAACTAAATAAACAGCCCATGATCTCTTTTCATGTGTAAATCTCTGAAATTACATGCCTGCTTGTAGCAAAAGTGGTAATATGTGTCAATGTTGCTACTGCTGATAATGATTTTCAAACCATCTACTATCAGGATCAGCAGTTGCAAATAACAGTCCCGATTGAAAAAAGGTAAAGCTGTTTGCAAAATGTACCGTGGGTCAACCACTAGGTCCACAGTCTCCAGGATACGTTTCGGAAATTTTCCTATTGAGAATCTAATGTTTGAGCTGATGTAGTTCCCTTTCCAATGATTTGGTAGGTACAATGTACCTGATACATAATCAAATAGCAAATGCTACAAAGGAAGCATGTATAAATATTCAAAGCCAAAGAAACACGGAAGAAATAGAGCTATTAGCTAGCTATAATCCATCTATATATTTATATTAAAAACATCATCGATATATTTTTCTTTTTTAATTTTTACGTTATGCAATGTTTACATTTTGCAGGTGTTTGTGGAATTGAGCCTAACATAACTTTACCTGATAATGGCATGGTATTCAACCTAACATCAAGAAACTACCCATCCAATTACATCACAAGTGATGATACTAATATCATCTGTCAGTGGTTTGTCACTACCTCAGCTGGGCCGGGAGAATTTCAGGGGTCTGGAGCTAGAAGCAGCATCTACATCCACTTTGTGGATTTCTACTTGGATACAAATGATGCTTACTTATATTTTGGACGCAATGAAGCAAATTGGAGAGAAGTGGCACTAACAGGAAGTAGTCTGCCTCGTGATATGATATCACCTAATGGAACTGATATGATAGTGATCACATTTCAGGTTAGCAGATATGCTTATCCACGAAGGGGATTTTACATGGAGCTTTCAGAATATACTGATGAAATAGGTGAGTGGGAATGTACAACGCCAGTCTAATTTGTCAAAGAAGTATGCAACAAGTGTAAGGAATTTAGATTTAGAGATAAGCAACAAAATGGTGCTTTATTGTAGCGTAATTTCTCTCAAGAATAAACAGTATAGAAATAGTATTGCGATACAATACAAACGTAGTTTACCTACCTAGTTGCCCCTCCCCTGTAAACAATTTTACAAATAACACAACTTTATAACTGTTCCCTTTTCCATGTACCTGTGCAACTACATTGGCCAAATGTCTTTCCAATTCAGGCAAGGATTTTGTCATTAAAGGTTTACCCATGCATGTCAAAATGCAAATCAAATATCCCGCTCTTTTAATTGTGCGCAGGCAAGTGTACAATGATTCCTGTACGGATTGCTTCGGGCCACATAATAAGCTGATACCATGCATTGGCTTTTGTGTGGTCAATTCGTAATTTGTCATTTTGAAAATTGCACGAATTTCCAAACAACGGTTCCTATGCTCACTATGCTTAAACTTTTGATATCGAATTTGGTATCGATCTTTGAAAAAAAGTGTATAAAAATTATTATATGAAATATTTTGCCATAAACTCATTAGACTCTGATTAAATGGGGATGGAACTAGTGGCGACTTTTTAATTTGACTGTGTTTATTTTTCCGGCTCGAAATACCGGAATAAAGGTAACCAAAAGTTGGAATATGCATGTTTCTTTGGCGATTTTAGGCCACAGTTGTCCTCATTTTGACCCATTTAAGCATTTCGCATGTGCTTCGCGTGCGCTTCTAACGGTACAAGTCTGTGTATAGACAAATACCATGCGTTTAACCTATTTAACATTTAACTGCTTCCTCATATTTGTAGTTTCATTAATTGGGTCTTTCTTGCTCAGCGCTGCGTTCTTTATGTAGCTATACAAGCATTTTGTATGTATGTATGTAATGTATGATTGTAGTACAATATATCAGTACTTCAGGATTCATACTGCAGTTACTGTCCGTTTTCCTATACACAATACACAGTGCTCTCACCATTGACGCGTGACCTCTACAAATGATGTATGTTGGAAGAATGGGCACTTGCCTAGTTAACATCATTGTGTGAAAAATAACCAGCCAATATTTAACTTATTCTCCAAACTTCTAGCAAATATATTTCTCTAACATGACCTAAAATTACAGCTAGGTTAGATGTTCAGAAATAGTCGCACTTTTGTAAATATGAGTGAGGGCAAGGCATAGCTAGCCAACTCCCCGTGTTATTTGAATGGAGATTTGACCGAAAATATTGGTATCGAACCGCTCACTTCTGAAGGATGCCACAAAAAAACGGTACAAGCTACATTTAAACTATTCTCTGGCAATCATTATGATGAGTTTCTTATATAGTATGCCGAAATTGGGTACTGTAGGTGATTGACAAAGGGTCGCACTTTTGTGTTTTAGGAAGGATATGTAAACGACAGATAACACCAAAAATATGAAGAAATTATTTCCAAACCGTGTTAAGTCAACAATCATTATGTTGCTCATTTTCAAGAATGCTGGTTAACAAAAAGCAGGCCATTGTCTCATTTCGTGAACAAAGCTCCACTACCATTGTTTCCTTGCGTTTCCTTTATAATCGGTTACCCAACTGAAGCTGTATTATAGCAGCTCATTGCTATATCGCACATATAAAACAGACACATGTGCACAGCCAGAGAAGATCCGATTTAATCAGTTGAGCTGTTTCAATGAGTGTTATCTTGGTTTAATAGCTTTTAATGGGGTTTAAGTCCTGCAAAGGTCGAGGTGAATTCTACTGTAGACATGACTGCATCATGTAGGATAATTTCTAGGCTCCAGGTTATGTAAATTCCAAGGTTCCAGGTATTTACTCCGTATTTCAAACTAATGCACACTTATATATGAAAGGTGATATGACTTGGCAGTAGAACCGGATAGATGACCTTTTACATTAGTGAGAATGTAAAATTTTAGTAAATCAATCCCTTTGAGGATACGCATAACTGCTAACCTGTATTTTGAGAAAACAGCACTTACGTCCTTCTTTCAACGGGGTCTTCAATTTAGCTTTGTAAAAATGGTCTTTGATTTTTTAAATTTTGCATATTTAGAATGTGAATTGTTATGTTCTATTTATATTGCTTGATGTTTATCTAATATCTCTATACCATGTAATATATATGCTAGATAGATTGTTAGACCAGCGTTTTGTTTAATAGGCAGTTTAGGTGCTACACAAATCGCAAATCTGGTGCTACTGTAAATCAGGCTACCTTAGATAAACATGAATATAGATATAGATATAAATGTGCTAATTGCTGGTGAAAATCAGACCCACACCGCTCAGGAAAATGTTGATTGGTAAAGTTCAATATAAACCTCTGTTTTCTAACCTCTTCAGAGCATGAATTATGTGACAATGAATGGCAGATTTTAGAGAGTGAGGATCTGATATGTGATGGCGTTTATCAATGTATTGATATGAGTGATGAACAACAAGATTGCTGTAAGTATTATAGGCAAGCGCCTCATTATCAGTCATTATCAGCAGTAGCAACATTGACACATATGACCACTTTTGCTACCAATTATAGCACATTTGCTAAAAGCAGGCATGTAATTTCAGAGTGTCAAGCAGAATTTCTTTTACAAGGCGTACACGTTCATTGTCAACATTTGGGTAGGCTTCAATACTGTTATCAACTAGTGTCAGATCACGCGAGCAGCTGATCAGTGATAATGCGTAATAAAAAGCTGGAAGCTTAAGGAGGATGTCAAGTCTCAGAAAGTAATAGCCCCGTAACTAGGAGCGTTTTCATTTTGTTGACTGTTTTGCTTCTTAGTTGTCAGGTGAAAAAGTGGGTAAAAATGCAATTAAAAATAGCGCATTGCTCATTTACAGATTAACAGATTGTTTTTTTAAAGCGTAGATATGTGGACAGACATATTTTTACAGATTATTCGTATTGAAAGAAACTTTCTTCAATAAGTTTCGAAATATATGGCACATTGAAAAAGGCAACAGTGTTTGTTAAAGTGTACTAGAGACTGTTGGTTTACTAATTTACTAGGCGCTAACTACTAGGTCTAGATTATCTTTGGCCAATATCTTACATCATTTGCATGATGAACATTGAATAATTTTTCATTAACACTAAGGGGTGTTCCATGGACCCGTGACCTGGGACTGCTGCGATTGCTCGTTTACGCGTAAATTAATCGTGCTAAGGGAAAATTAGATATTTAGTATGGCCCTTGGACTTCCCTATTCTACCAACGAGAGGGTTAACTATAATATTGAACATCTTAACAACATGTAAGCATGTTAATATTTTCTTTGCATAAATGTGAATGTAATTAAACATAAATAAATGCTATTTAATCTAGTTATCTCTAAATATGTTCACCAGAGTGTTTTAAACTTTGACATGTATATGTAAGGAACGTGTAATGGAAGAAACAGTGGTCATTTTTAAACTCATATGAAAAATACTAAATTAAAAAAAAAATAGTTATGTTATAATCATGTAAATTGGTCGCGTTTATTCTATAACATTATATATCAGCACCCGTTTCATACCTAAAATGACAGAAAGCTAAAAAACCAATCTGCGACTCACTTTTTCGCGTACCTTGAAAGCTATTAATTTTATATAGGTCAAAGTTCATTAATCAAATTTCAATTTTTATTGCTGATTTATTGTGTCAAGTAAACATAGTAACTGATTCTGTTGAGAAATCTTGAGAGGTCTTAGGAAAAGTGGTCCTTATTTGCTAACAGTGTCCATGGCTTAGCAAGAGGCATCATAATGTTTCAGCTGATGTAGTGCCATTCCCTGTGAATTAGCAGGAACGCAATGAAATTGCCCTACATGACAAACCCAGTGTTAAAGTCTTAAACAGTTGAAATCGCCATAAAACAAGCTTTAAAATGATATATCACTTGTTATATCTGCTTGGTTAGGTACTCAAATGATTCAAAGGAGGCATGTGAAAAAAAGCCTAAAGAAGGTTTCCCAATCTCAACAGAAACAGTTACTAATATATCTCTATATTATTTACAAATTATCTAAATTTCCCACCTCATGATACGATATGAATGATTCAGAAAAGAAGAACAAAAACGACAAAAAGTTTTCATTGTTCATTTTCATTTCATGCAATGGATTCATTTCGAAGACTATTGTGGAATTGAGCCTAACATCACTTTAGCTGATAATGGCATGGTATTCAACCTAACATCAAGAAACTACCCATCCAATTACATCACAACTTCTGGGAATGACATAACCTGCCAGTGGTTTGTCACTACCTCAGCTGGGTCCAGAGAACTTCAGGGGTCTGGAGCTAGAAGCAGCATCTACATCCACTTTGTAGATTTCTACTTGGATACAAATGATGCTTACTTATATTTTGGACGTGATGAGGCAAATTGGAGAGAAGTGGCACTAACAGGAAGTAGTCTGCCTCGTGATATGATATCACCTAATGGAACTGATATGATAGTGATCACATTTCAGGTTAGCAGATATGCTTATCCACGAAGGGGATTTTACATGGAGCTTTCGGAATATACTGATGAAATAGGTAAGTGGAAGTGTGAAAGATCAGCCTTTTTTTGTTAAAGAAGTATCTAACGTTAAGGGTAAGGAATTAATCAAAAATGCATCAACACAGATGGTTTGGCATCGTTGCGCTTTCCATAATGTACTACGCAAAGCAAAGCTGTTGAATTTTGAAACCCTAAAATTGTTGCTTGCTCAAAGCAGCCGTAAACTAAATAGTAATGCACAAAATAACCCGTCATGAGCGCACGGTTCCTTAAAACGTACCTGAAAAAGATCTACATCTCTGTTTCTGGTGTCTAATTCTGGTAAAATATGCATGCAATTGATACGTAACATAGCCCACCACAAATCAGATGCATAGCTAAAATAAAGTCAAAATCCAAACTTTACATACATATATACTCAAGTAATTACAACATTTTACTCATAGTTAGACTATCTTTTGAATAAAGTGCTCAATCCCAAAAGGGAGAGCGTATAAAAATTCAAAGGTCTGTTCTTTGAATACTCAAGTAATTATATACAAAATATACAACTGCAATTATATACAAAATACAGAGAACGACATATAAAGCTCACAGAGCAGGCGGCAAATTCAAATACACACATCACATACACACATACATACATGCTTACACAATAAAAATATAGTGTATCTGAACATGCTATAAAAAACATTATATCTCTTACCTGATTTTGATCATTTTATTAAGACATTCTGTTTAGTTGGAGGAAGGGCCTAGCCTGCACCCTCGGTAATCAACTTCTAATCAACGTTCAGAAAACATACGTAGGTCAAATTGCAGACAACAGGATTGAAATTTCATGACGAATCGGAAAAAACATTATTTGACCTATCTGAGACCCACACAAGGGACAAAAACTAATAGTACTCCGATTTCAATGAAAATTGTCTCAAATTGTTTGTCATGTAAAATAAAGTCAAATCAGGAATAATTTGCACTACTGTCTGGAATGCTTGTTTATTGCCAAAATCCAGCAAAATGTCAATCCCCATTGCAAACTATAGGGCTTATTGATCATGGCCTATTTTGTAATGTTTCCTACGTATCGAAACATCCTAGATGGTGAGAACTGTTCCTTTATTTGGGTTCCGTTTACATGACGAACAAGCACGCTAGGCCCTTCTTCTAACTAAAGTAATTTTTCCAATGTAGTTGCATAGGTGCATTGAAAAGGGAGTATTAATCTAAAACCATAGACATGTATTTTGTTTAGATAAAATGGACACACGTATAAAATGACTGTTGATTTTATTTACATTCCCACGGCAGGTCAGATCTTTATCTAGTCAACACTCTAACTATACCTGCAGCTCAAACTCTTATCTAATCATCGGGCCTAACCATAACCCTAGTTAGTCGTATCCCTATTTCCGAGAGGAATGTCCACGACAGGGATATCCCTATACTATAATAATCTATTATGTTTGATGATTGTTACTTTAAAAAATTGTAAATGTACTGCAGGGCCCCTTGTTAGTCCACCCTTTTGCTGAATCGGGCTACCTTGGATAAACATGTATAAATAAGTATAGATATAATATTTTATATTGGCTGGTAAAAAATAGGCACTCACCGCTGAGGAAAATGTTCATTGGTGAAGTTTATAAACTATAAAACCTTTGTTTTTAACCTGTTCAGAACATGTATTATGTGACAATGAATGGGAGATTTTAGAGAGTGAGGATCTGATATGTGATGGCGTTTATCAATGTATTGATAGGAGTGATGAACAACTAGATTGCTGTAAGTATAGAGGCAAGAGCCTCCTGAATTCTTTTTACAAGCAGTACACGTTAAATGTTAACATTTGCCAAATATGTAGGCCTTAATACTGTTGCCGACGAGCGACAGTTCACCCGAGCAGCTGATCACGGCAATGTATAATTAAATGTTGGAAGCTTTGAAGCTTACAAAACTTAAAGTAATCTTATTCAAAATTTTCGTTGCTAATTTCATTTTATGAAATGGTTTCATTTTGAAGATTATTGTGGAATTGAGCCTAACATCACTTTACCTGATAATGGCATGGTATTCAACCTAACATCAAGAAACTACCCATCCAATTATATCACAACTTATGGAAATGATATAATATGCCAGTGGTTTGTCACTACCTCAGCTGGGTCCAGAGAACTTCAGGGGTCTGGAGCTAGAAGCAGCATCTACATCCACTTTGTGGATTTCTACCTGGATACAAATGATGCCTACTTATATTTTGGACGTGATGAGGCAAATTGGAGAGAAGTGGCACTAACAGGAAGTAGTCTGCCTCGTGATATGATATCACCTAATGGAACCGATATGATAGTGATCACATTTCAGGTTAGCAGATATGCTTATCCACGAAGGGGATTTTACATGGAGCTTTCGGAATATACTGATGAAATAGGTAAGTGGAAGTGTGAAAGATCAGCCTTTTTTGTTAAAGAAGTATCTAATGTTAAGGGTAAGGAATTAATCAAAAATGCATCAACACAGATGGTTTGGCATCGTTGCGCTTTCCATAATGTACTACGCATCGCAAAGCTGTTGAATTTTAAAACCCTAAAATTGTTGCTTGCGCAAAGCAGCCGTAAACTAAATAGTAATGCACAAAATAACCCGTCATGAGCGCACGGTTCCTTAAAACGTACCTGAAAAAGATCTACATCTCTGTTTATGGTGTCTAATTCTGGTAAAATATGCATACAATTGATACGTAACATAGCCCACGACAAATCAGATGCATAGCCAAAATAAAGTCAAAATCCAAAATTTACATACTTACTCAAGTAATTATATACAAAATATACAACTGTAATTATATACAAAATACAGAGAACGACACATAAAGCTCACAGAGCAGGCATCAAATTCAAATACACACATCACATACACACATACATACATGCTTATTCATTAAAAATATAGTGTATCTGAACATGCTATAAAAAACATTATATATCTTACCTGATTTTGATCATTTTATTAAGACATTCTGTTTAGTTGGAGGAAGGGCCTAGCCTGCACCCTCGGTAATCAACTTCTAATCAACGTTCAGAAAACATGCGTAGGTCAAATTGCAGACAACAGGATTGAAATTTCATGACGAATCGGAAAAAGCATTATTTGACCTATCTGCGACCCACACAAGGGTCAAAAACTAAAAGTGATCCGATTTCAATGAAAATTGTCTCAAATTGTTTGTCATGTAAAATAAAGTCAAATCAGGAATAATTTGCACAGTCTGGAATGCTTGTTTATTGCCAAAATCCAGCAAAATGTCAATCCCCATTGCAAACTATAGGGCTTATTGATCATGGCCTATTTTATAATGTTTCCTACGTATCGAAACATCCTAGATGGTGAGAACTGTTCCTTTATTTGAGTTCCGTTTACATGACGAACAAGCACGCTAGGCCCTTCTTCTAACTAAAGTAATTTTTCCAATGTAGTTGCATAGGTGCATTGAAAAGGGAGTATTAATCTATAACCATAGACATGTATTTTGTTTAGATAAAATGGACACACGTATAAATTGACTGTTGATTTTATTTACACTCACACGGCAGGTCAGATCTTTTTCTAGTCAACACTCTAACTATACCTGCAGCTCAAACTCTTATCTAATCATCGGGCCTAACCATAACCCTAGTTAGTCGTATCCCTATTTCCGAGAGGAATGTCCACGACAGGGATATCCCTATACTATAATAATCTATTATGTTTGATGATTGTTACTTTAAAAAATTGTAAATGTACTGCAGGGCCCCTTGTTAGTCCACCCTTTTGCTGAATCGGGCTACCTTGGATAAACATGTATAAATAAGTATAAATATAATATTTTATATTGGCTGGTAAAAAATAGGCACTCACCGCTGAGGAAAATGTTCATTGGTGAAGTTAATAAACTATAAAACCTTTGTTTTTAACCTGTTCAGAACATGTATTATGTGACAATGAATGGGAGATTTTAGAGAGTGAGGATCTGATATGTGATGGCGTTTATCAATGTATTGATAGGAGTGATGAACAACTAGATTGCTGTAAGTATAGAGGCAAGAGCCTCCTGAATTCTTTTTACAAGCAGTACACGTTAAATGTTAACATTTGCCAAATGTGTAGGCCTTAATACTGTTGCCGACGAGCGACAGTTCACCCGAGCAGCTGATCACGGCAATGTATAATTAAATGTTGGAAGCTTTGAAGCTTACAAAACTTAAAGTAATCTTATTCAAAATTTTCGTTGCTAATTTCATTTTATGAAATGGTTTCATTTTGAAGATTATTGTGGAATTGAGCCTAACATCACTTTACCTGATAATGGCATGGTATTCAACCTAACATCAAGAAACTACCCATCAAATTATATCACAAGTTATGGAAATGATATAATATGCCAGTGGTTTGTCACTACCTCAGCTGTGACCAGAGAATCTCAGGGGTCTGGAGCTAGAAGCAGCATCTACATCCACTTTGTGGATTTCTACCTGGATACAAATGATGCCTACTTATATTTTGGACGTGATGAGGCAAATTGGAGAGAAGTGGCACTAACAGGAAGTAGTCTCCCTCTTGATATGATATCACCTAATGGAACCGATATGATAGTGATAACGTTTGTGGTTGAAAGATATGCTTCTCCTCGAAGGGGATTTTCCATGCAGCTTTCTGAAAATACTGATGAAATAGGTGAGTAGGAATGTGGAATTAAGAGATTTGCAACAAAAAAACTGCATTGTAATACAATTACTTACAAGAATACGAACTATTACTTTGTGATACTATGGAATGTTTTTAACCTCTTCAGATCATTTATTCTGTGACAATGAATGGCAGATTTTGGGCAATGAGGCTTTAAGATGTGATGGTATAAATCAATGTAGTGATAGGAGTGATGAACCACTAGATTGTGGTAAGTGTTGAGTCAAAAAGCAAATTTATTTTTTCAATGAATACACAATCACTCTCAACATTTGCCACCTGGCTATAGCTTTTGCGACTATTGGCAGATCGTGCAAGTAGCCGATCAACAGCACTGCCCAAATACATGCTGGAAGCTTAATTTATAGAGGGATCTATTAACTCCAAGATATGCATCAAATAAAAGTTAACGATGTTACTTCTTCACACGAGATACAAACAAGTGTATTATTTTTCGAAATCTAAATATAAAACGAATCTAAATTTAAACACCGCTAGTTGGTGAAAAAGCACCTGTTTTGGAACTATTTCTTTTTTAATGTTCGCTTTGATTTTTTTGTTTGTCCTTAATCTTGAGACTATTACTGACCACATTAAGTACATTTTAGACTCATGAACTTTTGAAATGTGAGCTTTTATCGCATAACTTTATCTCATTGTTCCAAAACCTCAGTAATAAAAAATAGCGCATTGTGCATGCTCTGATTTTTTGTAGAAACATGTAATTCTTTGATGTTTTCCATTTTCTTCTGAGACTCGTTTCTTCTGAGATATTAACAACTTTCTGGGAACCAAGGGAGAACAGTGCCAGTGCATTGATTGGTCACCCCAAGTTAAATAGGAATTAAATAAATAAATAAATAAATAAATAAATAAATAAATAAATAAATAAATAAATAAATAAATAAAACTTACATAATTATTTAGCTTAATTTGGTCAATAAATCAAGCATAAAAGGCTGATATTCAAAAATTAAATATAAAAACAAACGTTTCTGCATAAGGATGCTGTCTCAAGATTTAAAAAAAAAACTCATCGTGATTGAGTACATTTTAAACATTTTGATTTAAAAAAAAGCAAAACTCGTGTTTTGTGATTTTGTCCAAACTGGTTATTTCTACCTCAAATCGTTATTTATATTTATATTTCTTGATTATTTTCCTTTCAAAACATTTACACTTTTTATTGTAAGACGTTGCGGCACTTACACTTACTTTACTTCTGAGACTTTATTATCCCCTATTGGGCTATTCCAGTTAAAATTCATACACCCCCTATGAAAGACATGACCTTAATGTCCCACATAGGGGGTGTAAATTTCAAACGTTGTCACCTATTCAGGTAACCCCATTTGAAATTCACACTCCCTGTGTGGAAGACTAAGGACATATCTTCCGTAGGGGGTGTACGGATTTCAATTGAATAGCATAATGTGCGCAAATATTGTTAAAATAATTCTGCTTTTAAAGGTAGGTGCAGATTATTTCTTATTGTGTTTTGTACCTCACACTGAGGCATGTACCGAAATTATTCAATTCTCAAGTTTTGAGGTAAATTGCACCGACCATTTTGATATTAGAAGTAAAAACAATGCATCATAACGGCCCATAGAACGGTATGTGTGGTATACCACAATTGGGAATGACGAAATATATTTTAGGACTAAATTTTCACCTGCATTATGAGAAAAATGTGAGCTTAGTAGACTGTTTGAGGTGAAAAGTGTGGTACATTTAAAAATGTGTGTCTTTGTTTGCTTATTTGGTCACGGAATAAGTTCAGTGACAGTTTTGTTGTTGTTTTACATCGTGCGATGAATGTTTATTTTATTGTCCTTTTTCATTGTCATTAACACAGTTTGTCCAGAGCCTGAGATAATAATACCAATAGATACTAAGGTCAATGTGATGTCTTATAGCTATCCTAATAATTACATGAATAACATGCGGTGTTTCTGGACTGTGCGGTGCCAGGAAGGTGGCAGAATACTAGTGCAGTTCATAGACTTCTATACGGAAAGAGGCTATGACAACTTGTACATCGGAACAGCACAGAATGGACGACTTTTGGAATATACGGGTAATTCCCTGCCTGATTTGGATGTTTTGTCACCAGCTGATGGAAGCGCCCTCCATTTTGAATTCTATACAGATGGAAGTATAACATCACGTGGCTTTCATATTTGTTTGACAAATATAAATGCAGAAGGTAATAGAAAGAACTTGGATAGAAATAACATAACTCATACGAAACCCATAAATATTTTATTATTTTGTTTTGGATCCAAAATTTTCACATACTTGGATTCATCATAACATGATAGCTGAATTGGATGTTATTTTCTAATTATTATTATTATCATTGTTATTATTATTTTTAAGCTGGATCTAAGTACTTGCGTTCTAACTGTTCATTAGCACAGTACTAAATACTGTTATTCATAAAACAACCGAAATCAAATTTGTCTTTTTATCATAATGCTATCCAGAAGTAAATTGTTCAAAAAGACATGTTTAAGAAAGCAGCTAAATATATTTAAGCAATATAGGTTTATATGCTTATAGGGTTATCAAGGGGGTAATCCTTAGCATTAGACTTTTATATTGTTGTACTTTACATGATATAGGTTGGAATGAATCAGGTGCGTAGCACTAAAGCACGTATTCAAATATATACTTCACTAATGGGTCAACAGGGGAGTAAAAACAACCTTACGCAATCTCCCTCATATATTATATAATATATCATTCAATTTTTAATGTACCTTATATGCAACTTTCATAATTATGTGAAAATTGTAATTCTGATGAGATGTTGATATGCTGAAATAAATCAAATCAAATATTAATATTTCTAAAATTTTATATTTCTCCATTAAATCGTAGACCTAGGGAAATTGTCAATTTTTAAAGGAGGGTTTCAATACATAGTTAAAAATTCCCTTTTCCGTGTGATTTTAGCTCCTGCAGTATGCACATAGTACATGCAGTTTGGTCAGCTAAAACAATTTTCAGTTTTGGTTGTTGCCAGTGTTGCCACATTTCACAATGAGTATGGCATTCAATTGGTTTCGTCTCATATACACTTTATGCTTGTTAAAAGATAAAACGGCTATAGAAAGTGTGTTCTCTAAACAACATGTATTATGCCGTTTTATTGGTCTTTTAAACCGTGTGTTAATATTACTATTAACAATCTTGTTTGTTATTTCCAGACTTGGTAGTGTGTCCTGGAAATCAACTTGAAGTGATTGATGAGTCAATGTTTTGTGATGGCTTCAATGACTGTCAGGATAGAAGTGATGAAGGCATTCTAGCAAATTGCTGTAAGCTATACTCATTAATAAAATCCATGCACCCGCCCACCCCCACACCACACACACCATCTACAACATTTATTCGTCGGCAAACGAAGACAGTGTCCTACATTGATGAGCGCTCTTGTGTTTTTGCTGATTTTCTGAGCCTAACCGGGGACGTTGACTTGTTTTACACAAATTTTACAAACATTTTTTGGATTTTTAAAATCTATCAACTGGGGACTGATTTTTATATTAACATTAGAAGACTCAAGACCCCTGTTGAGGTAACATACACGGTTGAGGTTCATGTTAACGTTCGCGTTTACCAGCAAGCACCTACGCCAAAACACCACTTGTAAATACCTCTCCGAACAAGGAGCTTAAATTCCAAACAAGCGAGGACCTTTAACTTGGACGAGGACTTTGTACACCTGAAACTCTGTCCCAAACCGTTAATCTGTTTGAGGATTTTACAATTCACCAGAGACGTGAACGTACATCAGCAAACGAGGCATGGTCTGCTTAAATTTTAAGTCGTTCACAATTCTCTGGTGGGGAAAGGAACCGCGGATGTCCGCGGTTGGTGTGTGTTTGCAGTTATCGGGAATCCTATTTGAATGTATAATGTACCAATGGATGGGTTTTGTTATCATCGTTCCAATTGATACCAATGTCATAATGATGTCATAATCGACCAAAAACTCGGAAATAGTGTGATTGTCATTCATGTCGTCAGTATAAATTGGCCAAAAAATTGGATTTTACTATTTATCACTAGAATTTATAGGAAACCATAAGTATATAGGAAGTTTCGTTTAGTGCCATGATGGACGAAAAAAGTTACTTGGTCCTCACCCCCCACCCCCAACCCCACTCAAAGTTAGACGGCGTACCCTATGGTGGTCAATTTTATGTAAGATTGATGAAATGATTGTGTGCATATTTAAGCTTACTTTCATCAAGAATTTTCCTTTTATCTTAGTGTAATGATATTTTTGCGAGTAAAATGGTATTTTGTATTTGACATTATGTAATAAGCGTCTTCGTTTCGACTTGTTCATTTGCAGCTTTGCCACTATGTGATCCTGATGAGTTTCAATGTTTCGATGGATCGTGCATACCTAGATACATGGAGTGTGATTTAAGACGGAATTGCCACTTTGGAGAAGATGAGATGAACTGTGACTGTAAGCTTTGCCCTGTTGATGTACATCAATAAATAAGGCTTATGAAGTATGCATGGTTTTTGAATGTGTATGTCTGTATAATGGGCTGACCCTGGTATGTCATCTGCATTAGACTGCCTCCACCAGTGGTCCACATTGCGCTTGTAACGTGATATGTTTCGTTATCCCAATTGTTTACGAATGAGGGCAGCTGTCGCTTTTTCTGTTCTGTACATATAAAATTTGAATTTTTGTCAGTTTTTTAGTTCAAAACGGACGGTTGTTTGTCTAAGACTATCATGTTCTTTCAACACATATATTCAAGTGCAAGCCTTAAAATCGGCTTCTTTAGAAAGCAAAAATTGCGGGAGATATTCATCATTTTCTACCCCGGCATCCAAAACGTGCATAGCACATACACGTGTATCGATCCCGGGTATTGATTGTAGTCTCCCTGCTGTACAGTGTAATTATTTACCTGGCGATGTGGATGTGTGGTGTTGATATTAGTCATAACACTAAGTGGCGCAGCATGGGTTGTAGGGGTACAAGATAATAAACCGACTGGAAACTCCAGCTTTGGCACTGGTAATCCATCTGGTGTCAGGATGAGTTGTTAATTAACCATTTCGGTAAATTACAAATGCCTTTTTGATTGGAGCCCCTGATGACGCGATATCGCTGCGCATATCTTTACCGCGCAATTCATCGATGTGATCATCTTCGTCGCTCAAGTGGAACATTTTGAATCTCGCAGTACAGATGTGTGCATCGATGATGTACCGAAAATTTCAATAGCAGTCGCATGTGAAACAGGCGACAGTGCTTGCCAAAGGTACTGGAGACTACTACAATCTCCAGGTCACCTCTGGGCAATAGGTTGCTTTATTGTCCTCATGAGCATTTTTAAATACTTGTATTAAAATACTTGTTTATCAAATAAGAAGGCAATTTAAGTTAACCTGAGCGGAGTAAATTCCCTGTGAATTAGCAGGATCGTAATCAAATAGCAAATGCTACAAAGGAAGCATGTGAAAAAATATTCAGCTGTCTCACTGAACAGAAATATAGCTAACAATAGTTACTTAAATCTATATATCTAAATACCTTAACTTCTCACCTCATGATATGAATGATTCAACACGAGAAAGGAAATACAACCAAGACCTACAAACAGATTTTCATTGATCATTTTTATGCGATGTTATTATTTTATAGTTTGTGGAATTGAGCCTAACATAAATTTAGCTGATAATGGCACGGTATTCAACCTAACATCATTAAACTACCCATCCAATTACTTAACGAGTTATGATAGTGACATCATATGTCAGTGGTTTGTCACTACCTCAGCTGGGTCCAGAGAATTTCAGGGGTCTGGAGCTAGAAGCAGCATCTACATCCACTTTGTGGATTTCTACTTGGACACAAATGATGCTTACTTATATTTTGGACGTGATGAGGCAAATTGGAGAGAAGTGGCACTAACAGGAAGTAGTCTGCCTCGTGATATGATATCACCTAATGGAACTGATATGATAGTGATCACATTTGAGGTTCGCAGATATGCTTATCCACGAAGGGGGTTTTACATGCAGCTTTCTGAATATACTGATGAAATAGGTAAGTGGAAGTGTGCAAGGTCAGTCTATTGAGTTTACGGGTGCTTAGTGCGAGCAAAATTGTCAGGGTTTCAGAATTCAACAGCGCATGCCTTGCGTTGCGTAGTACATTGTATATAGTTAGTGGGGGTAAATGACCACAGGGGTGAAGTTGTGTAATAATATTTTGTTTTGTTTTGTTTTTTTGTTTTTGTTTAGTTTTTGTGGTTTTTTTTGCATTATGTAACAACCAGGGTGTGTAGATTCAGAATATACCGGGAGCCAAGAGGACACCCTTGAGCAAATTGAGTTATTGATGTCAAAGGTCACATAAGGGGATTAATTAAATACTTCTATCAAGTTATAACATATCACAAGTTCTTCCTCGGGTCACAAGAAGTAATACACGTCAATGCTAATAAAGCTCTAGAATGCTCTAGAAAGCTCTAGAAAGGGTAAAAAGAAACTTGTACATGGATAAAATGTTCAAAATTTTACCCACGTTTTAGATGTTTCCCCGGGGATGTTTCATCGCTCGTGCGGAAGATTTCATCAATATTGCGTCCTGGTGAATTTATTTAAAGACACAAAATGTATAGTTTGTCATATCTACGGAGTCTAGATTACATGTTATGACGTATGAACTGCCAAGGTACTATATACTCTATAGTTGTTGAACTCGGACCATGATTCTAGAAGAAAATGGCCTCTCAGTATAGCAAACTATGCCTTTTTTGTATTAATTTGTAAAGACAAATAAATTGGTACACTTGTATTCAATTTGGAGCATTTTGAATTTTTTACTTATTTTTGACCTATATCTCATGAATGAATCCTGAAAAATACACGACCTTTGACGTTTTTATTCCTTGGGACCAGAGGACCATTATATGATATATTATATCTTGATTAAAGGATTTAAAACACTTAATCACCTTGTGTGATCTTTAATCTCAGTAACTACATTTGCTCAATGGTGCCCTCGTGGTTCTCGACGAGGTTGAATCTAAAACTACATCCCTCCTCCATTACTGGAAGCAAAACATTGCATTTGCATGCAACTTCACTGTCATACTGTGTCGTCAATGATATCTATCTTCAACTAAGCAAGCTTAACGATGCTGAAAAATCTGTGCTGATGATTATAGAGGTGTCACTTTATAAAAATGAATCACATTTAAATTGATTGTTAATTTTAATAACATGTCCACTACTGTAGGCCAGATATATACCTTGTCTGTGGGTCACGTAAGCAATTCATTTTAGCCTCAATCCTCAATCCAAACCTCAATAGTCCAAACCCTAACTATATCTACAGCTCTAACCCCCAACTAATCATTGGGCCTAACCATAACGATAGATAGGACGTATCCCCATCTACGGTATAGATATCCCTATAATATAATAATGTATTATGTATTTGATGATTGTTGCTTTAAAAAAATTGTAATGCATAGCGGGCGTCGTGTTAGTCTAGCTTTTTGCTGAATCGAGATACCTTCAATGCATAAACATAAACAAATAAATATAAAATTATTGTGGTAATGGCAGGTGGAAGTTGACATTCACAGCTCAGGATATATTTTTGTGAAGTTTAATATGAAATCGCTTTTTTACCTCTTCAGACTATGTATTCTGCGACAATGACTGGCAGATTTTGGGTAGTGAGGATTTGATATGTGATGGCATTTATCAATGTAGTGATAGGAGTGATGAACCACGTGAATGCTGTAAGTATAGAGGCAAAAGCCTCCCAAAGGGTTAAGCACAATTCCTTTTTACACGAGTTCACGTTCGCTGTCAAAATTTGGCTAGGAATTAATAGTGTTGCCGACTAGCGGCAGATCACGCAAGAAGCCAATCAGCGGCACTCCATAATTAAATGCTGGAAGCTTAAGGAGGCTTTCAAATCGGAAATTCGCACGATATACAAAAGTAAAGAAAAAGAAAATGAATCTTAACATAAACACTAGTTGGTGCCAAAATTGTCGGTTTTTGAAGAAATTCACGCACATAAAATACGTTTTTGACCTTTTTTGAAGAAATATTTAGATAAATTCTTATTCAAAAATTCTCATTTGATGCGATGCTTTCATTTTGAAGATTATTGTGGAATTGAGCCTAACATTACTTTACCTGATAGTGGTATGGTATTCAACCTAACATCAAGAAACTACCCATCCAATTATATCACAACTTCTGGGAATGACATAACCTGCCAGTGGTTTGTCACTACCTCATCTGTGACCAGAGAATCTCAGGGGTCTGGAGCTAGAAGCAGCATCTACATCCACTTTGTGGATTTCTCCTTGGATACATATGATGCTTACTTATATTTTGGACGTGATGAGGCAAATTGGAGAGAAGTGGCACTAACAGGAAGTATTCTGCCTCGTGATATGATATCACCTAATGGAACTGATATGATAGTGATCACATTTGAGGTTAGCAGATATGCTTATCCACGAAGGGGATTTTTCATGGAGCTTTCTGAATATACTGATGAAGTAGGTGAGTGAACCTATGTGTCAAAGAAGTAAGAGTGCGACATTGATAAGGAATGAAGGGTAAGGGATTCAGAATTGAGAGATTGGCAGCAAAATAAAACTCTAATGTAACGTAATTACTTACAAGAATTACGTGCGTGATATTTCTGTGTGATACCAGGGAAATCTCGTAGTTCACCGATTTAGTGCCTTCCTGAATAAGCGACCTGTACCTAATTATAATAAATATATAGCAAAACTTTATAAAATGCTTTCATATCAATGTACATAATTATACAATTCAATTTGGTTAAGGGATCTGGAATGCGCGTTTTGAGCGTTTCGACAGTATTTTTTATGGGACATGAGAGCACCTCAGACGTATCAAATTGCATTCTAAATACGAAGCATGTCTTTCTGATATCAAATAATTTTCATTTTTTGAAATTCACGATATAATACAAATTTTATGACAAATTTATTAAAATTTGATATTTTCAAATTTTTGATATATAACTGTCCTCGAAGTATATTTTATAAATCTAATGATACATTCTTAAAGTGTATGTAACTGGGAGGAAAAGCCGACGATAAATTGAAAATTTTGACCTTTCATATTGATGATATGGATTTTTCCCCAAAAGACCTAATTTTTTGTGTGTTTTGGGAAAAAATCCATATCTTCAATACGAAAGGTCAAAATTTTCAATTGATCGTCGGCTTTTCATTCCACCTACATACACTTTAAGTATAAATTATCAGATTTATAAAGTTTACTTCGAGTACTGTTAAATATCAAAAATATCAATTTTTAATGATTTGCCATAAAATGTGTATTACGTTGCGAATTTCAAAAAATCAAAATCACTTGATATCAGAAGGACATTCTTCGTATTCAGAATGCAATTCGATATGTCTGATGTGCTCTCATGTCCCACAATAAATACTGTCCAAACGTTCATACCCCTTCCCATAAATGTCTTAACAAAATGAAGAAAAATCTGTCGCAGGATATTAACTTCAGCATGTTCAGGTACACTGGATTTTTAATATTTTATACACATGTATGCAAATTTCCCACGTTCACTTTATTCATAATTTTAGTTTTATATGCGCTCCACAAAAACAAAACAAAAAACAAAACAAAAACAAAACAAATAAACAGCACTTCCACCAAACGAGGTATTTAATTTAGCTTTAAATAATGGTCTTTGATGTTTGAATTTGTAATATGTCATATGTAAATTATTATGTTCATATGCAGCAAGAATATATTATATAAAAAATATCATTATTATTCAAAAGATAGTCTAACTTGAGTAAAATGTTGTTATATATATATATATTTATAAAGTTAATTGGTAAAGTTTAATATGAAACCTGTTTTTTAACCTCTTTAGATTATGTATTCTGTGACAATGAATGGGAGATTTTGGATACTGAGGATTTGATATGTGATGGCATATATCAATGTAGTGATAGGAGTGATGAACCAGAGGAATGCTGTAAGTATGGGCGCAAGAGCCTCTTTTTAAAGAGGCTCTTTAAAAATGTGTCAAGCAGAATTTCGTTTGCAAGCAGTACACGTAAGTTGTCAACATTTGCCAAATAGCTGGGCGATCAGGGACACAGCGTAATTAATTGTTGGAAGCTTTCCTTAAAAGGGGGCTGTCAAGTCTCAGAAAGAAAAGTACTTAACCTTCTTCTCAGGACATACAAAAGTTGATGCCAAAACTATTATTTTGGAAAAAAATCACACAAAAGACATGGTTTTTTCCTTCATGTTTTTGATATCAGATATATGCCTTATTTCAAATTTCTGACTAAATAAGACACATTTTAGGCATACTTATTTTGGCCCCAATTATTTTGCCTGTTATTTAAAAAGAATCACTCTTTCGATGTGTTGATTGTAAAATATTATGGGTCCCTACGACTCCTCTAACTACCCAACGGGCAGTGTGCTACTGTTATATACATACGCTTTTATAAATACGCACGTGACCACCTCCGCGCTGCCATAACATTTGAATGCAAAGACGGAAGAACATGAGACTACTTTGCAGCAAAATTGTCTATTTTGTTCAACTTTGTGATTATATTGTAAACATTTCCGTCGTTGAATATTTTTTCCGTCATCATATACTTAAAAAATGTTGTTTTTGATAACATTTTACAAATTCTGAATCCTCCCATGAGTAATAATTTTGCTATTCAATTAATACTGAAATGTCCTGGCCTACGGGTGTCTTCCCATCTTTTCTGGTTTTAGTGTTTCTTATCTTTGTAAGGTAAATTAAGCTTGACTTTGGCGATGCAATTTCGCCAACGACTTGGACTTACGTATTGACTGGGACGAATGATTGACAGCTCGACAACGAATTGCGGACCTCTTGTTTTGTTTACAGTGCTACACAGGGCGCACAATCTGATTTGGCGTATTTTAGGCCTTTTTCTATTCGTAGAAACAAAATTATCACTGCTTTTCTGTGTGTTTAGATGTATTCTGATTACCAAATTTTATGACGCAAATTGCATTTAAATTGTCCCATCACTTCTCTTCCTCGTATATTGTGGATGCCGCGGCATTTGCGGTGTGGGGTTGGTAGACGCATTTCTGGTAATAAGGTCGACGAGATGCGGCGACGTAAGGCGGCGCATCGCGTCGCCCTCGCGCTCTTACGTCGCCACTCCCTGATTGGCCGGTGTTGTTGTTAGGCTAACTAGCATGTGAGAGGAGCGTGGGCCATTTAATCGCTGCGCAAGTTCACTTCTGATTTAGAGCTCATTTAGTTAGCACGTACTTTTTTGCTGCACTGTTTGACGATAATTTTACTTTATATTTAGAGACATGACTTTTGTCTTTAAAGCGGCAGTCTCTGTACGATAGGTTCATAATTTTTGATGAATAAATCGTGTTCTTAACTTTGTGATTATACTTTTGTTTGTCGTTTAGCTCAATGTTTTCTGTTCTCTGTGTTACGTATTATTTATCGGGAAATCATCCATATATACCAGACCCGGAATAAATCATTACAATACTTGATGATATTATCTAGAGAGTTCCTATCCTTTTCTGTATAGTGGTCAATGCATGAGGACTTGGTTACGCTCGCTGGTCTTGTCCATGAGTCACGTGCGTATTTATAAAAGCACATTTATAATTATAACCAAAGTACACTGACGGGAGGGTCAACTATATGTAATATTGAAAATCTTAACAACATGTAATCATGTAATCTTTCTGTATATAGATATAAATGTAATTCAACATAAATAATACCAGTTTGTCCGAGCTCCATTTCTTCATTTAAACATAATGTTAATTAATTCAGTTATCCCTTAAAATGCTAACCAGAGTGCTTTTAACTTTGACATGTGTATTAACGTAATCGTTATGGAAGAAACAGTGAACGCATAACGAAAACTACTTTACACATAAAACGTTTTAAATGTTTTCATGACCTTTAATGTTATAAAAGCGTTTTGACCCAATCCAAAACGCATTTCTAACACGTTTAAAATGTTTTAAAAACATGTTTGTTTCGTGAGAGAAGGCCTGCGGGAAAGTAGTACTTATCTATAAACGGGAGTGCACGTGGCTTGGAAGTGTAAAAAAAAATAAGGCAGCATATGTTTCAGCTGATGTTGTGCCATGCCCTGTGAATTAGTAGGAACGCAATCAAATATCAAATGCTACAAAGGAAGCACGTGAACAAATTCAAAGCCAAAGAAGCAGGAATAGTTACTCTGTTTACTTGTATCTATATGTGACCGTACACCACGAATGCACAGTAAAGTCCCCCTCTGGTAATTTTAACTTTTTTTTGCATATTTGCAAAGAGCATGTCTCAAGGATTAAAATGACACCTAAATGATTTTAGGTTGTCATGAATCAAAACGCGAAACCGAGAAAAACGCGTTCAAAGTTAAGGAAGCAAAAAATTACCAATTTTGAAATGAAAAACATTATATTTCCATAGCAACCAATATTTTCCTTACATGCTATTTGCTTCACATTTTACACAGACGCAGTATAGGTATTATTCAATGAGCTGTTTAATAAAGCATTAAATGGTGCAAACAATAAACTTCTTCTGAAAGACGAGATTAAGCATATTGTTCAAAATATTTAAAGGAATTTCAAGTCTATTAACTACATCTCATGACTGAATCGTTACTGGAGTTTTTAGGATAAAAGAGAGTTAGTAATTTGCTCTTTCTAATGTATTTGAATAATTTTAAAAGTGCTAATTATTTTAAATTAATTTTGCACGTGTAGTTAACTTCTGCGAGGCATAATCATGCGATATGGTCGCGTTTCGACCAATCACAACTGACGTTTTGTACTTCGTTAGGAACCATTGTTTGTGTCAAGATAGCTCTGTAAACGGGTCTCCCTTTGGTTACTTTTACGATTATTTAACAGATTGATGCTAAAAGTAGCTTTTTGGGACTTTCCTCTTTCCGGTGATAACAAACACGCCGATTTCACGGCTCTGTTGTAATTTTTTTATCAAGTTTGTAATTTTTCTTACATCAGATGGGCCTCAGAAAATGTAGGTTATTTCATATTTTTACTTTAAAATAAAACTTTGTTGGTGTTTAGAAGAATGTTTAAACATTTCAAATCTGCAAAAATTTCAATTTCGCCAAAAGCGGCTCGCTCGCTTATTCGTGACGTACGGTCATTTATTATCCAAACATGTGAATGAGTAAAAAAAAAACCTCTCATCTTCCACTTCATTTTATGCAATGATTTCATTTTAAAGATTATTGTGGAATAGAGCCTAACATCACTTTACCTGATAATGGCATAGTATTCAATCTAACATCAAGAAACTACCCATCCAATTACATCACAACTTATGGGAATGAAATAACCTGCCAGTGGTTTGTCACTACCTCAGCTGGGTCCAGAGAATTTCAGGGTCTGGAGCTAGAAGCAGCATCTACATCCACTTTGTGGATTTCTACCTGGATACATATGATGCCTACTTATATTTTGGACGTGATGAGGCAAATTGGAGAGAAGTGGCACTAACAGGAAGTAGTCTGCCTCGTGATATGATAGCACCTAATGGAACTGATATGATAGTGATCACATTTGAGGTTCGCAGATATGCTTATCCACGAAGGGGATTTTTCATGGAGCTTTCTGAATACACTGATGAAATAGGTGAGTGAACTAATGTGTCAAAGAAGTATGAGTGCGACATTGTTAAGTAATGAATTGGTGTCTTCTCTTAATAAGCGTCCTGTACATAATGTTTCAAATAACAAAAATGTCTAAAATGCTTCCGTATCAATTCATGCAACTAAATTCGGTCAAATGTTTTAACAAAATTAACAAAAACAGGATTACAATGATTCTCACTTCAGCATGTCCATGTACACTGTATTCATGTTTATCTACATCTATGTATGTTTCCCATGTTTACTTTATTCATGATTTTATTTTAATATGCTCTCAACAAAAGAAAAAGAAAAACGCCAAAAACGGCAAAAACGGCACATAATCTGCCAGTGGGCCCCGTGTTTTGCTGAATCGGACTACGGTTGATAAATTTGAATCAACTATAAAAAATAAACTAATAGCTAGTGAAAATGCGACTCTGCTATCTAAAAATGTTTTAAATCCTGTTTTTAACCTCCTCAGATTATGTATTCTGTGACAATGACTGGGAGATTTTGGGTAGTGAGGATTTGATGTGTGATGGTATAAATCAATGTAGTGATAGGAGTGATGAACCAGAGGAATGCTGTAAGTATAGAGGTAAAAGCCTCCCAAAGTGTCAAATTGAATTTCCTATAAGCGTTACAAGTTCGCTGTCAATATTTGTCAAATAATAGGGATTTTAAACATTGCATTGCTAACTATCGGCGGATCGTGTGATCAGCATGAACTGCGTAATTACATGCAAGAAGAGGGATTTGTGAGATTTCATGAAACTTCGGCCCTCGGTTTTTTTTTTATCAAACTTCAGTTTTTAACATGTACACAATGTTTGTCCACTATACTATACTGTTTTCGCTATACTGTATTATACTATACTAAATTCGTTTTGACCAAGAAAATCGATCGTTTTGGTCCGAGACGAAATACTTGCAAAATGCAAGATAATGCCACTTGCACACAAAAATTGATATTAGCCAGTGTCTAAATCGTGTTCACAGAGTTTGGATCATCAACGCGGACGTCGACTGCAGACGACAGGTTTCAAATTTTGTTTAAATTTTTCACAAAATTCAGAATTGTAAATTTTCATGACCATATTTGGAATCAGCATGACAAATGCGTTAAAATGAGTACAAACAAGCCGTTCGGTGGTTCTTAAGATAGATCTTGATATTTTGAGAAAATATCTCAAAACTAGATCCAAACGCAGTTTTTATTGAAAAACATAGCAGCGTGACGGTATGTTAACACATGAATTGTTGCTACCCAGTGTATATTGTGTAGTTGCTCTTGTCATGCTTGTTTTACATCGCATGATTAATTCAAGTCAGTTTACATTTAAAGTCCCATTTTCATTGTCTTTAATGCAGTTTGTTCAGAGCCCGAGATCATAATACCAAGAGATACCAAGGTCAATTTGACGTCTTATGGCTATCCTAATAATTACATGAATAACATGCAGTGCTTCTGGACTGTGCGGTGCCAGGAAGGTGGCAGAATACTGGGGCAGTTCATAGACTTCTATACGGAAAGTAGTTATGACAACTTGTACCTTGGAACAGCGCAAAATGGAAGACTTTTGAGATACACGGGTAGTTCCCTACCTGATTTGGACGTTTTGTCACCAGCTAATGAAAGCGCCCTCCATTTTGAATTCTATACAGATGGAAGTGTAACATCACGTGGCTTTTATATTTGTTTGACAAATATAAATGCAGAAGGTAATGCTTGGATACCTGTAAATGGTAACCTGTCATAATTTGGGTATACATTAACTAAGACACGGATGATTTATGATCATGCAAATGAGGCTACTCTCCAAGTGGTGAAATAGTTAGACACTTAGATTGCGCGAAAAGCTGCACGATTCTAGAAACCCGATAATGCACTTAAGGCCTCGGATAGCGATGTTATGGGAAATGCTTAAAAATTTATATTTTTGAAATTTAACAGTCCTCGAAGTAAATTATATAAATCTAATGATATGTATTTCAAAGGTATGTAGATGGGATGGATAGCCGACAATCAATTGAAAATTTTGACCTTTCATTTTGGAGATATAAATAAAAATCCATATCTATGATACAGCTGAGATTTATCAACATAGAACGTACCAATTATATTCTGCCGCTTTACAATTACAATGTCTTCGAGTGAAGTGCAAAAATCTGAGGACCGGTTACTAATCCCTGTAGAACACCGCTCAACAATACATGACGCATGGACTAAGAGTCACCAATGTTAACCATTTGTTTGCAATCAAGTATGTATGAGTCAAACCATTGAGTTGCAACACCTGTAACGCCAAATCTTATGCCCCTGAATGAGGACATCTATGGTCAGAAGAAGAACTCTGGGACAGCTATGATATCTGTTGCGATGAGCACTTTGCGATGAGCGCTCAGGGTATAATTTGTTGTAGGATAAACCTGGAGTTGTTCCACCGTAACCTTTTCAGATGAGTTGAATGACCTCAGCTGTCTTGAATGTTGAAGAGAAGGAACCAAAAAGCAAAGAGTCATTGATTAAATGCGTGAATGTTGGCAGAAATACATCCAAGCATGACAAGCCAAGTCGGCATTGGATCTAATGAACATGACTTGGGAGACGTACTGTCAATCAATTTGCGAGCTTCATCTTCCGGCTGGCGGACAAAGTACGGAATTCATAAAATACGTGAGATTAGTCTGAACAGTCTGAACAGAATGGTTAATATTACAATTTCGTTTTAATTTTCGTTTATTTTCGTGTTTTTTTAATGTTTTAAAACTTGTTTGTAATTTTCAGAATTGGTGGTGTGTCCTGGAAATCAGCTTGAAGTGATTGATGAGTCAATGTTTTGTGATGGCTTCAATGACTGCCAGGATAGAAGTGATGAGAGCATTCTTGCAAATTGCTGTAAGCTATACTAATGCAGTATAAATGAGAAAATCAATAAGTTCCTTTAAGGATGGAATATATAGGAAAAATTGATGTGACTGTTTTATACGTCATGCAATTTCATGCAATTTGTGCAAAATTTACATCAACAAAGGTAAGATGTCAAAAAATGACAAATGTAGCTACTGCATAGCGCTTTCCCTCCACACCTGGGGCAGGATAAAGCGGCGTGACGGTTTAAGGGGGAATAATACCCTGATTTTCATCAGTACCCCTCTTCTTCTTTTTCTTGCAAATTTATAAAGTACATAAATATGTGCATCACCTCATGTCATGAACTTATAAAATATATCTACATACAAAGTGTTTTAAAACCATTTTAGTAAGTCATTTTAGCCCTATATATTTTTTGTTTACTGTATCCTAGTAACTGAGATGTGTGTTTCATAACAAACCATAATTTATTCTATTGAACATGTCCAAGTAGAATACATGAATAGAATACATTAAATCCTTTGTTATACTATCTATAGAAATGTACTCACTGATTATAAGACTTCATAACTCCAAACTTTTCTGTCTTTTCTGTCATTTCTGTTATTTCTGTCATTTCTGTTTTCTGTCTTTTACAGCTACCGTGTCTATTCTTAGACATGGTTTATAAGCTTTTTCCAATAGCTGCTTGAAATAATATCTTCGGTAACAGTATGTTTGAGTAAAGTGTAGGGCTGATAATACATGGGCTCAGTGATCCTGATCTTTGGGGCTTTCTTTCACTCTTTCATTCGGGCAACTGATTTTACTTTCCTTTAAAGCTTAACAGCCAATTCTGTTTCAGCAGCTTTACATCAGCTTTACGCCAGCCCCTCTCCTCCTCTGGTACCGTCTTTAAATGTCGGAAGGTGTAGACTTCTACTGCTTCCACCACAATATAAACAAAATCTGAAAACAGCGAAAAAATCCTATTTTTTAACAAGCTGAATAGCATGTGTTATACATCATGGGCAGTTCCGTGCAATGGTTATCAGTGCTCAGCAACTAAGGAGCACCATGTGGTAAGTAATCGCTTATTACACACGGTATTAGTTTTGTCTTTTACAAATGTAATAAGTCTCTTCGTTTCAACTTGTTAATTTGCAGCGGCACCAGCATGTGATCTTGATGAGTTTCGATGTTTAGATGGATCTTGCATACCGGGATACCTGGAGTGTGATGGCAGACAAAATTGCCCATTTAATGAAGACGAATCTCGTTGTGGTTCTACATGTAAGCTATGCTCTGTTAATTTACATTATTTAGAAAAGATGGTCATTGGCTAATGAGATATGCATATGCGTACAGTGTTTCTTGTATTTCCTGCTCGAAACAAAAGTGTATAATTATGTTATACATCAAATGAGACAATCCTGATATCGACTCAATGGGAATAATTTGGACAAAATACAATTACACTAAAATACAAACATATATTATTTTCTCTGTGCGCAAAAATTGTCAGGTTTGACAGTATCAACTAAAAAATATTTTAAATCCATTAAAGTCTAGACTTCTCATATCTGCACATATAAAAATATTGCTATTAACAATTAGCATAATTTGGTTAATACTAGATAAGTAATTCTTGTATCCAAAATCTCACTTAATACTCTATTGAAATCATTAAGTCTGGAATTATATCAAAACTTTTTTCACTACATCGCAATCTGCAATTAAATGTAGAGTGGATTCAATCTGCAAATAAATGTAGAATGGATTCATTTTCTATCTGACAAAATTGATATTGCTGCTTGTTGACATTTCCCGCTTTTTTTCTTGAGCAGTGGATCGGATTCGTGATCGAGAGAGACAATACCTTCGTCCCGGTTGATTACGTTAACCCTTTTCGCGAATTGGGATGACTTTTCTTATTCTTTTGGTAAATGCGTTTGAGTCCTTGTCAAGAATTTTTGTCAAATTTCTAAGAACCCCTTTTTCTTCCTTGGAAATATTTGATTTCGGGGGTATTACCGATTTCAACGTACCTGCTACCTCTGCGCTGAGACTCTTTGCTTCTTCCCACGGTAGTTTTGCACATGCTGTTTCGCAAGCAACGATGTATTCCTCATGCTGAATCTTGTCTACCGACACAGCGAAATTCAGGTCACGGACAAGCAACTTCTGTTCAGTTTTCTTCTTTTTGGTTTAATGTATGGTTATTAAGCTTTGAAGCTTTAACTTTTGTTTTGCTTTTGTCTTTCTGCCGACTCGCGTTTGTGTATCATGTGTAATCCAGTGCTTCTATGTTGTTATCACATTTTCACTGGAGGGATTTTATTTTATTGCTCACACTAGTTCTTTTTCCGCTTTATGTATGAAGTTTTTTACTTTCTGGGTGATGATCGGACAGCAAATTCTGAGGCGGTGCGTAAACGTAAGGTGCTGGAGATGTCCGGCTAATTTTGTCTCGTTATTCTCAAGATCAGGTATACTCTCTACTGCGACTTATGATTTGTGATGCGATCAAGCTAATTAAATCTGATGTCAATCAAAATCAAATTTGCTGCAAACTCCATCATAATTAGACGTATGGTTCCAAAGATATGGCTATTTTAGTGTTAATAAGGTATCGTCTCTCGAGATCACATTATACGATCCACTGCTGAAAAAAACCCACCATCACTTTCGGGATCTGTCATCAAGCAGATTCACGGGAAAAGCAGTGGACCAAGACACCGTCAGCCCAGATGGCGAAAGCTATTAGCTTCAATCCTACAACTGCACGATATTTACTGATAGAGCCACATTAATTTTACATCTAATGTCTTTTAATTTTACATCTAATGCCTTTTAAAAAGGCATAATAAACAATCAGCACCAGTCAAAATTCAAATTACGAATCTTTACTAAAGTTATACAATTTTAAAGTCAATATTATATTGGGTTTTTTGGGGACCATTTTGTAACTATTTATTTCAAATGTTGTATGTGTATGCTATTGTGTTTTGATGTTTTTTGGTTTTTTTTGGGGGGGGGGGGTATGTTATGCCTTTTAATGTAAGGGGACTAAGGGACACAATAGAAATAAGTTTTTTAGAAAGCCTTTTTTATAGCCCTAGGAATTAATGTTTGCCTAATCTTATGTCTAAATCTATTCGCTTTAGTTTCATGTATCGTTTTTGATGTACAGTATGTATATATTATGCAAGGTGTTTTAAATGCAATGTTTTAACGATGTTTTGTAATATGTTGTTGAATATAATTCCTGGACAATATCAAATCAATTGAAATCATTTTACATAATTTGTTACAGTTTGCAGTAGTATTAACACAACTGTCATTAGTACCAACGAATCTTACGCCTTGGAATACTTGAATTATGGTAACAATGCAAACTGTCAATGGACATTCAACACTACTGGAGAAAGATATATCTTAGTTCACTTTGAGACATTTAGACTTGAGGGATGTTGTGACTTCCTTCAGTTTGGCACCTTGGAGGATGTTGATGAATTTGGTAGATACAGTGGGGCTCGCCTGCCACAAGACTTCCTTATTGCTGATAGTTTCGTAAGGGTGACATTTACTAGCGACGGCAGCGTAACTGACTTGGGATTTGCTATTACACTATCAGATGTCAATCCAGCAGGTATTTATATCTGTTTGGTTTGTAAACAACACCAATTAGGGACACACAATGTGCAAAAGCGCTGTGTAACAATAAACACAGATGAACAATAATTATGGAAACCAATGATAATTCCTTTATAATTACATGAACAGTTTAGAAATGACCAAGTGTTGAAGAATATACAATTTAATTCCTTGACATTTGGCTCAAAAGTAAAGCAATTATCTTTTTCTTTTTTCATGATACTTTTATGCACTCTTATTTTTTGTATTTTATTTGATCAGGTCTAATCACTTGTTCTGATGGTTCTGGAGCATTTTTGGAAGATCCTTTTTGTGATGGGTTTGTTGATTGCAGTGATTCCAGTGATGAACGATTCTGTCGTAAGTTGTCCAGCTTACTTGGTAATTCTGTGTGGAGGCTATGAAATTTGATTTGAATTTCCACATATTTGATCACATTAATGTCAAATTCGTACGGTGGTGCCCATTTGCGTTACAAGCTTAAAAGACTACACATCTTACTATACATTTTCTGAAAGCTTATGTTTCAATGAATCCAATAGTGGTATCAAGTTGCTACATACGGTTAGTAAGGAAACAAGTATGGTAGTGTCATCAAAAATGATTGTACTAAGGCTGTTATAAAATATATCAAAAGCAATTTCATGTTGTTACTGGGCACACCATTGCAATGTTATGATTAATGACCGGAGTCGGTATACAGGGTATGACCAAAATAAATAAGGTCATACGCCGGAAAGTTCAGTTACATTACGGAATTGCTTTCTTTAGGGTGTATCCTACATTTCTTTTAACAGCATTTGGATTTCTATGGTAGAAAGCTTTTCAAAAATGGATACCATTTCTATCTTAGGTCAGGAAAATGTCTTAAATATAACAATTTAAAGCAAAAAGGCATAAAGTATAACTGAAAATCGTGGCATTTAATATAGTGAAAATATGTGGTTCTTACAATAATACAATGCATTTCTTATGACTTAAAATTCTCAGTGAATAAATTTGCAAACATGACTAGATAAAATTAATTGCTGAATATGAATGTATAAGCGTCCATTTGAGGTAAAATGGACGCTGATACATTTCTGTTTTAGAGATCAATAGTAATGGGTACATTAGCTAATAGCTATGCTAGAGGTTATTATTCTTAGACTCTGGATATTACTGCCTCGTTGTGGTTCGGTCAATTGTAAATATTGAGTTCATTTAATTTTACATTTTTTCATCAGCTCTATGTGTTGATGTCCCACCAGAGTGTACATCGTTGCTATTATACAACCGGACATATTTCCCCAATGGTTTATCTTCTACTCTTGAAGAAGCATTGGGAGTATTCTTCGATACAGAGGATTGTCATGCCAATGCAACATGGCTGCTCTGTTCTATAATATTCCCTGAATGCCAAGGAGAGGCAAGTACTGCTTCACCGTGTCGTCAACAATGCCTGGATATTGTCAATAACTGCACCAATCAATTTGAAGACTTAATGGATGATTGTGATGCCTTTCCTGCCGACCAGGAAGTGTCCTGTTCTCTTCCAGAAGGAGGTGCGTTAGGCCACTAGCCAGCTAGCTGTGAATTGGACCAGCATTTTGTTGAGCAATTTGAAAGGTCAAATGAAAAACTTAAAAGTGGGCACCATTAACATGATACACCTCGTATGTGCAATATATTGGTCAATTTCAACTGTTAGTAAAATATCCCAAGCACACCTTCTGATATATCCCTTTAAAAAGTGTCTGTAAATAAAAACAAATGACCAACACCATTTTCTCTGTGTAAATTATGTCAATTATACCCGCGTTATGTGTCTCATGCAGCGCAGTAGTATACTCAGGAAAGTATAGTATCATCAATTATGGGGTTTTGCCATTAGATAGTTTACTACATTCGATTTCAAATTTACTTTACATAGGGTTAAATCCCCTTGACGATTTTTACATTGCGTTGTTCACGTAACGTGCAATCATAACGATTATCGCGAATGTTACATTGCGTTGTTCACGTAGGTGCAATCAATGTTATTGTTTTTCTACAATAAGTTACAAATTGTCAGTTCATAGTGAAACATATTATTCTCAACTGTCTAACTGACTAACTTGCTGAACTTTCGTTAAGGATACTAAAGATCCATTTCACCCTTTTCCCCTAATTGTGTCAAACATAGCCTTTGACTTTCTGCTTCTACATTGCAGCTTAGTACTGTTTGCCACTGATTGGTTAAATTATACTGCTTCTAGATATTAAACTACCTTATCAATATTTGAGCAATTTTGAGCTTTGCAATTTTGAGCTTTGCTATTACGTGGTCTTGAGAAGAAAATCCACCAAAAGCAACTTAGATAAACGCTGAACAAGGTAAATTTGGGCTGTCAAACGTATAGGTTTCTATTTTGAAGGATGGTTTTATTTCAGATTATCATGGAGAAGGAATTTGTGGTATCAGGCCTGCAATAATAGAGACGAGAATCGTTGATGGAGATGACGCAGTCCTAGGAGCCTGGCCATGGATTGGTTCACTAAGAAATGTGATTAGGGGGCATACTTGTGGTGCCAGTTTGATTTCTGAAAGTTGGGTTGTTACAGCTGCACATTGTGCGTAAGTATAGGCTTAAAAATTACAACAGAGGCAAAATTGGCAACATTTCATCGTACTTTAAGAGAATTAATTGAACACAGTGATACAGTATGGGTAGTTGATATGAAAGTGCTGTACAAATCCCTCGAACACATTCAAACAGGTGTTTAATGCAATATAATATACAAAGTAAACCATTTTTAATACAATATAAAATACAAAGTAAACCATTTTTGGTTGGAGAAAGACCTTTCAGAAAGGACATTAATTTGGATCCTTCAGTGACACCTCTGCAAAGGTGAAGCCTCACTAAGAAGACAATGAAAATGTAGTAAATAAAGAATATAGCAGTATGCAGACTCCGAGTATTAGACGTACAATATTGTATGTGACATATCTACGTTATTTAATCTAGTCCCATTCTAAGTACTAACGAATGTTTGATGACGTAAAATTGATAATATGTTACGTATACTATCTGGTAGAAAAATATTATCGATTTTACGTCATCAAACATTCGTTAGAACTTAAACATTACTAGAAATAGAATGGCAATAGATCAAATAACGTAGATATATTACATACAATATTGTACGTCTAATAAAAAGTCTGCATACTGCTTATATGTTCTTTAGGAAGATCGTGTCATTTTGTGATAAACAATGGGATCTTTATGTTACACAATAATTTAGTAAAATCAATTATATTATTTTTGTAAAAATTTAAAAGGTTTAAATGTCGGGTTATATAAAGGCTATATTAAAAAAAAAAAAAAAATATAACCTGTTTAAAACGTTCTCAAAACATTTTGTGTTAATTTTGGCAACTCGCTCAGCAGTCTTTGAAATGTATCCCATATTTTAAATGGGTGGATAATTTGAATAGAATTCACGATCTGCATTTTGGTGTTGAAGAACCACTTTCATGTGAATTGGAAAGTAATCCGAACTAAGTGATAAGTCCACGGTATCTCTTAGCACAACCTGAAGAACACTAACAAACAATTATTTCAATTTATTTTGCTGTGCGTATAATAAAGGGCACTCTACTTTCCCCTCCATGAGCGACATGCACACATAGCTCACTCAGTCAAATATCTGACCAAGATACATTTATTGAGTTGATCTAACTTTATAGATTAACATCTATACGGTGTACCGAATTTGCTCGTGAAATATAGATAGTCATTGGAAATTGCATTTTACCGGACAGTGTGTGTTATAAATCATGTTCATTTGCGAAGCTTTTTTAAACATTTTTCAGGGCCAATTTCAACGGCGATTACTCAGATTGGTTTCTCGTTTTTGGAGATAGAATACTTGATCAAACATCAAATAATGAGCAAGTAAGAGATATTGACGCTGTCATCATAAATCAAGATTATACAGGCCCACCACTATATCATCATGACATTGCATTGGTACATCTACGTGAGCCAGTTACATTTACTGATTTTGTTCGACCAATTTGCCTAACAAAAACCTGGCAAGAGATAGATTCATTTGAAGAATGTTGGATTGCAGGATGGGGGTATCTCTATGACAGCGGTAAGCATACACGATTGTGATGCAGCCATTATTTCGTCGTATCCATTTGTTGCTGAGAATAATAAAGAAAATACCTTGTTTCTTAAAATACTCTTATTATATCGTGACTATTATATTTTGTCATTTTACAGCATATATGATATCAGCACCGTTTTGTCATATCTTGTGGGGCGAATTATTTTTTGCATGTGTTTTCCATTGCAGCTTATGTTCTTTCAAATATCTTGCAAGAAGTTGAATCACCATTGCTGTCCCAGAGAGATTGTCGTGATTATCACATAGATAATGGCGAACCAGATTTAGCACCACCTGATACAGAGATATGTGCAGGTTATCTTGGTAGTGGGCCAAGTGCTTGCAGGGTAAGTCAGGCCCCAGAAACATTTAGCAGACATCGTAATGACTATGAGGTGTTTGATCGATCACTGACCGACTTGACCTTGACTGTTGACATGTTGGATTGTTTTGCTGCCACGGGGGAGCTTATGTGAAATTTCAGTAATGCTGCAGATTTTACAAGGTGTGCATTGCAAGCCAGACAAAATGGCGGACGTCGTGATTTATTTATTGTACAAATCTTGTGCCACCATCTAACCTATATAATCTTACATGGACTCATGGTCACGTGACTAGTCTCAGATCGGGCTGTGCATGCGCAAACTCTTTGATCTTTACTCCAAGGGGAAATCCTTGGGGTACTGAGGAACTGTCACATTTGAAAAGTAAAGTTTTTCCCAGGAAGAGAAATCGACAGGCCTTGCCCTTGGTGTAAAAACAGCTGCCTCAATGCGTTGACATCTCCAACTCACCGAAACTAAAAATACTATAAAACCATTTCGATATTGAACTTGATAGCATGATAATAGTATATGGTCCAATAACACGAGGACATTGCAGCTAAATGAAGCCAAATATCAATATCAATATATTTTATTAACATTCACCAAACAAACTGGTATAGTTAATATTTACAAATACAAATATTTACAATTGAAATTGCAATATTAAAGTTACAAGTACAAATATTTACAATTATAGAAGAAATATAAATTAGTCTTAATAATAATAGACAATATTAATAGTGGCGCTCAAGTCCATGTTACATTGAGCCTATATAATGAAAAAATATGACAGGGGGTCGCTGCTCTAAGCCCAAATGGGAACTTTGTTATTATCTATAAGTCCATGTTCGTTCGTGAATCAAAAGCTGATTTGACGAATTTGGTTATTGAGTAATACTGTCAAAATCACTTGCACTCATTATAAGTTTGAAAATGTCAGTGTCTACCATACCATCTATATCATACATTTCATGTATTGTAGATAATAAATCTTGGCGAGGGTTGGTATAGAAAGGACATATCATTACAAAATGAAATTCATCCTCCACCTTATTTAAATTACAAAGTGTACAAATTCTATTCTCTGGATTAATTTTTGGAGAGAAGTGACGCCCCTTTTCGATCATGAGATTATGTGCGCTTATTCTTAATTTACAGAATGCAGCCCTGGAAGATCTTTTAGCGATAATAACATAATTTTCTGCACTGAAAGAATTTTTGAATGTACAATATGTTCTGAGTTTAGGACTAAAATTATTAATATGATTAACCCAAAGATTGTTATAGACGATTTGAAGTTTAGATACAATAATTTCATTAAAATTGGAAGCGGTGATCGTATTTGGTTTATCCCAAATGTCAATCCTATTGATAAGGCTAAATATATTTTTTATACCTGTCGACCATGTGAAATTATTAGTACACACTAACTTTCTGTTATCTACAAGTGCTTGAATTACAAGAGAATCATTACCATTCATACATTTTTCGTTTAGCTTCCACCAGTATTTTACAGATAAAGAAAGCATAGTTGTGAGCAGTGGAAAACTACCTAATTCGCCTCTTACTGCATTGTTAGTGGATTTTTATGAACTCCGAGTATAATTTTGCAAACCTTAATGTGAATAGATTCACTTGGAAGTTTATCACATGTTGTAAGAAAGTTTGAGTCGTTCAGTTTGTTTAACAAATATGGTGCCCAAACCTCACATCCATAGCTAAGGATTGGTTGGATGAGGGTCTGAAATAATTTCATGCTACATTTGTAGGAGTCACTTATAAAATTATCCCTAATTTTATAATATGCTTTCATTGCTTTGTCTTTAAGTCTAATCATTGCTTTTGTAAATGAACCAGATGGTACAAAAATGATACCCAAATAGCAATATTCATTAGTTATGTTGATGTTACAATTACCATAATTAAATTTACAACCTTTCAAAACATGACCACCTTTATTGAATATCATGACATTTGATTTGTCAATGTTAACTAACAGTTTCCACTTTCTGCAATAATTGTGCAATTTATCAAGGGCATGTTGAAGGCCATTTGCACTTTCAGATAAAATGATTAGATCATCAGCATACATGAGACAACTGAGAGGTGAGTTGTTAAGACTCACTGGAGCGCAATTAGCATCAAATATTTTTGGAAGATCGCTAAGAAAAATATTGAAGAAAATTGGGCTAAGGACACAGCCTTGTTTCACGCCGACTGTGGTGTTAAACGCATCAGTAAGTTTGTTGTCACATTTTACAGCGAAAGAAACAGATGTATACATGTTCTTAATTATTTGAAAAAAGTTGCCGCCAATACCCGTTTGGCTTAATTTATATAAAAGAGCATTTCGCCAGATGGTATCAAAGGCGGCAGAAAAATCAATAAAACATACATATAAATAAGATTTACTAGCACGATGAATATATTTATTAATAAGTGTTTTGAGAACTAAAATGTGGTCACTGGTTCGAGAGCCCTTTCTAAAACCAATTTGATTATGTGGAATTATAGTTTCCTTATCACAAAAGACATTTAAACGGTTATATAACACTAAACAAAATAATTTACATAAATTACTCGATACAGCGATTCCTCTGTAATTTTTTGGCTGATTTTTGTCGCCTTTTTTGTGAAGTACTGTTACTGTGCTAAGTCTCCAGGAAGAGGGAAAAAAAAAAAAAAAAAAATTGAATTAAAAAGACAGGTTAAAGATGGTGCAAGAACTGATATACCCTCTTGTAACATTTCGTTATAAATACCGTCAACTCCAACTGCCTTTCCTTTTTTTAGAGTTGAGATTGCTTCTTTGACTTCGTTGATGGTAATAATAGCATTAATGTTATTTACATCATTAGTAATAATAGAATCAATATTATTTACATCATTTTCATTAAAATTTGACACAAAATTATTTATATAATCTTCAAATAGTGTATCATTATGAGAAACATTTCTATTCATGAGAGTCAGAAAGTGTTCCCACCACTGTTTAGGTGTGATAGGATTCTGGGATGAAGACTTTTTGGTAGTGCATAAACCTTCATAAACTTTCCAAAATCCCTGCGGATCATTGGTTTCTAATTTGTCAAGCGTCCGAAAAATGTTATCTCTAAAAAGCGTCTTTTTAGAGTTCAAAAGTTTTTTATATTGTTTACATAATTTACGGTAATCATGCACTAAAAAAAGATTATGTGGCTGACGTTTAATAGAGCGAGATATCGATTTGATTTTACGATACATAGTTTTACAATCTTGATCATACCACTTATTTTTGGAACGTTTTTTGCGGGTAGTAGGCCTACTCTTCTTCTTTAAACCCGCTTTAGTTCCGACACACTCAAGTAAATCATAAAATCATCAATACAATTCTCAACTGAGTTTTCCGTCCCGTTTTCCGTGTTGGATGATTGTTCCAAATAAAAACGGTCAATTTTTGACTTTATATCAGGCTGTTTCAAAGCCCAGCGCCATTGTTTACCTGATGTAATAGACCAGATAAAGTGATCAGGGGGATCATTAAGTATGCAAGTGTCATCATTAGCAAAAATGGTTTTATACTCGCACCAGCCTGTTTTTAAGGTGCATGAGATCATGCAATGGATGGAATAAGGAATCAGTTCATGGACTTTGAAATATTCAATATCGTTGAAAAGATCAGTATGGCATAACAAGTAATCAATTAAGCTAGGGTTACCCCAGTGATTATAACATGTATAGTTGCCACATAAATCTCCGAGTTTACGACCATTTACAATTCGGAGACCACTACCTTTACACATGTCTAAAAGAAGTTTACCATGTGTGTCGATCATTTTGGTATCCAAATTTCTTCTACAGATAGGTGTATCGATCGTATAATCGGAATGAACGTTTAAATATTTACAAGTATCATTTTCTACAAAATCAGGTTCAACACTAGTTCTAGCGTTAAAGTCACCCATTAGAACGCAATTGCCATGTTTAGAAAAATTAGTGATGTCTTTTTCAATTAATGTGAAAATGTCATCACTACGTAAATTATAACTTGAACCCGTAGGACTAATGTAGATGTTGCAAATATAAATATCATTTTGAATACCAAAAATTTCTTACATAATTTAAACCACATAAACTCTGAATGAGAAGGTTTGAGGAATTTAATTCCTTTAACTAAACTGAGACGGACACCGACAGCAAGGCCCCCAAAAGCATGAGGGGCTTTTAATGAACGAGGCCTATGATTTTGTTCGATGTGATATCCATCAAGATCAATTATGTCAGAAATCTCGCAGTGTGTCTCAGTTAAGCAAAAAATATCTAAACTTTCAAGTAATCTTCGAACTGGATTGAAACCTAACTTAGATGTGCGAACATTAGCGATCCTTGAAAAAAGACCGTCGATGTTCCATGCACCTATTTTGAGCGACGATCTAGAAAATAGAGACATGATGAAATCTTAATTTTAAATTACCCTTGTATCTGTGTTTTACTCCAATATCTTGAGTGGAGGTTTAATACCTTTTCTATCTTACACCTTAGGTTGCTTGAGAACACTTTTGTACCTTCATCTGAAAGGTGATATCCATCAGTACCAAATAAGTGACGATGGGGGATACCATTTCTGGAGAAGTTACCGTGGTCACAGAATGTAGTATTATCGTTCCCAGTTGAATTAATGAGACCCTTCAGGATCGCGTTAACTATCTCGGTGGCGGTGTTTAATTCTTGGTTGTCAGTTCTTGATATTCCAAGTGATGTGATGAATTTAGTCTGCGGGTATTTTGAACTGTAATGATCTACTACAGAATGAAGGTACTGGGCGCACTCATTTGGACTTGGTGCATATTTTATGTCATTTGTTATCTCATGAATAACTATGCAATCGGGTGCAAATGACAGATGTTCAAGTTGATCGGCTGCTTCAACAATTGTGTAGGCCTTGAGCAATATCACCTGTGCGTCTGGAACCAACCGATTGGCTTCCACTGGTGCGAGGTGGGAGTTGCCGATTACTACCACTGTTGGTTTAGTAGAGGCCGGGTGATCATGTCTACGATGAAATGATCTCGTGCTGTTAGCACTGTTTGCTCCGGGAACTGTGTGATTGACATTTGATCGTCGCGGACGCGGAAGATTTGATTGTCGCGAGCGCTGAAGATATGATTGTCGCGGATGCGGGAGATTTTGGTTGATTTTACTAGTGGCATGCTGTTTCGCCGATGAACCGCGTGTCTTATCTATCTTCATTGGTGACGTTGGTGTAGAAGCACTCGTGGTCTTTGGTCTACTAGTATCTTGCTGCTTCGGATGCGACAAATCCAGTTGTCTTGGTGTTCTCATCACTGATGTTCTTGGTCTTGGTGTGGTTGATGAGGGGTTGCCACCGCTACAGACAACTGAGGCATAGCTTGGAGCTTCTTTGGTTATCGGCTCAGTTGATGTCATTGTATGTACAGACGTAGAAGACTGTGATGAGTTGATGATGCCTTGCCGTCCGACTGGGATGAAATCCTTAGTGCAGACGGATGTTTGGGTGCGGCGGGATTCGTACGCATCATCCTTTGCTTTGATGATTTCTGCGTTTGATTTGATCAGCTGTTCTTGTAATGCAGAAATTTGTTTATCTTTTCCAATGATAATGCTCTCATAGCGTTCTTGATCATGTTGGCTTAAAGAAAGTGAACGTTTCATTTCTGTTTTTCAACTTCCCATTGCTGATGTCTGGCTTTCATTAACTGTTCTATGTCTGTGCGTAGTTTGTGAAGGCCTACCTTGAAACCAGATGAGGACTCCGAGTCTTGCTTCTTGATTTGGATTTGACATGCAGCCACCTCCTTTGTCAGTTCCTTGTTTTCCTTGGACAAACGAGAACACTCTTGCTTTGACAAATCAAGGTTACCTTGTAATATTTGGACTTTCAGGTCGTAATTCTCTTTCATTACACCGCACAGTTTATCTACCAGATTACCTTCCAAATCACGAACGGCTTGGATGCACGAACATGAATCATCAGAGTTATTAGCATTATGAATGGGCTTCCTTACAGGAGCAGGCAGGACTACGTTTGCAACTTGAGGAGTTGCAACTTGAGGAGTTGCAACAGCCAGAACATGATCCTCTTTATCAGGGTATGCAGGAGGAGCAACAGCCAGAACATGATCCTCTTTATCAGGACATGTATGCGGAGCAAGATCAGTAGATGAGAGTTCTTCGTCATGAACGGCTTGGATACACGAACATGAATCATCAGAGTTATTAGCATTATGAATGGACTTCCTTACAGGAGCAGGCAGGACTTGAGGAGTTGCAACAGCCAGAACATGATCCTCTTTATCAGGACATGTAGGCCTAGGCGGAGCAAGATCAGTAGATGAGAGTTCTTCGTCATGAACGGCTTGGGTACACGAACATGAATCATCAGAGTTATTAGCATTGTGAATGGGCTTCCTTACAGGAGCAGGCAGGACTGTGTTTGCAACTTGAGGAGTTGCAACAGCCAGAACATGATCCTCTTTATCAGGACATGTAGGCGGAGCAAGATCAGTAGGTGAGAGTTCTTCGTCATGACTAGTAGGGGCAAGTTCTATCGATTTAAGTTCTTCAGAAGCACTTACTGTATATTCTTCATCTGAATGAGTGGTAGTCAACAGCGAAGGTAAAACATTTTCTACCCAGTACATATATCCATTTCCTTGTACATGAATCGTTTGTGTAGATTCGTACAAGGTGATAGTTGACATTCCTACACCTGTACATTTGTAGATAATACCATTTTGATTTTTCTTGGTTGATGGAACTCCGGGACCATATTGATGATTTATTCTACGGTGAGTGTCCTCAAAAAGATTCTCATCAGATGTCCGGAGGGTACAAGATGTTTTATTCCAATTTATGTCCATGATTTTCAGGTAATTTTTCGGCATGAAACGGAAAATAAAAACTTAACTTGCGGCCGCTCCTCCATGAAGATAACGGTAGCGCGTCACGGACGCGTGATCCATTCCAGCGTTGTTTTTTCACTCCCGTTGGTAAAAGTTTTTCAGAAGCTGAAAATGTAGAAAAATAGTTGCAGAAAGCAGCTCAATTACAAAACCAACCCTCTCCAGCGTCTATAACCTCAGACGAATGGTTGGTTGAAATTTTTCCAGCTTTAGCGACCTTTAGGAGGCTTTTTGACGTAAAAAAGCACCCAGCTCAGATGAATGTCAGAGTTTGTCAGGATCTACTTAACTTGAATATCTTGAATATCTAAAGATATAGGTCTTTTTAGGTCGTTATTTGCAAGGTATATTGAAATAAACCGAACAAATCATTCTTGTGAAACTAACTTCTCAGTCCAACAGTTCAAGACTTGAATCTGGTGAATCTTTGAATAAAACATGGATATATTTTCAGTAACATAGCCTGCCCGAAAAAAAAGCAAAATCCCAGGCCGCTATTTTAATTGACTTCAAACTGTCCATTTAGAAGACGTTTCGAATCCTTTTCAATGATCCACACAATAAATCACTTGTTCATTTTGATAGGGAGACAGCGGTGGTCCTTTGGCTTGCCGTGACAGTGAAGATAATCGATGGCATCTTGTTGGAATCACCAGTAAGGGTGTGGAGTGTGGTGAATGGCCTACTTTGTATACCAGAGTTTCCAGATTCTATTCGTTTATTGAATCCACCATCAGCCAATATGAAGGTAATTGCTATGGTAGAAATATTAGCAGTCCCCTGTTTATTCATGCAATTCAAACCATTAATGAGATTATGCATGTGCATGTGATTCAAACTCAAACCAGTGATAATTGTTTTATCGTACATTTAGCGCAAACAGGGCACAAGGAGCAGGTTATAACGAGACATGAATTTAAAATTTAAGGCGTATTTATAACAGCTGAGTTACTTTTTGTGCAGACTTTATATAGGAACGTACGGAAGATACGAGGGCCATTCAAAAAGTTCTACCTCCATTGTCACATCTCCGTTATCTTACGTGCCAGGAAATTGAAATTGGGCATGATTATACTCTTGAATCTTGTCTAAAAAATAGAAAAAAGTAAAAGTTACTTGATGAAAATGTGATTTTGTTAAGTTGTTAAGATGTGTTGGTTAAAGCTAATACAGATTTGGTATGTCGGAAACGGTCTGAAAAGAAAGGCTAATTTTGATCAAAAAGGTTGCCCACTTCTATGTGAAAATGATTTAACTACTTTATTCTTGTTGAAATAATTTAAACAATATCTAATGCTTGAAGATAGTACAAATTTACTGGGTATCGTGTATTATTCATAATAAAACTGATACAAGTTCAGAATAGCCTTTATGTTGACCCTTTTCTATAGGTTGTTGACCTCGATTGAGTGAGCACTTGTTGGTTCAAGTCGTATTAATTGGTTCATAAGTTAAAATCAAATATGCACAGGTTTTGTATTTTTGAAAGTATATACATGGTTATTAACAAACTCCTTCATCTTATTTCCACGTCAAGAGGCATTCTATTGCTTAAAATAAGGACGTAATTGCGAAATACCCTCATAGGTGGTCTTGTCGTAATCTGACAAATTTCACTAATATTTGTGTGTCTGTTAAGGGATCTAAAATGAGCGTTTATTGCGTTTCGACAGTATTTTTTTTGGTACATGAGAGCACCTCAGACGTATCGAATTGCGAAGCATGTCTTTTGAAAATCACAATATAATACAAATTTTATGACAAATTATAAAAAATTGATATTATTCAAATTTTTTAAGTGTATGTAGCAGGGAGGAAAAGCCGACGGTCAATTGAAAATTTTGACCTTTCATATTGAAGATATGGATTTTTTTCCCAAAAAGACCTAATTTTTTTTTTGTGTTTTGGGGAAAAAATCCATATCTTCAATACGAAAGGTCAACATTTTCAATTGATCATCGACTTTTCATCCCACCTACATACACTTTAAGTATAAATCATCAGATTTGTAAAGTTTACTTCAAGTACTGTTAAATATCAAGAATATCAATTTTTAATGATATGCCATAAAATGTGTACTAAATTGCGAATTTCAAAAAATCAAAATTATTTGATATCAGAATGACATTCTTCGTATTCAGAATGCAATTCGATATGTCTGATGTGCTCTAATGTCTCACAATAGCCCTTAAGCCCTTCGATATTTTCGTCTCATATCAAGCATGTTTTATTTTGTTTTGAAGTCCCAAGGCATGTCAGGGAGCTCAAATGGGAACAAAATATTTATCATGAGGAAGCAGTTGGACATCTGTAAAACATTTTTATGGATATTATCCAAAGCTACAATAATATGCTTACTAAACCTTTTTTAACTGTTTTTAACTGTTTCCGACGTACCACATCTGTATTCGCTTTAACCAACATATCTAAACAACCAAAATTCACATTTTCATCAAATAATTTATATTTTGTAGCCAAGCTTTTTAAATACTCATAAAAGAGTATTATCATGGGTAATTTCAATATCCTGGCATGTACGATAACTATACGCATTACTTGCTGGGAGAGAAATTAGACAAAAATAATGCACGCGCGCTGATGTTGATGCGTCTAACGCACGAGCTCCGAAGGGGAGAGTGCATTATAGTCTGTATACCTTCTCGAGTCAGTACATGTATAATTTAGATATTGTTTTATAATGTATGTAATAATGAGAACTATGATAAAAGTATACACTTTCAGAAAGGAAATGATGCAAGGAATGCAAGTACCATAACAGATTCCTGCAAAAAATAATAGTTTTTGAGAAAATATCAAACTTTAGTTTTACTTTAATGACTCGAGGAAGGTATACGCACTATAGACGCATCAACATCAGCGTAAGTGCATTATTTCGTCTAATTTCATGAGCAACAAGTAATACGCGTTCATTAACCTATTTTATACAAGAGAAGAAAAACACGTGATTTTTGCTGTTTTTAAAACAAAATTATCAAAAAAAATGGCGGAAAATGTCGGAAAGTATAACCAAATATAAATTAATGCATCAACCCGCCCCAAAATGAATCAATCTTACGTGACGCGGATGCGTGCGAAAACGTTGCGCGTAGTGCACATTATACACAATTAATACACTCCGCGTACTTTTCTAAACGGTTTTCTGATTGGCTGCATTGATATAGGAGTGTATGAATTTCTGCTTCAGGGCTTTTAAAACAACAGTGAACAAATTAAAATATCGATGACGTTCTATAAAGGAAACTAGGTTCGTTTTCGGGAGGGGTAAAAATACTCAATTGCGTTTGTCCAAAAACATCGGTCTGAAGAATATCTCTTCATACACTCTTAAATAGTGAGAACCAGAGCAAACGTTAGAAAAATATGAACCATGCATTAATTGTGTTTAATTGCACGGGCGTAAACTCTGCGTGCTATTTTATATTTATATCTTCTTGTATTTTAAAAACAATTTTGTGGTCAATATAAAAATTGATGGAATTTTTGTCTCGTGGAATGAAATAGGCTAATAGATGCAGTATATACGGTATTACTTGTTGTTAGGGAAAACTGCAAAATAATGCACAAGACATTATTAAAATGCCAAATATAGCACTCCACTCTGCGGGGCTCGTGTATTAGACGCATCAACATATCAGTACGGGTGCATTAATTTGTACTATTACACTCCCAACGCAGTCATTAACCTACAGATATGAAAAAAGATGAAAAAGTAAAAGTGATCACAGAGAAGAAGATAAAAGACAGATGAAAAAAAATTGTAATATAAGTACAACAATTTATACTGCAGTGGTATATGAAATAACTTTCACATGCTTTAAGTGCATCCATTGGCTTTAACTAGGTTCCAAGTTCGATTTTGTTACAAAATATAGGTTAATTTGTAAATATTCTCAATCATCCAGGTAGATAAACAAAATGAAATGAATATCAAATCTGTTTAATCTGGACTCATACATGTCCGGCTGGAGGAACATTCTCGCAATACAACGCAGTAATCAGGACACTCCTGTGACGTCATACATCAACTGTGTCACAAGTCAAAAGTTCAGTGCCTGATCAATTAACCTGATGACGCGTCTTGGATGAGACGCGATATTGTCGCTATCAATATATTAGGTAAAATAGTAAGTCCAGATGCACAGATTTAATATACATTATATTATACAATATATAGGGCCTATTATAACAGTTAAATATGTTTGGTGTGGCTTTTTTCTGTTTCAGAACCCGGGGCTTGACCTGATATTTCAGTGACAAAGTGACGGAAGAGAACAAAAAAGGGCAAATCAAATGAGTGTCATTTTGCTTCAGGAGGGTAGTAGTAAAGCATTTTTAAACTAAAAAATATATTATTCAGAATGTATGGTCGCATGTCAGAAGTTGGGAACCCAAGAAGGTGGAGGGATTACATTTTTCCAAAAATTACCGTACAATTTGGATTGGCATTTCGCAACTCCATGTCCTACTGGGCTGGTTGATATCTCATTTTAAGCCTGATATTATGTTCTTTCAATGTACTAAAACTTAGAACAACGCAGTTTTCAATATAAAAACAACATTATTGTTTGTGAAAAATGGAGGAGCAGGCGGATGCGGAGCGGGCAGATGCGGCAATGATGCTTTTGGGCAAATGTTTTTAAGCATATCTTCATAACTATATATGGCATTGGGCAGGTTTATATAACAATATTGTCAATATTATGCCTGGTTATAATTTGAGAACAAACAACTATTTCCAACATGGTATGGTCATGTCTTTTGGCACCAGTTGTACCGCTCTTTCTTATGTATATCTCATGATCTTATTATATTTTGAGTCAAAGTTACATAGAACATTAAATAATGAAAAGTATACATGCAAGAAAATTACATGAGGAATTATTGAATTCAAAAAAATGTGTGGGTTAATATAAAACATTAATAGCCAAAAATTGCCACCAAAAAATCAAATTAACTTATTTTTTTGTGCACCCTGTATGATCATATGTTTACTAATATACAATTTATTTGAGTTGCTTAATTAAACCATAAATGAATTGACAGCAAATCCTCTAAAATTTGATGAATATGGTGCAAATAATAAAAAAAGTTATGATATTTTTTGTAATTGATATCCAATTTGAGAAAAACGCATTTGAAAATTGATGTTTACATTGCTGCCTGTGTATTAATTAATTAGTAATTAGGTACACACATTTTCTTTTTTAAAAGGTGTTATATATTAGAGAGAGTCAAAATATATTTTTTGTTAATTTTGAACAAGTAATGGAAATTGTGCCCACCTTATGACATGCGACCGTATACACTTTCATATCCCGAGTTCAAGATATTATGTTAAGAAAACAAGCGATTAAGGTGGTACTACACCCCTTGATAAATGTGTGACTATTTTTACATTTTTCTCAAAAACTAATAAAACACTGGTAACAAAGGTTATGTATACAGTAAGCCAAAAAATTAAGGTACCAGTTGTGTTCACCCCTGTATATCCTACATAAAGACAAATATGTCAAAATTAAAACAAACAGCTAATACCTGAACTCTTTAGCTCTGATTCAAGACCTTATTTGTTGAAATTGGTTGAGAATTAAAGAAACGGTGATCTAAAACCTACCGAAGAGACGAAATCAAAAGTTGCACTTTTGTGTTCTAATCAATGAAAGCATGACCATGGAAGCACGGCGCTAGTTCCCTTGTTCGCGAACGGTTTGTGTACAAATCAATAGCGCATGTAATGGAGGAAACTGCAACTTTTAAGTTGGCACCTTCCTTGGGGTTTTGGATTGTCGTGTCTTTATTTCTTAAACAATTTCAACGAATGAGGTCTTAAATTCGAGTTAAAAGATGCAGCTTTTGGCTGCTGGTTCCAATTATGACATATTTGTCTTTGTTTAGGATATACAGGGGGTAAACATAACTGGTACCTTAATTTTTTGGCTTACTGTATTATAGGGGCAAGGAATCCAGTTACTACACTGGAATTTCAGTGACTTAAGACATTAGTTATTGATTTATTGATCAAATATTGGTTTTCCCTCATTTTTGACTGTAACTCTAAAACCGTTGTCTGTGCTGAAATACAATTTTCAGTGCAGTAGTTGTGGTCCTGGCCCCTATAATATACATAATCTTACTTGTCACCAATGCGCTATAATATTTGAGAAAAATGCAAAAATTGGCTAGGGGTGTAGTACCACCTTAAGCTGATGGTTATCTGTATTCATATTGTCGTGATTTTAACATACATGTACTGAGGAATATCAGTTATGTAGCAGTATGTTACATACCCATTGAACGATTTGTCCTATTTTACCTGAAATAATTTAACCACATTTACCTACCCGACCATTTGTCTCAACTAACCTGATTTAATTGTTGTCCTAATTGAGGCTTATAATGCTGACTGCTAAAACTGTTCGGGTACGAAGTTATTTAAATAATTGGTTATAATTCTTGCCCACCTTACCTACTGTTGGTCCCACACAAATCGTGTTAGCTTAACATATTGATCTTACAATTTGAGAAGACTTATTAGTTTTGTTTGTGTAATTTATTTTGCCAGGACACAAAGTAAATGTTTTTGTTAACTGATTATCATTATAAAGGATATTTTCATTACTTATTTTGTATTTGTCAAATTACATCAAAATATGTAACGTAAATTAGTTACCGGGGTGCGTAGATCTGTCTCCTATTAATTTTGTTTGTGCAATTTGTTTCGCCAGGACACAAAGTAAATGTTTTTGTCAACAGATTATCATTATAAGGGATATTTTCATTACTTATTTTGTATTTGTCAAATCATATCAAAACCTGTAACATAAATTAGTTACCGGGGGTTGGCCAATATGCGTGAATTACGACGATATAATATAATGTAAATACAGGGTGAGTAAAAAGAAAGTGCAATAGAGAAAAGAATCCATTTTTATTTAAGAACCGAGTTTAAACTTTTAGGTTTTAAAACATTTTATAAATGATATATCCATTAGTGACATTGTGTGAAAAAATTATGGAATTAGCATTTACCGTTTTGTTTTTATGACATATTTTATAGCGATGCCCACTTTTAATGTTTGTCCAAGAGACATCTAAAATTTGAATGTCAGCTCACTCTGTGTAAGGACGATTTGGAACAAATGCCATTTTCTTAACTTTTTCTTAAAATGAAGCACCCAAAGTGTTATTGCCCTTAGTTTTGTTTAAGGAGAAGAAACATTATTAAGTTCAACTTGGTTCTTACATAAATATCGATTCTTTGATCTATTGAACTTTTCTTGACTCACCCTGTACTTATAATGCAACAATAACCAGTATCATTGGATGGAATAGGAAACAGCCACATGCTCCTTGGCGTCTTTCTTGTGTATTATCATTGCATATGTATAATAATCGGAATTCAGTCCCATTTTACTTTTGAGACGTTCAAGATTTCGTAGTTGCTCTTAAATAATATTTCAGATGTGTCTTTATTTGTCAAAAATACGTCGGATCTTTGATTGAATATTGAATTGAATTGCCAATAATATTGCAGGGTCCCAGCAAACACAAAACATTTTTGACATCATTCGCAAAAGGTTATAAAAGGTTGCCAGAAAACGTTTAAATGTCTGGTTATATAATGGGGGTAAAACGTTTTGATAACATTCAAAAACGTTTTGTGATAACTTACTGTAAATATTTAACATAATGTTATTTAAGCGTTGACAAAATATTTGGCTAAAAATGTTTGCAAAAAATATTTTAAAATAATTTAAAAATATTTTTGTAGTGTGTTTTCATACAAAACATTTTAAAACGTTTTCGTGACCTTTATATAACCCGACATTTAATGTTATTAAAACATTTTTACCAAAACCAAAAATCCAAAATATAACCTGTTAAAAACGTTTTAAAAACGTTTTGTTTTTGCATTTGCTGGGGAGACAATTTTAAAATTCATGACATCAAACAAATCAATCGGCATGTTAAAAAGTGCCATTACGAAGGTAATTCAGCATATAATTAATTCAAACAAGTTATAGATTATGCAAAATACGAACCTTTGAATTTACTAAAAAGTTGAAATACCCAAAGACGTTATCGTGCAACGTCGCACCATTTTCCATCTTTGCATATTTGTACCATATTTAGCTTTGTTCTTTAATGTATATATTCAACATATTTAGCTTTATTCCTTAAACGGAGTGATATTCATTTGATATGTTCTAGGTGATAGAATTGCATTCTGTATGTAGGCTAGTGTAAGTACTATATCAATATTGTGCCTATGCACATAATTATTATACTGGTTTTATTTCAAAATTATAACATGCTTTGGGCGTTTTCAGTAAACGTTGGTAAGCACTTCATTTTAGTTAATACGGGGGATGATGAGGTCATATATGTTGTTTCTAAAACAGTATTTTGACACGCAAAACGTAAAATCTTAGAGGATCGAACAGGGGGCAAACAATTAATATTATTCCGATTTTCGCTTTGAAACCGTTTAAGTGATTCGCACAAAGGTATGAGCTCGATTTGTTACTTGTACAGGGTCAAAGGTCAAAGCTGCTCCATTTTTTAATGTAATTTCAGGCTATTGTCAAGGTGTTCCTCTAGCTATCTGCGATGTATGGTTAGTATGTTACATAGCAAAGAGTCATAAGATCAAATGGACTTAGCAAAAATAGTCGTTATTTTAATATCTGAACTCATAACAGATACTAGTAGTACAAACTATTCATTCCCTTAAGCCCTCTTGCTCTAAGGACAATTTTGGTCCCGGCCATGTGTTAGGGTTCAGATAGATTTAGCAGATTGTTATAACAAAAACATATTGCGCTTGATAATTGCGATTGGGTTCCTTTGGAAAAACGGTAAACGAAATTATTGCTCATCTTGATATAAATTTTAGATATAAGTAAAGGCTTTATGTGTGTTTGAGAAGATTGAGAAGATTTCGTTTACCTATTCATTAACGATGTGATTGAAACGATGTCATGAAGTCGTGAACAATCCCGGAAATGCGGTCAACATTTCAATCAGCTGATACATCTCAGAGTTTTGGGAAAAACGAAATATAAATATTTATTAAATATTTACGAAAAAAATATTTTAATTAAGATCTTCCTACTTCATTTTGGACACTTGAAAAGTGGACTGGTATTTGTCTTTGGGTGGTCTCTGTTTGCAGAGTTGACAATTGGACCAGTGGATTGGATTGCGCGTAGAGAAAACTGTTATGGCAGTGACGGTTTCTTTAATATTGTTCTACGTGTGGCACTTGACAATAGACTTGAGTTGATTTGCTGTAATTAGTAAAATAGATAAATAAGTATACCTAATATTAAAGCAGTTAAGTAAAATATCATCGCATTTATATGAATGTAACAAATAGAAATAAATACATAATAAAGAAATACCTACATAAAGAAGTGGATAAGTAAGTAAATAAATAACACTATCAAAACAGACGGTGAGATTAATACAGAGGTTGTCATTTTGTGGTGTAATGATTTTGGGAATAATGTCGGTATCGGTCCATATGTTGTCACCAATATCAATATTAAGACGGACTTAATAATTCTGACTTCAACATCAATCCATGCATGATTTAGTATGTGAGTCTCAACAAGTCTAATAAAGTGTCAGTGGACAAGTGTATCATTTAAAATTCTTAGTTCAGGGGCGCTTTTTATTTTATTTAAAGCGATGGCGAATGGTAATAGTGTAAAAATGATGCACCAAATGATTTCAATTGACACTTCTCATCTCAGAAGGGAACATCCCCCATCAGACACCCTTAAACATATCCTTGCTATTCTAACCCCATCCTCGATATACCTAATGTTGTCTCCGGTACTCTTTATCTCATCCCTGGCATCTCTTACTCCATCCCTAGAAACCCTATTAGTCCATCCCCCGGGACCCATAACCCATTTCTGGGACCACTCGGTACCCTTTACCCTGTTCTCAATACCCCTGAATTTCTTGCCAATGCCATGTCCACGGGAGGAGGAGGGTGGGGGGGGGTTCTTCCTGTTTGAAGGTGCACAGGAAGATCTCACAGTTTTGAGGTACATTTTCAGCTATTTTAAGGGATCCAAAATGAGCGTTTATTGCGTTTCGACAGTATTTTTTGTGGTACATGAGAGCACCTCAGACCTATCGAATTGCATTCTGAATACGAAGCATGTCTTTCTGATATCAAATAATTTTCATTTTTTAAAATTACAATATAATACAAATTTTATAACAAATTATAAGAAATTGACATTTTTCAAATTTTGATATATAACAGTCCTCGAAGTAAATTATATAAATCTAATGATATATTCTTAAAGTGTATGTAGCAGGAGGAAAAGCCGACGATCAATTTAAAATTTTGACCTTTCATATTGAAGATATGAATTTTTTTCCCAAAAAGACCTAATTTTTTTTTTTTGGTGTTTTGGGAAAAAAATCCATATCTTCAATACGAAAGGTCAAAATTTTCAATTGATCGTCGGCTTTTCATCCCACCTACATACACTTTAAGTATAAATCATCAGATTTATAAAGTTTACTTCAAGTACTGTTAAATATCAAAATATCAATTTTTAATGATTTGCCATAAAATGTGTATCAAATTGCGAATTTCAAAAATCAAAATTATTTGATATCAGAATGACATTCTTCGTATTCAGAATGCAATTCGATATGTCTGATGTGCTCTAATGTCCCAAAATAAATACTGTCCAAACGTTCATACCCCAGCCCTTAATATCAATGGGTGAGTTTTCAGTGGAGACCAATGCAACCAACTGGGTACATTTGGACAAAGGTGACTTTAAATGCGCCCAATTAGGGCAAATTTCGGTGCTTTTGTGAAAAATTGGAACACTGAGGGGTTGCAAAAACAGCAACAGGTAGGTTTAGAGAAAGTCAGCATCCACAAATCTGCGTGGCATATCCCCGTACAATTTTTTAAGAACCTCCTCCCCTGCTGTCGTGGGCTTATGGATGTAGTGATACAGCATATGGCCCGAACTAGCACCACCAACTACTCTTGTTCTTGTATAAAGGATACAGGTATAGACCATGAAGAAAACGCTTTGGACCATTTTCTATGGCATTTAAGAGGAACTATCTGTTATTTTTGAGAATATAATTGCCACGGTCAAAAATAGATTTTCTTTATACTTTCATATTTGATGGACCTTGACCTCAAACTAACACACATGGGATAAATTTCGGAAAAATATCCCCGTTGCCATGGTAACAGGCAAATTTCAATTTTAGGCCTATTTTCACAAATTTTGCATTTTTCAGCAGTCAAATTGTCAAGTTTTGAAGCCAGTGTTACTAATATACACAATATAAATATGATTTTTTCTTTATAAGGTATGAATAGGTCAAACCTTAGATGCCGCATTGAAAGTATAAAATAATCACCAGATGTCAGGGTGGGTTATACCATTTATTTGAAATAGGGTGTTTTTCAATTTTTTCAAAGTATGAAAATATACCAATTTGTATAGCTCATAAACCATATGGTAGTGTTCCGATTTCAACATCGACCACAGCATGTTGAGATGATACATTGGTCTTATGAAAAAGTTACATTTGAGCTTGGGGAAAACACATCTGTATATACAGTGTTGCCAGACATTTTCCTATTTTTCGAAATTCAACACAAATCTCACCTTAAGTTAAATGATGTGAAAATGAAACATCATCCTTTCAAAGAACATTTATTAGAAAGAGAGTTTTTATTCATATCAAATTTGATCACTTATAATGGTCAGTGTTGTTCTAAACCACATGGGTGTTGCCATAATTGGGGTTTAATTGTGATTTGTGGATATTTTCAACTTTTTACAAGTCATAAAAATACCAAAATGCATTTCTATAATAAAGAAAGAAACATCGACCTCGTCATGTTGAGATGATACATTGGCCTTATGAAAAAGTTATTTTGATCGGGGGGGGGGGGGTAAAACATCAGTTTATACAGTGTTGCCAGATATTTTCCTATTTTTTCAAAATTCAACACAAGATATTTCCAGCTTTTTACAAGTCTTAAAAATAGTACACATCCTTAAAATTATTGTGGAATGAACGCAATATTAAGGTTCAAAATTACCATAAGAACACTTAGTATGTGAATTTAAATTTTAAATTTGAGTTCGGTAAATATTTCCTTCTATACAGTATTGCCAGTTATTATCACATATATTCAAAATTCAACGTATGTCTCACTTTAGGATTTATATTGTTTAAATCGCTGCCATGAATAAACCACATGGATGATGCCACTATAAACATGATAAATGGAGTTAATAGTGAAATGTGGATACATTTTCAATTTTAAAATGACACCTTATTAAAGTTACAGCTATAGTATTCCAATTTTTCACAAAAAACACCCAAAAAAACACACAAATGTGTCCTAATTTGGCGCTTTTATGGGCACTTTTGCCTTAATGCACCCAATCTGGTGTATTGTCTTCACTGCAAACCCACCAATCGACATACCAAAATTGCTAAGGTACCCCCAAAACCGTGGCACATCCCCGTATACCTTTAACCAGGGAGAACCCCCTCCGGGGTCATGTCATAGGTATACTGTGCCCAGTAGTCTTCTTTTTCTACTTGAAACGGATATTTCCTCAGACAACTTTTATTAACATTTGGTGATTTTTTATTTTGCTTTAACCCTGCAAGTATCTGCAAAAGTGTTCATATAAATCTCCTTCAGTCTTGAAAGCTTAATTTTAGTTGCTTCCTTTTTACAAGCTCATACAAATTCATGTCATCAATGAGCAGGGGATGCTTGAATGACAGAGAATTAGCAACAATATCATGCAACATTTCAATGATCATTTCTTCTTCATACTTTCGACTCTCCTGCGAGCTCCTCTCGGGAAAGGTAACTGGACATTAATGTGTCTGGATCTATATAATTTTTTGCCCATTTCTTCCCTATATCTTTTTTGCAAGTAGGGCCTATAGTTGGGATGTGTGCTTTAATAATATGGGGTAGGCGTAATTTAAACATTATCTTACTCTTATATGCATCTTTTTGCAATGTAACAGTCTTATGTTATTTTGATTTATTTTAGCCTAGCTAGTATGTGTATATTGGTAAAAACATTATGGCTTTTATGTATATTTTAAAGTATACATGTTTGATGTTTTCTGTGTTGTATTTTAAGGGTTGGTCCCGGGGTTGGTCACCCACCTTTGCACAGTATTTTTGTCAGACCTGAGAGCACATCAGACATACCAAATTGCATTTTGAATACGAGGAATGTCCTTCTGATATAAAATAATTTTGATTTTTTTTAATTCGCGATACAATAAAAATTTTAGGGTAAATAATGCATATTGAATTTTTTTATTTTTTGACATATTACAGTTAAGTTAATAAATCTAATGATGTGTATGTAGCTGGTATGAAAAGCCGACCACTAATCAATTAATTAATGTTAATTGAAAAATTTGACCTTTCATAGTGAAGATATAGATTTTTCCCCAAAAGACCTTAGGTGTTTTGGTGAAAAAATCTATATCTTCAATACGAAAAGTAAAATGTTCATATGGACGGCTTTTCATTCCAGCTACATACACTTTAAGTACATATCACTAGATTTATACAATTTACTTTTGAGATCTGTTAAATTTCAAAAATATCATTTGCCATAAAATTTTTATTATATCGCAAATTTCAATATATGTCTGATGTGCTCTCAGGTCCACAAAAAATATGTGAAAACCTCGCTATTTGAACCCTTATGACATCTCACTATTAAACCCTAATTATGGCAACACCCAACAATTTTGAGCGCTTCGCGCACTGGTGCTTCAAACACTGGCCCTTCACACACGAGCCTAATTTTGCCTCCATTATAGCCAACATTTTTTGAAATTTTCCCAAAATTTGGAGGAAAAATTGTTAAAATTAAGACAAAAAGTGTTAATCTGCAGGTCCAAATTTCTTGAACAGTTGGTACAATGATGGGCTCCCTTTCAAATTCTCAGCGGCACACCCTTACCCAAACCAAAATTGAGTATCCCCGGGATTAAACCAAGGTCTCGGTCTCGGTCTTGGTCTCGGAACTTAGAGGTCACGGTCTCGGAAGGGGTGGTCTTGGTCTCGGAAGGTTTGGTCTCGGTCTCGGTCTCGATCTCGGACGGGCAGGTCTTGGTCTCGGTCTCGGTCTCGGACATAAAGGTCTTGACTACAACACTGCTCACTTACTGCATTACTAATAAGTCTTTGTTCCAAACTTAAAACAAGAGAATTGATCAATCCGTTTTTGGATTATACCAAAATCTCTTAGGAGGACTTACTTTTTTGGAACCGTTTGCAATGTTGATCGTCTGCTACACATTCGACAGTCGACTGTTGATTATGCTCAAGAATTATTTTGCTGACACATTTTCTCTAAATAAATATGTGCAAATATCGACATTGATAGGATATTAAGGTATTTGATCTAATAATACTTCTGACCTAAACTGTATCAAAAATGTTTCTGTTTTTTAAACACATCTATTTTCTTAAGATGAAAACATCAAGTTACAGTTTTATTACAGTTTTGGTTGTTTGTATGGACCGTTTTGTTTAGTATTACTTTCAAGTTACTAATATTGTCGATACATCTGTAGTTTAGTATAGTTTAAGAACTGATATCCATTTTTCTTGTACCAAAATTCTTGTACTGAAGCTGTAAAATTGCTATTCAAACCGGCAAGTTGTTGTTATATAAGTAAAACAACCCGCCAATATAATAAAATTGAAATTACCATACAATAACAAAGATGGCGTTGTACGTACATGTGCCAAATTATTACAGTGTAAGTGAGCAATTGATTTATTGATCATTTAACACGATGTGTATAAATTTTTCTTTAATTAACCGTCATTTTAACTAAACCTCACATGTTGTTTTGTAAGTATTTTATACAAAATAGCAATGTAAGTATAGTCCAATAAGAAAATTATGTGTTTTTTCGTCAGAAAATTTGCAACAATGGTTCAAAGTCCACCCATGCAAAGTAAAAAAGGCAGTATTGCAGTTAAGCAGGATTGTAACAAAAAAGGTCAAAAGTTCTGGTAATTATTACAGGGTTGATTAAGTATAACTTAAGTTTAGAATATAGCCTCACTGGAAACAGTGATTTTTTACCTAAAAGTCAAGGATGAGTGCCATAGTTTACTCATGGTTGAATGCGTATTCGACCCCGATTACAACTCTTTGTGCACCGGTAGATACTTTTTAGATCTAGCATAAAGCCGAATATAGCTGTAGATACCCATTTTCAGGGATATATCGAATGTATTAGGACATGTAAGTATTGTAAATAATTAGTGCACATTCACTTCTATTATATTTCAAAAATGAGTGCTCACGGATGTTTTAAATTTTAGACGGACAAATGGAATGGTACTTTCAAAGATTTTCAAGATTTTCAAACGCCGTTTACTCAGAACAGCAATTTTGTGTATTCAGCACTGTGCCGTGTATATCTTATGAATGACCAAAGTGGTCCAAAAAACGCGTTAGACAAACGTGTAAGGTTAAACGTGTAAGGTTGCATCTTACACGTGTAAGATTGTATCTTATACGTGCAAAATTAGAGTTAAAATTAGGGTCAGGTTTATGTATAGTGGCGGTACTGGGGGGGGGTGAAGGGGAAATATTTTTCTTGACTACACAGTTCTGACCTCATGCTCGTAAGAATTCCATTACGTCATCGATATGCCCAATTGGCACACCCATTTAGCACGGAAACAATGAAATATAAGTTTGTAAATCAGTTATATCTAGCATATCTGGTGTTAATCTTTTTCCGTAATGGAAAATGCAAATTAACAGTTTATCTCTCGGGTCAAATTATTTAACCAATTGCAATATTTGCCACTATTTTGGAAAAACAGTTTTCCTTGCGACCTGTCATTCTCGCCTATACTTTTGCATGTGGAGTTTGTGTACATCCGGAATTTAGGCGCTAGCGCCCTAAAAGCAACCTTTTTTCAAATTTTTTTACGCTTTTTCAATTTTGTGCGCCCTTTTTTCTTTGCTAATTCGTTTTGCCGCCCCTTCGTTTTTGCCGCCCCTGTTTTTGCCGCCCCTTCTTCTTCCACCGCCCCTTCGTTTTTGCCGCCCCCTACTTGGACCCCGGGGGGGCTGGCGCCCCAACCCCCCCCCCCAAAAAAAATACGCGCATGCGAAGTACACTGTTCAATATTTACGTTGGGTCTTGAGGGTCGAATCTGATTGTTTTTACTTGACCCAAGAGGAGGGAATGTTAAGAATTAAGCGGACGCGAGGAAGCAACGCGAAATTTGAAATATGATGATATGGTGGAAAAGGTCTATAATATATTAATATTTAATAACACTTAATATATATTTATTTCTGATTAAATCTATGATATTTTAAATATGCTCCTGTAGTATAACTTTCATAGGTAACCCGGAACAGTTTTTGGAGTAATAATAGAGGTGGTCGAGGTTGAACGTGGTGATGGACGCAGGAGTAGTGCTGTTAGTAACACTAAGCTTACTCGCAACACAGGCAGTTACTCGAGCACAAGGTTTGTACGTTACTTTTATAAATTAAACAGGATTTCTTATTTTTTCAATGGTTATAGTCAGTACTGATTGTCTGGCAACCATTTAGGAGTGACCTCCATAGATTTTTGAAGGGCCCCCTGTTCAATATTTGGGTGAGGGATAGGAGGGTTCACCCCCAAACTGTAATACATTTCCACTTTAGATGTTTTCCTTTATTCAGGGTTGGGTGGGGAAATCTCTTTGCTGCTAATCACTTTTCCTCACCAGAGGGCGATGATTTAAAACAAAAACAAAACACCCCCAGTAAGTCAAATTCCCTGCCTTATCCTACGGGTGTTACTGCGGGCAAACATATTCCTTTAAGGAGATGCAAACATTACCGTAATGCCAGTGAGGTGTCCATGTTCCATATCATTGCGCGAAGTACATTCACGTTATGGAATCCAGTAACCAGCTTAAGGTCCCTGTAAAACCCTCGGGATCACTAAATTTAGGGTGCAAAAAGCAAGTCAACCTTTGTAACAGGATCGTTATAAAAGGGTAAAAAAGTTTGGTGTCTACTGTAATCAACTGAAAATGTAAGTGTGATAATAATGAATGCCTAAACAAGGAGGCCTATGTGAGTGTGGTCATATTGCATGCCATTATCAAGGAGGCCTATCGTCATGATCGTTGTCTAACATTGAACCATACCACCATATGCTGTATACTGTATAATAGTATAATAGAAAAGAATCTAGCTTATTCTTTAGCACCACTTCAGCACCAAGCATTTTCACTCTCCACGAGAAGTGGTGCCGACGTCTTGCGCTATTGACTTTATAAAATGAGTCTTTGAGCAAAACTACTTTAAATAATTTCGAATTCCTGACCATAAAGTATTTTACCGTTCTACTGAACTGCAACAAAGTTAAATGGTACATACCCAGACATTAAGCCCATTCCCATTGCTTATGATTCCAACCCTATCTATCACAACAATAATATCCGTTTCAAATGTTGAGTACAGATTCTTTTAAATTTATCCTTTTGTTTTCATTAGATGTAAACCAGTGTCGGTCTCAACCATGCCTTAATCAAGGACGTTGTGTGGATAAAAGCCGAGGCCAGTACAGGTGTATTTGTCGACGAGGATGGACTGGAAGAAGATGTGGAACGGGTAAGAAAAATAAGCAGCTCTACTGAAAATTCACGCTCATCTAAATTCAAAGTGCAAAATGCCTTTGTGGTATAAGGTTCAGTTTCCGTCGTCTAATTTGACAATGGTCAGATAGCTACAAAGAAAGCACATATGTTCAGCCTTCCCTTTGTTACACATAGGTTACGATATTAGTAATACTATGAGATCACCAGTCTTTTGCGGTTCGTAAATGCATAGAGTTTGGACTTGATTGCTCTCAAGTCTTTGCATGTTGAACCATTAGAGGATTTTAGTTGCTGAAGGAGTCTGGGGAATAAGTCCCCTCTCCGTAAAGAATGAAAGTACCCCGTACAACCACACAGTCACTAAAAATAGGGCTACTGTTGAATCTTCTCCCCTGTAGGACAACGCAGTAACAGAATTCCAATGTAGGTCTACACTGACAGTAAAAGAAATACAAAAACGACCTCTTCTTAATAGTAGTCTACACAGTAAAACAAATTAGCTCGGTAGGATTTTGTAGGGGTACACATTGAAAATAAAGAAATACAAGAACTATAGTATTTCACGGCAAAACTTGTCTCACACATGATAACAAAATCAAACACAAAGACTCCACATAAGTGCAGTAAAAAGTTATCAGCACCGAACTAGCATCGTATATTATTGTCACCATATTATGTAGACTAGATGACCGCAGATGTGTGGCTAATTAGGTCATTATTTGAGATGTTCATAATACTGTTTGATTTCTTGAGGTATAATAGGTACTTTTTCAGATTCACGATTACAGGCATATGATCTTTAGACAGATGATAGGACAAAATCCTTATGTTACAATTATTGTATTGTGTTGGAATAAAAATATTTAGCTCAGAGTGAGCTTTCAGTGCTTTTGAAATTAATGAACTTATTTGGACACCCACAACGTAAACAAAAAACCAAATTTGATGTTTTATTGGGGTGCGGACAAACTTGTTCTTCATATCGCAAAAGTCTGTTTTTCAAAATAATGTAAACTGTAAAAGTGTTTAGCCTTACCAATTCGTCAAACTCAGTAATTCGTCAAACTCAGTAATTCGTCAAACTCAGTAAAAGAGTAGCAAAATGGGAGGAGAGATCTACAAATCACCCACCAATTTTGAATATTCATGTTGGCGAAGAACTACCACCTGGTGCAGATGCAACTTGGGTTGAATGGAAATGCCTTAATAGGTTAAGGTCTGGTGTAGGAAGATGTAAAGTCAACCTCAGCAAATGGGGATATCGAAAGCACACAGATGTAACCAGCGATTGTGGAACAGAACCACAAACAATGGATCACTTACTGTGTTGCCCTCAACTGGAGCAAACATGCACAACTGCTGACTTAGCAGTTTACAATGAGAATGCTGAAAAATGTGTGCAGCACTGGCTGAAACACATTTAATCTTGTGCCGTGGACACGCTAAAAAGAAGAAGTAATATTATGTCGAGTATGGTTTTGTTTATATTTCAGTTGCTGATGTTAATCAATGCTTATCTAGTCCTTGCATTAACGGAGCAACCTGTAATGACAGAATAGGGTCGTATACTTGTACCTGTGCGCCAGGTTGGACTGGAGTTAATTGCGAACGGGGTGAGTCTCACAGTAATTTTGTAGGTTATTTAAAGGTCCACAATCGTTATCCAGTCTAACTTACTCTTAAAACAATCAAAACCTTAAAAATACGCACACAGCAATTTTATCAAGCAGTGTCTTTAAAAAAAAGATAAAGTTCACGGATCAGGTGTACAGGCTGTGTCAAAATGATACAGCCTGTACTGCGTTCATTTCGTACGTGCAAAATCTTGGCTAAATACGCAACCTCGCTTCGAATTTGGATAGATATTTGTTTTTGAATAGATATAGTTTGAAATTGCAAGCGCTCTACATGTATTATGTAGTAACTAGTAATTTTACGTCCATTACTTTTCAAGATATTGATGACTGTTCGTCAGAACCTTGTCAAAATGGAGGGACATGTGAAGGCGGAATTCTAGAATACTCCTGTCAGTGTATTCCAGGTTATACGGGAACCAATTGTGAACAGGGTGAATATGCAAAGAAAAAAAAACCAAAAAATAAAAATCATTTGTATCAAATATTAGGATACAGTTAGAAGACATGAGACCTCAACCATGATTGAAAAATGGAACTTAATATGCATTATGGATTTAGTCGAAGTGTTAAACTAAAAAATCTCTTTACAGTGTTAAGTGAATGGAATGTATACAGGCTACTTCTTAAAATGTAACGAAATATAATCAGGTGCAAACCTTCGACAATGACTGATGGTAAAGATGAAATCGCATAAACTTTTAAAAACCGTATCCTCCATACATAAACTCCCATGTGAATTTTGTTGTTTGTTTGTAGAAATTAATGAGTGCATGTCTCGACCATGTTTAAATGGCGGCAAATGCGTTGACGAATCGAATCAGTATAGCTGTGTTTGTCAAAGAGGATGGACTGGAATTAACTGTCAATCAAGTGAGTCAACGGATATTGATTATTAATTCATATATCTGAAAGGGTGAAGTGCATCTTGAAATATCCAGTTCTAGAATCAGAAGACGAACATATTTTTAAAATAACAGCTCCTAAATAGAGATAAATAGGGATCTCAACAGTTTTATCAATAACAAGCTTTATATTCCAACATCTAGGTGTAAGTAGTTACTACAGTAGCTGCTGCAGAGTACATTTTACCCACGGACATGATTAATATAACTGTGTACCACACCTATTTTTTAAATATATTTGTGAGAAATTTATTTATGTGAGAAATGAAACAGTAATCTTTTTTTGGTCTGTTTTTCCTTTTCAAAAGTTACTTGTGAAGAAAATGAATTTCTGTGTGATGATGGCGTTGGCTGTGTGTTGGAAAGTTACCGATGTGACTATATTCCTGACTGTAATGACAACAGTGATGAGTCCGGTTGTACTTGTACCCCAAGCATACAGTTTCAATGTTTAAGCGGTGGTTGTGTGCCCAACTCGTGGTTATGTGATGATTTCGAAGATTGTTTTGATGGAAGTGACGAATCAAATGATACCTGCCACACTATTGACTGTAAGTTATTATTCATAATCGTTCATTACTAAACTCTTCAGAAAAACTTTGGAAACTTTCCAAAACGGCTATATATCAAGAATATTTGAAATCTATTTGCATATTGTTTCATATCAATACAAACGTTGTTCTTTCCTTTCAAAAGTGACACAAAATTTGTCACCATTAGTTATTCTATGGTTGACTAACTTCCTTTTAAAAGACAAGGAGATCTCAAACAAAATGTGCCAAATATGCCATTGTCTGCGCCATTTGTATCAGTAAACATGAGTAAGGAATTTCGAAGTGCTGGCAGGCTGATGTACCGGTTTTCTGCAGCTGTTGTTTTTCTTGGGCGGCAACTTCTGGGTCTGTCTTTGACATCTCCGGTCTGACGAAACTTTTAGCTTGGGGATCATACTGCGGGAAACAAAAGTTGCCGCTAAGGTATTCCAGCCTCAAGCTCGAGCCTTTAATATCCAGATCTGATAATCGAACCATGGTTGATTTGAACTTTCTTGCAAATGACCACTATGAAGAAGTGACCAGCAAGAGAGATTGACTTGCGTTGATCCATTTGAATCCACCTGTAGAACTGTTAATCCCATCCTAGCACTTTTCATTCAAAATGATATACTGCAAACAACATTTTTTCATTCTTTTATTCCTGCATTAACCCACGCATTCATTCATTCAAAGTAATGAGATGAGTACAGACAATGGTCAGTTTGGCACATTTTCTTTGAGACCTCAATGTCTTTCAAAGAAAGTTACTCAGCCGTGAAATAAGTTATCGTCACAAACGAGGTGTCATTGTTTACAGGAAAGAACAATGTTTTGCACTGATATGAAACCATATGTAGACAGATTTCAAAAATTTCTAATATACAATCGTTTTTGAAAGTTTCCATTTTTTTTAAGCGTTTAGTTGAGTGATGCGAATTGCAAAATAAACAATTATTTGTGATGATCGGAAATTCTACAACTGTTATTCTTTTTAATATAATGTCAATACACGTGTGTGTTTAAAATCTTTGATTTGTAGACCTCTTTCGATTTTCATTTATGCAACTATTACATTACGCCGAAGATGCAACAATATCAGATATAATTTTTAATGAAGTATGATTACCGTTGTTGTTTTGACAGATATTGATGAGTGTGCCACAGAACCCTGCTGGAATGGAGCAAGCTGTCAAGATTCAATTAATACATTTGTATGTCTGTGTCCGCAAGGGTATACAGGATCACTCTGTGAACAAAGTAAGCGAAGTATACTTGTAAGCAGCTGTATGCTTTAATGTCAATTATTAGTACATATGTGACCGTACAGCACGAATGAGCCGTAAATGTCCTCAATTGTATTCTGAGTTACAGTGTAAAATGGGCATGAAGGTCATATTCATAGGTATTTCAATTTGGTGCTACGTGTATCTCATTAAATGAGGTACACGTAGCACCAAATTAAGGTACCTATGAATACGACCTTCATGCCCATTTTACACTGTAACTCAGAATACAATTGAGGACATTTACGGCTCATTCGTGCTGTACGGTCACATATATAATTAGAAGTTAACAGATAAATGCCAATGAGATTGCATGAAAATTGAAAGTTATACGGTCAGACCAGTGTTTTATTCATCTTTTCACATTAAAAAGGGTAACTATGACCATTCAGATAATTGTAGAAATCGGTTTTGGGGGGGGGGGGTGTCGTGGTATCACATGTGTTTAGACTTTAGTAATATTCAGCCTCATATATCGTTATGAATACGGCAGACGGCCGAATCCGGATTCGGCTTTTGGTAAATTCATTTTACACATGCATTACATTTGAATTCGAGAACAAGGGATCAATGCTATATCTATAGAGGGCAGCATATCGATTTTTTAACGGTTGCCGTCGGTGATAGTACTGTGATGCACCGTCAACTAACCTTGTATGCCGCCCTCTTTTGATTACTTATTATGCTGTTATCATCTGGTCTCCGTTAAAAAAAGGATATGCTGCCCTCTATCATGTACAGCATTGATCCCTTGTTCTCCAATTCAAATGCAATGCATTCGTAAAATAAATTTACCAAAAGACGAATCCGGATTCGGCCGTCTGCCGTATTCATAACGATATGTATCAGGTACTTCCGCCGCATCCCAGATGTTGGAATGCCATTCCTGTTTCGATAGTTGGCATTGCAATATTGGACCGATGTTGGAATGCCATTCCTGTTTCGATAGTTGTTATTGCAACATGGGGCCAATAATGAAATGCCATTCCTGTTTCGATAGTTGCTCACAAGGTCACAAGTAGCGACCTGCTGAATGGCGGGCATTATCAGCTATCAAAGAGATACCACTTCCAGCTGCCAATCACAGTAGAGGTTTGATAACATTTTGTTAAAAAATGATATAAGGCCAAAACTGTGCATGTTGGTACTTGATTGCTTGGAATCTTATGTGCTAATAATCCGTTGTAGTAATATTTTCTTGAAGTGTAGTGTATATTGTTCGTAAATTATATAGCTTTTAAATTTTGGGCATTTATGCTCTGTTGCACTGTATAACAGTATAATGAGTCATGCCTTATGACTCCATGATAAAGAAGTACTGTCTCGCGTAATATTTAGTGACTTCAGCTCATCAAATCGAATAGGCCGAATGACTTGACCCAACCTAAATATTTTGGTAGCTAATAAATATATCCAATTTAAATTTCGCATCACTAAAAATACTTTCAGACATCAACGACTGTACCCCAGACCCATGCCTTAATGGAGGTACTTGCGAAGATGGAGATGATGAATACCAATGTCACTGTTCTGCTGGTTACTCTGGTCCAAACTGTGAAGTACAAGGTAAGTGCATGAACAAACCGCGTGGTCGGTACTACAGGGTAACCCGGAATGATTAATACCATTCAGTGCCCATTTAGTATTTTCAACTTTTTAAAACTATGAATATCATTTCTGTTAGCTATATTGTTTTAGATCTACCTTTTCCATTTACCACCATTCTCGGCCCTTATCAATGCAGACGTTTGAAACATGATCTTTATCGTGGCATTGTCTTTTTAAGACAGTTCTTTTGAAACTATGAGTATTATTTCAGTTCGCTATATTGTTATAAGATCTACCTTCTATCTTTTACATTGGACATTGGACCCTTTCTTATTGGAAAAAGCTTACGTTTGACCGAAACGATCTCTGTTCTGGAAACAAAATGTAAATATTGTCATATTTTCGTTGTGCTTCTTATTATTATGTTCCTCTAAGACGACGAAAATGCCATTGAAGATTTCCTTTAGAAATGGTGGGATTTTTTGGAAGTATAGGGAATTCAGCACCTTCTGGCGACAAAATAAGTTAATGGTACAAATGCGGGCGAAGAATGAACACTTTTGCCACATTGAAGCTAACATGGCCAAATATGAGGTTAATTTGGTTAGAAATCCATATACATGCGAAAATATTGGTGATGGTTGTATGGACCATAAAAATATGGGGGATTTATTAAGGCGCCATTGTATTTGCAAAGTAATCATCTTCCATGGAAACTATCCCATGCTTGTATAGCCTCATAGTAAACTTTGTCTGGGGGTGGGGTGGGGTTGAGATTGGTTGTTTTTATAGGGCACTAAACATGATTACCAGCATTTGATGTTATCGACCATAATAATACTCAAATTGTAGTTTTATTGTTCCATTTTCATTCTCTTTAATGCAGTTTGTCCAGAGCCCGAGATCATAATACCAAGAGATACCAAGGTCAATTTGACGTCTTATGGCTATCCTAATAATTACATGAATAACATGCGATGCTTCTGGACTGTGCGATGCCAGGAAGGTGGCAGAATACTAGTGCAGTTCATAGACTTCTTTACGGAATGGGACTATGACAACTTGTACATCGGAACGCCACAGAATGGAAGACGTCTGGAATACGCGGGTAATTCCCTGCCTCATTTGGATGTTTTGTCACCAGCTGACGGGATCCCCCTCCATTTTGAATTCTACACAGATGGAAGTGCAACAAAACGTGGCTTTCATATTTGTTTGACAAATATAAATGCAGAAGGTAATGTTTGGTTAATACTACCCTACATGGCTCGCCCTGCATAGTCTTGTATATGATAACCCTCCTAATTTGGGTACTTATACATCAAAGTAATAATTTGTGATTTGCTCCACAGCGACGTACTCATTTTTTCTTGAATTTCTACTTTTTGTATGACTGTCATGTCCAGTGGCGTACTAAAATATAAAGTTTTCATATTTAAACCCGATATTACACACTATGGCTTTAACTAAAAGCAAGGACTCTTTAATGATGTCAAATTGAATGGATTGAGTGGACGTGGTCCTGCAAAGATAAGTTAAGCACACTTGAATATTGGTATTAAAACTTACAGCAAGGTCATTTAATGTGTATATTTAGAACAACTTTCATAAGTATGCAAATTGAGCTACTGTCCAAATGGTTAAATGGACAGTTAGGTTGTGTGAAACGATGCACGATTCAGAAAACGCAATAACGCATATATACATAGATTTAAGCCTCATACTTAACATATTACTAATGTAACATGCTATTAAATTTAACAAATTCTTAAATGGATCTGACTGATGGACATGTCAATGTCGTTGGGATCTTACGTGTCATAAAGCTGGGATTTATCAACATAGAACATACCATTAACCTTCTATCGCTTTACAATGTCTTTGACTGGGTGAAAGTATCGTGCACAAATCTGAAGACCGGCTACCAATCTTAACCATTTGTTTGCAATCACGTATATAGGAGTCAAACCATTGAGGTTCAACACATGTGACACCGAATTTATCTTATGTCCCTGGATGAGGACACCATTATCTATGGTGTCGAAAGCGGCATATACGTAGAGCAAAACAAGTACCACGCGCTTTTACTAGCAGAAAGGGGAAGATAATTGAAACCCTGGATCAAGGCGGTTTCACAGCTGATACCTGGGATGAGCACTTTGTCATGAGCGCTCAGGATATAACTTATTCTCCGTAAGATAAACCTACAGTTGTTCCACAGCAGCGTGTTTAGATGAGGGAAATGATCTCAGCTGTCTTGAATGTTGAAGGGAAGGAACCAGAAAGCAAAGACTAATTAATGAGCTGTGTGAAGGTTGGCAGAAATACATCCAAGGACTACTTACCAAGTCATGTCGGCATTGGATCTAATTGACATGACTTGGGAGGCGTACTGTCAATCAATTTGTGAACTTCATCTTCTGGTTGACGGTACTCAAAAAATGAGTGAGATCAGTCCCATCAATCTGAACAGGATTGTTAATATTATAATATTCGTTTTCGCCAGCCCATCGGGCTGGTACCTATTTCTGGGATGGGGTCAGTTTGCTCAAGAGATTATTTTTTATTGGTATTGGAATGACTTTTGTTTAAAACTTTTTGTGGTTGAATTTTTTTAAATATTTTAATTCGATTTGTAAGGAAAAGTAAGTATGTTTTGCAGTTTCAACGAACGAAAACGAGTGAGTATTACCAAAGGTATGTTTGAACTAATTAATTATGACTTTAAAAGTTTAAAGGCCTAAATGTAACAATAATAGTTAATATATATAGCATCATATGGTCAGCAGAAGAAAATCTGACATCACCTATGATGTCATATCAGTGTCCTTGACCGGGGTCCTTACTCCTTGACCACTGAACAGCGTGATATCATGTTGATAACAGATCTATAGAATCAAAATCTTCATCATACAGGCTGTATCAAAATGATTGGTACCCATCCGTTTTCATGTTTATTGACAAGCCTGCTGCTTCCAAATGCAGCGACGGATCACAGTAAAATGACCCCAATTTGCAGTTTATAATCGTTCACATTATTTGTCTATAAATTAGGTGCATTCCATGTTACATTGTGATGTGGCAGTCCTGTCCCATAATCACAGAAAAGTGACGGTACCAATCATTTTGATACACCCTGTATCCCCGGATCATATCACAGATTCTCAACAATCTGTGATCATATGGACCATATTGATGTGAAAGTAGTTATCTATCATATCCTGTGTCGTTTTATGGATAAAAATGACTCAAAATGTTATTGATGAAATGGTTGCTATCATAAACATCAGTTTTGTCTTTTCAACGGGAAAAATCCGATGCAAAATAAAGTTTTTAGGGCCTAGCTATAATATGGACATAATTTATGCATGTAGTATTGAACAATGTACCCCATTTGACATGCACTTATAGATAAATAAATTGTCTTACTTTATTAATTTAATAACTTCTTTATTATAAATAAAATGACACATAACTATTTGATTCATAAAATTACATTCAACAAAATGATTGAAGAGAAAACACACAAGGCACTAGGCAGACTGTTATAGAATGGAGTATGTAAGATGCCATGTCCATAGCTTCGCAGGAGTTTCCGACTAGCAATCAACATGATCAGCACATTCAGAAAAACACAGTTTAAGAGTGAAGATTGTAGTGAGTAACCAGTCCTTTATAAATGTGCTGGCCACTATCTATTATAATATAGTAGGCTTAAACTATACATTGCGAATTAATTAAGTTATTTTAAAATAAAATGTACATGTTAACTCAAACCGGCAGTGTATATATCGAAAGCAGTGAAATCGGACATTCCTAAGCGAAGATATTGAGTTCGTAAGTTTTGGTATTACAAAATTGGAAATTGAGATATCGTGGGTAAAAAGCTGAAAAGACAAAAAAAAAACCAACGACAACAACAACAACAACAACAAAACAAACAGACCAGAACAATTTAGAGTACATGTAATGAATTAAAAGAGTTGACATGAGATTAGGAATTAATGTTTTCTGCTGTTTCAGTGTGCATGTTCTCATCGTTGATGGTTTGGTGGACTGTCATGTAGATGTAAGCGTGATCCTAAAAATGCCTTTCACATTGACCAAAACTAATTACAAGACCTCTTCTACATTGAGGCTGGCTTTCCCTTTTAAAGGGAATTTTTATTATGTTCAATTTCGTTTGAATGTTTTTAAACTTGTTTGTCATTTTCAGACTTGGTGGTGTGTCCTGGAAATCAACTTGAAGAGATTGATGAGTCAATGTTGTGTGATGGCTTCTATGACTGTCAGGATAGAAGTGATGAGGGCATTCTTGTCAATTGCTGTAAGCTATACTAATGCACTATTTATGTGACCGTTTTATACCTCATGCAATTCCATGCAACTTGTGCAAAATACAGCAATTTACATCAATAAAGGTCGAGCTACTCCATATCGCTTTCCCTCCATACTTGGATCAGGATAGAGCGGCAAGACGGTTTAAGAGATTGTACGCTGCGTTCATTATTGGTGTGCTGGAAGGAAAGTCAATTGAAATGTCAGCAATGTAAAAACAAACCCGCAAAACTCACATAATGTCTTATTAAATGTTAATTTATTCATGGAACTGCCTCTTATCTAATCAGGTGGTGTATGACGTGCATTCCCTAAATTCAGTAAATTTTTATCGTCAACCGTGTAATTGAATGGGATTATTTTGAAATTTTAAAACGCTTGAAACATCACAAACAAATAGGCCTATGTTGATAATTAATATAAATACAAGCTAAAACCGTTGGGGTTCGATAATGAACCCCACAAAACTAACCGAGTATATGGAAAATGCCATACGGCCGGGCGGTTTCACGAGTTGCCGGCTCGATCATGTCATCCGCCGCCTGTATCTAATGTAATGATACTTTATTGTACGCAGTATATCATGTACCGTGTGCAATAAGCAATAATTGATTACCCGTCTTAATATCTACCATAATCAAAACATGTCTAATTCCAAACCAGGCTATTCACCTTTTCGGTAAATCCCATAAGCCTTTGCGAGTACACCTGAGAACCCGTCATTTGACGTCACGCCGCCTTGCAATGCGCAGTAACGATGTTCAATAAACGATGTGCGCATCGGCGCAGATTAGCGTGACGTCAAATGACGAGGTCTCAGGTGTACTCGCACAGGCTTATGGGATTTACCAAAAAGGTGAATTCTAACGGTTTTATTCTTAAATATGTTATATTAAACTTTATTTAAAATATCTGCTTGCAATAATATCGCCGCCGTAAAGCTTAACAGCCAATTATATTTCAACTTTACTTGTTTAGTGTACGCCATCCCTCTTTCCTCTGGAATCATGTTAAAATGTCCTCAACTGATTCCAGGCCAATATAAAGAAAATCTGATAACAGCTTCCGTGCAGTGGTTGTCAGTTCAGCTGTTGTGCTCAGCAACTAAGGAGCACCATATGGTAAGTAATCACTTATTGCACACGGTATTATGATTGTCTTTTACAAAAGTAATATTAATAAGTCTCTTCGTTTCAACTTAATAATTTGCAGCGGCACCAGCATGTGATCTTGATCGGTTTCGATGTTTCGATGGATCTTGCATACCGGGACGGTGGGAGTGTGATGGCAGAGAGCATTGCCCATTTAACGAAGACGAATTAAATTGTGGTTCTACATGTAAGCTACGCTCTGTTAATTTACATTTCGACAACAAGGTCAATGGTTTATCAAATATGCATATGCGTGCAGTCTTTCGACAAAACAAAATTACACTGAAATACAAACATGTATTCAGTTCAGTTCAGTATATTTTTTTCGGCGAAATATTGACGCTTAAAAAGCCTAATCAAGGTAGTTAGCTTCCCAGCAAATACAAAACGTTTTCGACATCATTCCCAAAAGGTTATATAAGGTTGTCAGAAAACGTTTAAATGTCGGGTTATATAAAGGGTATATTAAGAGTATAAAACGTTTACATAACCTTAAAAAACATTTTTTTATAATCTACTGCTCAGCAAACAAAAATGTTTCACAGAAAACGTTTACATGTCGGGTTATATAAAGGGTATAAAAACGTTTTAATAACATTCCAAAAACATTCTTGAAAACTTGATACAAAACATTCTAAACAGAATGTTATTTTGGGGTTGAGAAATTATTCTGCGAAAAATGTTTGCCCAAAATATTTTCAATAACGTTTTTAAAACATTTTCATGACCTTTATATAACCCGACATTTAAATGTTATATTAAAAGGTTTTGAAAAAACATTTTAAGAACATTTCTGTGTTTGCTGGGTTCAAATATTTTAACATAATGTTATTTAAGTATTGACACAATATTTGGCAAAAATGTTTGCAAAAATAGTTTACAATAACAATTTTTGAAAACATTTAAAAATATTGTTGTAGTGTGTTTTCATACAAAACGTTTTAAAAGTTATCATAACCTTTATATAACCCAACATTTTAAGACTGGTCTGCTGTATAAATCAAATAAGTGTTGGCAGACTTCAAAAAATTATTTTTCTTCAAACTTTGTGCATGGATGCACCTTGGGTCAAAGTCAACAGGAATGACATTCATGTCGCCTCTGCACCTTTGGTTGCCATGGCAACCGCCAAAATGTAAATTTGCCCAATTTTCAGCATTTTCAGCATTTTCCCATGTAGCAAAATGTAGAAATATCAGGTCAGATTTCAGGATGAAGGAAATAATGTTCAGTACCCTTCTTTTATACAGTGAATAAGATAGCCTTCCTCTCTATAAAAATCATGTAAACACAAACAAATCATTTTCAGAAGTGGGTGAAACCATTATGTAAAATAGGGGTGTTTTTCATTATTTTCGGCCATGCCAAAACTTGTGTTGGGAAAATTGATGTAACCCCCAAAGTAACACTTTTCTCACAATCATCTGCTCAGGGTAAGTAGATAAGATGTTGGTCTAGTAATATCATGAAAAAAAAGTTTTGGTAAATTTCATACGTGGGAGCAGTGTTGCCAGGAAAATGGCACAATTTTCAGTTTTTTAATTCAATATATTATGAAAAATAAGGGCTTTTATCCACCTAGGGGATGATGATGCATTTTTATGATATTAGTATGAAGACATTACCAACTGTAGTACATGACTATCAAGTATTTCTGCCTAAGTGTTGCCAGAAACCTCATTTTTTTGACGTTTGAGATTTTATTTACAATGGAAAATGCTGATTTTAACATGACAACTCTCTTGTTAATTTTATGCAACACTCTAGTATTGTTATTTGGATTAAGTGCTTGGTGTGATATGATTTGCATTGGATTCAACACCAGTGTTGCCAGTAGCGTTGCCTTTTCAGGTGCTGTTATAAAGTAATTTTCATACGTGGGAGCAGTGTTGCCAGAAAAATTGCACAATTTTCAGGTTTTTAATTTAATATTATGAAAAATAAGGCTTTTATCCACCTAGGGGATGATGATGCATTTTTATGATATTAGTATGAAGGCATTAGCAACTGTAGTGCATGAGTATCAAGTATTTCTACCTAAGTGTTGCCAGAAACCTCACTTTTTTGATGTTTGAGATTTTATTTACAATGGAAAATGCTGATTTTAACAGACAACTCTCTTGTTAATTTTATGCAACACTCTAGTATTGTGATTTGGATTAAGTGCATGGTGTGACATGATTTGCATTGGTTTCAACACCAGTGTTGCCAGTAGCTTTGCCTTTTCAGGTGCTGTTATAAAGTAATTTTCATACGTGCGAGCAGTGTTACCAGGAAAATTGCATAATTTTCAGTTTTTTAATTTAAAATATTATGAAAAAAGGGCTTTTATCCACCTAGAGATCATGATGCATTTGTATGATATTAGTATGAAGACATTACCAACTGTAGTGCATGAGTATCAAGTATTTCTGCCTAAATATTGCCAGAAACCTCACTTTTTTGACGTTTGAGATTTTATTTACAATGGACAATTCTGATTTTAACAGACAACTAACTCTCTTGTTAATTTTATGCAACACTCTAGTATTGTGATTTGGATTAAGTGTATGGTGTGACATGATTTGCATTGGTTTCAACACCAGTGTTGCCAGTAGCTTTGCCTTTTCAGGTGCTGTTATAAAGAAACAGCGAAACCAGTTTTACTAGTAACATTTTCTATTCAATGAAGTATAGCGTGAAGTATAGCGGCTCCTGAACTGCTATTATTCACATGTCAACAACAGTATTGCTAGAAAACCCACTTTCGTATTATTGAGGTTACATTTACTGTTTCAATTAAGTGTAGTATACTTTACTTTGCTCGCTGTGATTTCAACACCAGTGTTACTATATAGTAATCTTTTCAGTTTATTTGCGACGGCGAACCCGATGAGTTCGAATTTCAACCAGCCTAATCATGAATTTCTTGTGGCCAAGCGGTTAGGGTGAAGGTCTCGTAACCCTGAGGTCCTGGATTCAATTCCCAGGCGGGATCATTTTTTCTTCTTGTCTCCTTTATTATTTGAGAAGGCGAACCTGATGAATAACAATAATTATTTATATAATTCCCGTCGATCCTGCCACTGTTTTTCCGTGTAATATTTCTAAACTTGTAAAAACAAAGAGTCTGATCAAGCAAACTGTTTCAAAACTTAAGGAAATATGTATATACATCAACATCGACACCTGAACGTCCGTATATCAAGAAAATTGAAAGCTTTGTGGAAGGTTGTTCCTGTTTAGTTACAATCTTGTATCTTCGGTAATGTGAGTCATCAAATGAGATGAAAAAGGGTACCCTGCTGCATCATATCTAGTGTATGAATTGCTGCAACAGACATAGCTAACCATGTCACCTCTTTAGATTCTTCTGTAGCTTTCTCAATTGTTTCAAAATAGCTGAAAATGTTACTAACAACACAGGTGTTGAAATCACAGTGAGCAAAGTAAGGTATACTACACTTAATTTAAACAGTAAATTTAACCTCAATAATACAAAAGTGAGTTTTCTGGCAATACAGTTGTTGACATGTTAATAATAGCAGACCAGGACCCGCTATACTTCACGATTTGAAACAATTGGGTATACTATGTATACCAGTGCTGTTAACCTCCTTTTCTGTAAGTTTATCAGTAAGAGTGTCATTATCCTGTAAACTGACTTGAATAGACAATGTTACTAGCAACACTGGTTTCGCTGTTTCTTTATAACAGCACCTGAAAAGGCAAAGCTACTGGCAACACTGGTGTTGAAACCAATGCAAGTCATGTCACACCATGCACTTAATCCAAATGACAATACTGGAGTGTTGCATAAAATTAACAAGAGAGTTGTCTGTTAAAATCAGTATTTTCCATCATCAATAAAATCTCAAACGTAAAAAAAGTGAGGCTTCTGGCAACACTTAGGCAGAAATACTTGATACTCATGCACTACAGATGGTAATGTCTTCATACTAATATCATAAAAACATGCCCTAGGTGGATAAAAGCCTTATTTTTCATAATATATTAAATTAAAAACCTGAAAATTGTGCAATTTTCCTGGCAACACTGCTCCCACGTATGAAAATTACTTTATAACAGCACCTGAAAAGGCAACGCTACTGGCAACACTGGTGTTGAAACCAATGCAAATCATGTCACACCATGCACTTAATCCAAATGACAATACTGGAGTGTTGCATAAAATTAACAAGAGAGTTGTCTGTTAAAATCAGTATTTTCCATCATCAATAAAATCTCAAACGTCAAAAAAGTGAGGCTTCTGGCAACACTTAGGCAGAAATACTTGATACTCATGCACTACAGATGGTAATGTCTTCATACTAATATCATAAAAACATGCCCTAGGTGGATAAAAGCCTTATTTTTCATAATATATTAAATTAAAAACCTGAAAATTGTGCAATTTTCCTGGCAACACTGCTCCCACGTATGAAAATTACTTTATAACAGCACCTGAAATGGCAACGCTACTGGCAACACTGGTGTTGAAACCAATGCAAATCATGTCACACCATGCACTTAATCCAAATAACAATACTAGAGTGTTGCATAAAATTAACAAGAGAGTTGTCTGTTAAAATCAGCATTTTCCATTGTAAATAAAATCTCAAGCGTCAAAAAAGTGAGGTTTCTGGCAACACTTAGGTAGAAATACTTGATACTCATGCACTACAGTTGGTAATGTCTTCATACTAATATCATAAAATGCATCATCATCCCTAGGTGGATAAAAGCCCTTATTTTTCATAATATATTAAATTAAAAACTGAAAATTGTGCCATTTTTCTGGCAACACTGCTCCCACGTATGAAATTTACCAAAACTTTTTTTTCATGATATTACTAGACCAACATCTTATTTACCTACCCTGAACAGATAATTGTGAGAAAAGTGTTACTTTGGGGGTTACATCAATTTTCCCAACACAAGTTTTGGCATGGCCGAAAATAATGAAAAACACCCCTATTTTACATAATGGTTTCACCCACTTCTGAAAATGATTTGTTTGTGTTTACATGATTTTTATAGAGAGGAAGGATATCTTATTCACTGTATAAAAGAAGGGTACTGAACATTATTTCCTTCATCCTGAAATCTGACCTGATATTTCTACATTTTGCTACATGGGAAAATGTTGAAAATGCTGAAAATTGGGCAAATTTACATTTTCGCTGTTGCCATGGCAACCAAGGGTTTAGAGGCGATATGACTTTCACTCCTGTAGACTCTGACCCAAGGTGCATCCACACACAAAGTATTAAGAAAAATCATTTTTTGAAGTCTGCCAACATTTTTTGAAAATATCTGATTTTTACTGCATAGTGTTCTTAATGTTGATTAAACGTTTTTACCTAAACCAAAAGCCAAAATATAACTTATTTGAAACGTTTTTAAAACGTTTTTGTGTTTGCTGGGTTGTTGCGGTGAGTAACATGGGCAAATTTATTCGAGTCAGACGGATGATTCATGTACTTTTTATAGATCCTTTCTTTACGGCGGATAGAAGTCAGAATCGCGGGTGTAATCCATGGTTTGCGTGGAATACGACGACTGTGCCCAGTTTTGCATTTAGACCTGATAGGAAAGTGAACATTATAAATATTTGTGAATTTTAAAATAAATGCATTATACGCATCATCTGATGAATCAAAATCAAGGACAAGATTCCAATCAACAAGGTTAAGATGGTTCTGGAAGCTGTGCACTCTGTCTTGACTGAAAGCACGAGTAGGAGTAGGCCTGTCGGTGTGATAACTTATTGGGAGCGACTGAGTTATTTGATAAATCGGGAAATGATCAGTAATGTCTGCAATGATGACACCAGAATCAATTTTATGAGTAAGGATATTGGTAAAAATATTGTCGATTAATGAGGCGGATGTATTCAATTATAGGAAGCATGCCATGTTCATGGAAAATATAAAGAAATTCGTTAATACTTTGGTTATCTTCATGAAGTAATAAATCAAAGTTGAAATCACCTGAAATATAACATTGTTTTTATTTTCAATGGGCGCAAATTCGATAGTATCAACTAAAATGTTTTATATCCATGAAAGGAAAGTCTAGAATTCTTATATATGCACATAAAAATATATAGTTATTAACAATGAACATAATTTGGTTAATACTAGTTACATAATTCTTGTATTCAAATCTCAAATACTCATTAAGTTCCGGAATCATAACAAAGTAGGACTGAATGCTTTGCCAGATTTCACTACACTCTGTTTAACGATTAATGGTTTCTTTACATACCAAAATATATTTAATCAACTTTTCAGAAATAGGAGAAAAAAAGGGCGCAATGAGGGGCCTCTTTTTTTGGACACCCTGTACGTATGTATATCGAGGTGGAAACTGTGCACATGATGGTTTACACTTCAAACATTTTGCTGGCAAATCCAATGAAAAAGTAACTCACTACTTAAATTTTCGCCATCTGGGTCGAGGACTAGGATCACAAGTGTATTAGTCCACTGCTTTTCTCGAGAAACTGCTATTAGCACTTTTATGCATTTGAAAATGCTTATTTTGATGAAACCTCCATCTTATGGTTCCAGAGATATGGCCATTTTTAACACTTAAAAGTGTAAACAAGGTATCGTCTCTCTCGATCACATATACGAGCCACTGCTCAAAACAAAAACATCATCACTGATAGAGCAACCTTAATTTTACATCTAATGTAGTCTTAAAGGAATAATAAACAACCCAGCATCAGTCAAACTATTTAGATTCTGTCTAGACGTTGATCCACAAGCCTCAGCACACTTTACATGTTGCCATTGACCACTACGGCCTCACATCATTCCATAAACCATTTAACAACAAATCAGGGACTTTGCTGCTTCAAGAGCGCACACCCTAGACATTCCACAAATAAACATCGCAACCAGGATCAGCTCCCCGAGTTTCGTACGGGTTGCAACGAGATAATTAGCAGTAAGTTCCTTGTCCAGAGGAATTTCAAGCTAACTCAATTTTTCAACGAGAGCGTACTAGGCATTATTTCTAACTATTGTAATTAATTTATTGTATTTAATGTAAAGGCCACAATTCAAAAACTTGTTTTTATTTATTTTTGGTAGCCCTATAATATTTGGGTAGTCCTATGTGTAAATATATTTTCGCTTCAGTTTCATATATCGTTCTTGATGTAAAGTATGTATTATGCAAGGTGTTGTAAATTAAACAAAGTACTATGCCAGTGTTCGAACACTTTGAATTAAATGTAGAATGTAGAATTGACACTATTCCTCTGATCAAAGGTAAATCATGCAAATTTCGGTTTGTTTGCCGATGTATATATTATTACATAATTTTTGACATAATTTGTTTACAGTGTGCGGTAGTATCAACACGACTGTGATATTAAGTACCAACGAATCCTACGCCTTGGAAAACTTGAATTATGGTAACAACGCATACTGTCAATGGACATTTAACAGTACTGGTGAAAGATACATCTTGGTTCACTTTGAGACATTTAGACTTGAGGAATGTTGTGACTTTCTACAGTTTGGCACCTTGGAGGATTTTGATGCATACGGTATATACAGTGGGGCTAGGGTACCACAAGACCTCGTTATTGCTGATAGCTTCGTAATGGTGACATTTACTAGCGACGACAGCAAAACTGATTTGGGATATGCTATTACACTATCAGATCTCAACCCAGCAGGTATTTATGCCTCTTTGGTTATAAACAACATAAATTAGGGACACATACCTGAAAATCGCTTTGTGATATTGGGCACAGATGAACTGACACGATTTTCATTTCAGTATGAAAACCAAAAATAATTCCTTAATAATTACATGTACATTAAGAATACAGTAATGTAATTCCTTGACATTTGGTTTGGAGGCAAATACGAAGTCCTTTTTCTGTATACATGACACTTTTGTTTTATTCTATTCTATCAGATCTGATCACTTGTTCTGATGGTTCTGGAGTATATTTTGAAGATCGTATTTGTGATGGGTTTCTTGAATGCGATGATTCCATTGATGAACGATTCTGTCGTAAGTTATTCAGTTTACTTGGTAATTTTGTGTGTAGACTATACAGTTTGATTGCATTCCCACATAATATTTGATCACATTTATATCTGATTCATACTTTGGTACAAATTTGTGTTACAAGCTTCCGTACTTTCAGGAGGGAAGTTGGGAATATTGCCTCTTTAGCTCTATTCATGCTAGGACGGTTGTCATATTGCTTTCTGTAAAAACAAAAATATACACGTCCTTAAGAACACCTGCTGAATACAAAAAATGCTGTTCTGGGTAAACGGCGTTTAAAATTCTTGTTACCATTGCATCGGTCCTTTTAAATATTGAGAACATTCTTGAGGAATCATTTGAAATACTAGTTCACCCGTAGCTGTGAGAGTAATTTCGCACATATATTCCCCTCATATCAAGGATTCCACCCACCAAGTTTGAGTCTAATTGGACAAAGTTTGAAATTTGAACCCTCCGTGATGATCTTTGACCTCGGTTGACCTCAATTTTATTTCGGGCATGTATTCCCCTCGTATCAAGGATTCCACCCACCAAGTTTGAGCCCGATCGGAGAAAGTTTGAAATATGACCCCTCCATAATGACCTTTGACCTAGGTTGACCTCAAATTTTATTTCGCGCATATATTCCCCTCGTATCAAGGATTCCACCCACCAAGTTTGAGCCCGATCAGACAAAGTTTGAAATTTGAACCCTCCGTGATGACCTTTGACCTTGGTTGACCGCAATTTTATTTCGGGTATGTATTCCCCTCCTATCAAGGATTCCACTCACCAAGTTTGAGCCCGATCGGACAAAGTTTGAAATTTTGACCTTTCACCTTGACCTCCGATGACCTCGAAAACCACACGGTCAACATGCTTTTTCTGATACCTATCCATATCCGAAATATCGGATCGATGCGTCGAAGCACGGTGAAACGCATAGCCGGACAGACAGAGAGACAGACACACACACAGACTTCGCTCATTATTTTAGTATAGTAGATATGCTATAGAAGTGAATTGGCACCATTGTGAGAGTCGGTTATTATGTAATGAAAGTTGACCTTTGACCCCATTAAATTGCATATTTGGATAGAATTTCTTAATTAAAGACTGTGCATTTTGTCTTTTAAACCACATAATGTGTAAACAATACCATATACTTGATTACGTAACAACAATACCATAAAATCAATAGCCTAGCGACACTGCCAAATCACGCAAAAAGGCGGGCTTCTTAAATCATATCAAAGGCAATTCCGAGAGCAGCCAAAGTACATGATGCATATAAATTTAGCTAGGACACAACATTATTCTGCAAAAATGGCAATAATGAAAAAGCAGTTATTACAAATGACATTAATTATCTCCAAAATTAGATTTACACGAAACTGACTAGTCACACATGAGAGCTGGTACGATGATTACTGATGCAAATCAAACAATAATCTGCGCAGGTGGGATGAGCAATACAGCATGTTAAAAATGTATAAAATGGCAAAAAGTCATTTAAATATTACAAATATGCTATATAAATAGAATATTAATAATTTTTTGTGGATGATCTTAAAATCAAATGAACAGAAAATTTAAGAAAAATCTCATTGAAACGATGAGCTCTCCCTCTGTACCACTATTTTTTGTGTAAATGTAACAATAATAGAATAACTGTTATATTTTAATCACGGTTACGAATATTTTCTAACTGGTAAAATATAAATTTTACATTTTTTCATCAGTTCCCTGTGTTGATGTCCCACCAGAGTGTACATCGTTGCTATCATACAACCAGACATATTTCCCTAATGGTTTATCTTCTACTCGGGAAGAAGCATTGGGATTATTCTTCGATACAGAGGATTGTCATGCCAATGCAACATGGCTGCTCTGTTCTATAATATTCCCAGAATGCCAAGGAGAGGCAAGTACTGCTTCACCGTGTCGTCAACAATGCCTGGATATTGTTGATAGCTGCCCCTACCAATTTGAAGACTTATTGGATGATTGTGATTCATTCCCTGCCGACAAGGAAGTATTATGTTCACTTCCAGAAGGAGGTGAGTTAGCAAGTTAGCGGTGATTTAGACCAGCATTTCGTCGTGCAATTTGAAAGGTCAGATGAAAGCCTACTATGTAAACAGTGGGCACCATTAACATGATACTCCATACGAGGGTCATTCAAAAAGTTCTACCTCCATCGTATGTGCAATAATGTGGTAAATAAGTAGAATGTACTATAATGAAAGACAGAGATAAAAAGACTAAATCGCGTCTGACGTCAGGGCAAAGGCACACCGTGATTGGTTGCCGACCTGCGCAGTGTAGCATTTTCTGTCTAGTTGTCAGAGTTTTAGACGCAAACTAGTCTTTTTATCTCTGTCTTTTATGATAAGCACGCCTTCTCACATACCAACTGCATTTTGTATCTCATTCTTAATTACAATGTAGTCAATGAGTCCATTTAGTAAATGAAAAGAACTCCGCAGACCTTGGACAAAATTGACTTTTTATGTTGACACTAAGTTTAGTAGCATTATTAAACACTTAACACTAAATATACTACAAATAGTGAATTTTAAAATGATTTTTAGTAATCAACCCTATTTGACCCCTGCATGACCTTGAACTCAAAACCTGTGTACACCCCATAGACACTAGCGAAAATGTCGATGCATATGTGTCAGTTGTATCTCTATACCATGTAATCTGCAGGAAAAGATTTGAAGGTATTTGGTTATGTAACAGAAATACCCCCTTAATGACCTTTGACCTCAAGTCTGTCTAGGCCCTATAGACCCCCTTAATGACCTTTGACCTCAAGTCTGTCTAGGCCATATAGACCCCGGCTATAGCCTAGGTCAATGTCCAAATCTCATTACTGTATCATCTAATCTATACGAAAAGAAACATTTTTGGTAAAAATCCAACTGGACAAACTTTAGAGTTTTGCCCATTTTGACCCGAAAACAGACAGACTCCCTGTCCCATGTTTAAGCATTATCTGATTACAATTCAATACTCACCTAACGCTAGAGCTATTTTGGGATTATTCTAATGAACACAACCAGGGTTAGCGGTGACCTGCTGAGTCCAGGGGTCCAAATTGGCAAATAAAGGGGTCCAGGCATCTAATTCTACACAGACGATTCAAATCACGGGGATTTGCCAAATCAAGGAGCCCTGGACACCAGAAAGGGAAGTTGGGAGATGAAAAGATTAGAAAGAAAAGAAAGCGTGAGGAGAGAGGGGGAGAGAGGGGAGAGGGAGGGTAGTGAGACATGATGTTTTGCAAGTCTTGAGTCTTTTTTTGGGGTCACATTAATATGGACCAGTATAACATTAAATTTGGGTTTGGACATGTTGCAGAGTGTAGACCTATCCTGACTAGTAAAACCTAATTATTACGATCAGACACATAAGTAAGAGGGCGCTTGACCAGTGTTCCATAAAACTGACTTATCCAGCCTTTATTGCAATATAAGAGTGTCAGTATGATTGAGCACCCATTATTATCACTCACATATTATATTAAAATCAAATTTAGTGCATTGATGACCTTAAAATGATCTCGGATGACCTTCAAATGCATGTACTAAATTTCATTAAAATCACCTGACAATAAAATATGACATTTGTGACCTTGAAATGACCTTCATCATATTTTGTATCATATCGACATCACATATATTTATTTTCATTCAAATTGGACACACTTTAGAACTTTATCACTTTTGCCCCAAAACAGCCCCTCCCCATTAAGCCAAATCTGATTATAATCCTATATGCACCCAATGCTATAGTCATGTTGACGTTATTCTGATGATCACAGCACTTAATATGCAGCAAATAGTGAATTTTAAGGTTATTTTCAGTAATCAATCCAATTTAACCCCTGTTTGACCTAACTACTGAAATACAAGAGTCCAGCCGAAGCTCGGTTGTACTAATTAAAAACAAGCCTGTTTGGCCGAATCGTCATAATAATTATGTAATGTATTGTAGGATAAGCTATTTCTAAATATTTAACTCCAACTACCTGCGAACATGGAGCTGCATGTTTAAAGCTCACTGAATTTTTGAACGTAATGAATTACAAGTCTAGAAGTAACAAAATAATGCGTGATTTATTTATTATGAGTGCTACAAGTTTTTTTGTTTTTTTCATTCAGGTAGCGACGAATATTACACAATTTTGGATTACCATCGAATAATATATAATTTGTGTTTATCCATGGTAATAAAAGAATTTTAGTTTGAAATTGCTAGACAGATTGTATAGTGTTATTCATCATGTTCATTTGCGGTGTTTTTGTGTGTGTTTTTTAAACATTTCTCAGGGACGTTGATAACGGTGATTACTCAGGTTGGTTTATCGTTTTTGGAGACAGAATACTTGATCAAACATCAAATGAGGAGCAAGTAAGAGATTTTGACGCTGCCATCATACATCGAGATTTTAAAGGCCATCTAGATAAATTTCATCAAGACATTGCATTGTTACATCTAAGTGAGCCAGTTACATTTACTGATTTTGTTCGACCAATTTGCCTAACAAAAACTTGGCAAGAGATAGATTCGTTTGAAGAATGTTGGGTTGCAGGATGGGGCCGTTACAATGTCTCCGGTAAGCATAAATGTGTGCGATTCCGGTAAGCTTAAATGTGTGCGATTCCGGTAAGCATACATGTGTGCGAATCCGGTAAGCATAAATGTGTGCGATTCCGGTAAGCTTAAATGTGTGCGATTCCGGTAAGCATACATGTGTGCGATTCCGGTAAGCATATGTGTGTGTGCGATTCCGGTAAGCATAAATGTGTGCGATTCCGGTAAGCATAAATGTGTGCGATTCATTTAAGCATAAATGTGTGCGATTCCGGTAAGCATATAAATGTGTGCGATTCCGGTAAGCATAAATGTGTGCGATTCATTTAAGCATAAATGTGTGCGATTCCGGTAAGCATAAATGTGTGCGATTCCGGTAAGCATATGTGTGTGCGATTCCGGTAAGCATAAATTACTGAAAATATAAATAGAATGTCGTATGAAATCATGTTTCTTCTAGTCAGTTTCGAGATATAATTGCGCTTATTATAACGTGACTATTATTTTCTGTCATTTTAGATCTACAATCAAGAGCTACCCAGATGTGATATTCATGTGACTTATAATTAATTTGCACCCTTTTTTGCATGTGTTTTCCATTGCAGATTATGTTGCTTCAAATATCTTGCAAGAAGCTAAAGCACCATTGCTGTCCCAGAAAGATTGTCGTGATTATTACATAGATAATGGTAGCCCAGATTTAGCACCACCTGATACAGAGATATGTTCTGGTTATTTTGGTGGTGGGCCAAGTACTTGTAAGGTAAGTCAAGCCCCAAGAAACTCCTATTACCTGATTAGTATAAAATTAAGCAGATCCGGCCTTAATTAAGGATTCAGTTCAAAATCCATGTCAACCAATGTTTAATACCACGAGTTGTTAGAATAGACCCTCTTTATTACTGCTGGGGGTTGAAGATAGTACAAACTATACATTTTAAAATCCTTGTCGTCAGACGAGTAATTTGATATCTCTTCAACAAGATCAAAATTTTTTTGAGTTTTACGTGGTGACATTTCGTGACCTCTAGCGAAAAATGTACCCTACAATTTGAGCCCACTACCCCCTAGCAGTGCTTTAGAGGGTTTATGTTAACCCCTCATGGTATCAAAGATTGATTGACATGGGTGTTGAACCCAAGCATTTTTCAAAACCCCTTGCTCCTAGACTAAGACTAATAACTATGTGGTGGTTGATCAATCGCTGACTTTAACTTGGCATATTGGATTGTTTTGCTACCTTGTAGTCCAGGCCCTAGCTAGAACCCGGCCTACACCGGATAGGGCAGAGATTTTGACACTTGATTTGGGTTATTGGACCTTTGAGGTTAAAGAATCACGGAGGTGCTTTTGCGAAAGCGGCTGCGAATTCGAGAAATCCAAGATGGCCGCCGCCGGCCATTTTGAAAATTTTAAATTTTAGTTTTCACTCAATATTCATGTGTAATACATCATTCCATAGGTTTTTGCATACAAGGAATCAATTTCTGACATTATTTTTATGATTGAAGGTCAATATAACATGTTTACATTCAAAATGGCCGCCAAATGGTTGCCAAAAGATGGGGTTTTCATTAAAATGTATTTAGAATTCAACATTTTAAGTTATTTGATGTTAAAAATAACCATGGGTTGCTGATATTATGGTGACAACAAAGCACAAGTCGTCTATGTCATTTCTGTCATCTCCTGGATATGTTTAAAAATCAAAATGGCTGCCAAAATGGCCGCCAAAATCGTCTTTTTCATTAAAATGTGTTACAGGAGCATTATAAAGTACCAGATTTACAAGGAAATGGTGCCAAACATTGTGTTCTTTTGTATTCAAAGTATCTCTCTGGTAAAGGGGTAACAATATGACATCGGCATCAATTAATATCATCTCATGGGCATGTAAACATTCAAAATGGCCGCCAAAATGGCTGCAAAAACATGATTTTTCATTAAAATGGTATTTAAAACAGTATTTTAATAGATGTTGTGTTAAATATTTCCATGGAACGCTGATATAATGTTAAAGGGGTATTTCTATCCAAATTTCTTCCTGCTCATGTGTTTTTACATTCATGAAAGAAGCTTAAATCCAAAATTTCATGTAAATCGGACATTCCGTTGGCGAATTATGGACTATAACATATATTTCAATAGTCCATAGGATTGTGTGTTATACTTTCGTTGGCGACAGAATAAAATTCAAAATCGAACATTTTGGCCGGTTTCTCTGGAAAGGGAATATATTTGCAAGATTCCTTTTGCACATGATCATTGTGCACCTAGTATATAAGGGGTCCCGTTGGTACGAGCATGTCGGCAAGATCATTTTATGACAGAATGTTAACCATATGCCATGAAGCTGAAGAAATGACATCATCTCCTAGAAAAAACTGGTATCTTGTATGTTGGTGTAACAGTCATTTAAAAGAATATATTTTGGTGGCCAAGTTGAATTTTAAACATGCCCAATTGCCCATAAGTCCATGCTGTTTTCCTATTACTGCTATGCTATAATGATTATGTGGGAAAATACTCTCCTCTTATGGCACCATCCCCTTGAAAACCAGATACCTAGTGTTGCTGTAACAGATTTTGATGAAAAAAATAATATTTTGGTGGCCATTTTGGGAGTCATTTTTAATTCCTTGAACTTGCCCATGGGATAATTTTGAATGACATATTTTACCCCTCTGCCACAAAGATACTTTTGGATCTCGAAGAAAGCACTCATGTGGCGCCATTTCCTTGAAAATCAGATAAATTACATGTTGTTGAGACATAATATTATCAATTTAAAAACTATTTGCATGGTCATTTTGGAAAAAAAAAGAAAGGAAAGAAAGCACTATTGTTGCAAATAATACATTAGGTAAATTGTAAGTTGCTGCATATCTTTAATTGAAAACAAATACCTATATTTTTGGGGCCATTTTGGCAGTTTTTTAAATGTCAAGCATGGAAATGGCATAATATTCTATGTTTTTAAAACATGAAGTTTATTGCAGCCATCTTTAATTTGAGCTTTGTTGTTAAAGGGCCATTTCGCGAACCTTTGTCCGACCCCCACTTCACACCAAGCTTTTTGAGATTTTCACCAACAGGACCCCTTATATATGGAGACCGGGGCAGGTTGGCCCACCTTGTGTTTCTGGGTATTTTTGTAGGTGTTGATATGGAATTATTGGGGTGTTAAAAAGTTATCCATGTCATGTAAAATATACATATAAAATTTTATGATCATACTCCTTTTAGTTCCGGATTTATCAAGGAAAACGATTATTTCGCATGTAAAGTGAACTTTTTTGGTTTCAGAAAATATCGCATTTCCTCAACATATTAATACGCGTACGGTGATAGTTTAATTCTAACATGATTAATTGGAAGGTGTGGGTCTTGCCTAAAATGCCATATAGTTGAAAGCTGTCCATCCTGTTTCTGTTCTGCGGAATTTGATGGAAAAACGAAAAATAGACTATGGGGTACCACCGGTAGGTTGGCCCACTTGCGCTGGGACAGGTTGGTCCCCTTTGCGTTTATGGGCAAGAACTATGCATACTTTCTCAATTTTTCACCCATTTCGTGTCAAATGAAGCAAAATACAATTTACACAAAAAATCTATGTTGTCGTCCTATTTGAGCACTTTTTGACTAGAAATACCAATTTTTCAATATCATATTTTTTTTATAATTGGGAATTTGTACAAAAAAAAGTAATTCATCACTCAGAATAGTTAATAATGAACAAAAAAGACAATTATAATTGTTGTCCACAGCCTTTCAATTTCTCGTTATGGGTTTTTATAAGATGATTGGTTAACGTTATTTCCTTGATTTTAGCTATTTCCTCAAGAATGACCCATGATGGCGCAAAATGAATTTCATTTGTTGACAGATAATGTCTTGGAACTATAATAGGTATTATCTTACTGCAGTTGTAAATTTATAATGTTTCATTGGAAAGAAATATGGCAATAACACACGGTAAATTGTGCATAGAAGCCAACCTGCCCCGTGTGGTGGGCCAACCTTCCCCGGCCTGGTTAATTTTCATTTCGCTCTCTCCTACAACTACCATAAGTCACAGAGCCATATAAATTCGTTAGCATTTACCTAGAGTTAACAGTTCTCAAGTATCAAATTGAGAGCCTCCTAACCCACAAACTGAGCTCTCCAGACGAGTGGGAAAAAAGGGGGCCAACCTGCCCCGGTCTCCCTTACTAGGTGCATAATGATCCTGTGCAAAAGGAATCTTGCAAATTTATTTTATAAATTTATAATTTATATCTAGAGAAACCGGCCGAAATGTTCGATTTTGAATTTCATTCTGTCGCCAACAAAAGGTATCACACACAATCCTATGGACCATTGAAATATATGTTATAGCCCACAATTCGCCAACTGAATGTCCGATTTGGATTTAAGTTTCTTTCATGAATGTAAAAACACATGAGCAGGAAGAAATTTGGATAGAAATACCACTTTAACATTATATCAGCGTTCCATGAAAATATTTAACACAACATCTATTAAAATGCTGTTTTAAATAACATTTTAATGAAAAAATCTTGTTTTTGGAGCCATTTTGGCGCCATTTTGAATGTTTACATGCCCATGAGATAATATTAATTGATGCCGATGTCATATTGTTACCCCTTTACCAGAGAGATACTTTGAATACAAAAGAACACAATGTTTGACACCATTTCCTTGTCAATCTGGTACTTTATATGCTCCTGTAACACATTTTAATGAAAAAGACTATTTTGGCGGCCATTTTGATTTTCAAAACATATCCAGGAGATGATAGAAATGACATAGACGACTTGTGCTTTGTTGTCACCATAATATCAGCAACCCATGGTTATTTTTAACATCAAGTAACTTAAAATGTTGAATTCTAAATACATTTTAATGAAAACCCCATCTTTTGGCAACCATTTGGCGGCCATTTTGAATGTAAACATGTTATACTGACCTTCAATCATAAAAATAATGTCAGAAATTGATCCCTTGTATGCAAAAACCTATAGAATGATGTATTACACATGAATATTGAGTGAAAACTAAAATTTAAAATTTTCAAAATGGCCGCCGGCGGCCATCTTGGATTTCTCGAATTCGCAGCCGCTTTCGCAAAAGCACCTCCGTGATTCTTTAACCTCAAAGGTCCAATAACCCAAATCAAGTGTCAAAATCTCTGCCCTATCCGGTGTAGGCCGGGTTCTAGCTAGGGCCAGGACTACTTGGGAGCATTTGTAAAATTTCCGTTATGCTGAAGATATTTACTCTACTGACCTCTTTCCAAAGTGGCAGCTGACGTGGTAACTACAATTTGAAATATTACAAGACAATAAATGGTCCCATATATAAAATCACACATTAAATTACACATTTGGTGCGTATTGCAATCATAAACCAAGCATCATGATCATATATTAACCGTAGACAAGTCGGGTGGAGCTGACAACAAGCTGTACATGCAAGCCAGACAAAATGTCAGACATCGTGAATTATCCATTTTGTAAATCTTGTGTTGCCATCTAACCTATGATCTAACAAGAACTCATGGTCATGTGACGAGTCTCAGATCGAGATGTGCAGGCGCAACTCCTTTGACCTTTACTCCAAGGAAAAGCTCCTTCTGGGGTTCTGTGGCATTTAAAGAGTAAAGTTTTCCCCCAGAAACGTGTTGACATCACCAACTTTCCGAAAGTAAGAGTACTATAAAACCATTTCGATATTGAGTTAACCTTACAGCATGATAATAGCCCTATGGTTCTATATCATGAGGACATAGCAGCTAAATAAAGCCAACTATAGCCTGGATATCACAAGATATATATAGGTCTTTTAATGTCGTTATTTGTTCGGAATATTAAAACAAACCGAGCAAATCATTGCTAAGTGGAACTTCCCACCCCTGAATTTCAAGTCTTGAATCTGATGAATATATGAATAAAACTTGGATATTTTTTCAGTAACATAGCTTGTCCAAAAAATGGCAAATTCCAAGCCGAGATTGAAAATGATCTTCAAACTAACTGTTCAATTAGCAGCCGACGTTTTGAATCCTGCACACAATAAATCACTTGTTCATTTTGATAGGGAGACAGCGGTGGTCCTTTGGCTTGCCGTGACAGTGAAGATAATCGATGGCATCTTGTTGGAATCAACAGTAAGGGCGTGGAGTGTGGCGAATTATTGCCTTCTTTGTTTACCAGAGTTTCCAGATTCCATTCGTTTATTGAATCTACCATCAGACAATATGAAGGTAACTACTATAGTTGAAATGTTAGCAGCTAATCCTCCGTTTATTCATGCTATTCAATTACCGTCATTTAGGTTGTGCATCCACGTACATGTGATTCAAGCTGTTGTATCGCATATTAAGCGCAAACAGGGCACAGGAGCAGGACATAACGATAATAGAGACATTGCGATTTCCAAACGTAGACATTAGACGTACGTTGATCTATTCAAACCACTCTCCTGTATCAAAGCGAGGTCACGTTTTTAGCTATTTTTGAAGATATTCCACGAGCAAAATCGACGTAGATACATCGTTGAAAATGCACAAAATGTGTCCATTTCACATTATGTTAAAGACAGTCAAAAATAATGAGCATACGATTTATTATTATGATCCTTTTTGTTTGTAACAAATCATTATAATAAACTATAATATTTGCGGAGTACAAAAAACAATTAAGTTTAATCAGCATGTTAAGTCAAAATTTTAGTCAAAATCAAAAGCGGCCTGTTTAAATTAGGCAGAGACTCAGCTTACTGTTAATTTTTCAATCACTCTGCCCTCTATCGACTTAGATTAGATTAGATCAAATATTATAGGCTTTATTCCAGCTGACTTGTTCTCCTTCGTGACGAATGAGCACAATCCAATTTGGAACCGAAACTAGCAATAAAAGTAAGTGAAAACGTACGTTCCACGTGCTGCGTTTGGAAGAACTCAATCTGTCTATTATCATTCAGTGGACGTGAGTTTAATATGGAAGTCAAATCAATTTTCCCAAAGACTCCCACGACACAAAGACTTAAAAATGCGCGACACACTGTAACACATATATCTACAATCTTTGGAATACTCCCATAAATCCGTCTCGAAAACACGTTTACCTTTCTGTTATATAGTAACAACAAACCAGTCAGTCCCATCACTAATTACAGACATTACCATTTCATATTGCAGCACTTTCTGGGGGAATTTGTCAAATTCCTGAAATGATGTCAACTCCATTTAGCAACAGGGTTGCCATGATGTAATCCAGTGGTCACGTGCTGTTATCTGGGGACCCCAAGATAATAATAGATCTGACTGTCTTTGTTAGTGTAATTACCCTGAGGGTTTTGCCAAACATTTTCACATTTTGGTCCAAAGATATTTTACGTTCATGTATTTTGCATTACTAATAATCATAGACTGCGGGAGTAACAACATAACGGGCATTTGTTTTAACGAGCCATACGCCTTGGAATACTAGAATTATGGTGATAATGCATGCTGTCAATGGACATTCAACACTACTCAAGGAAGATACATCTTGTTGTAATTTTCTATTGTTTGGCATGGCACATCGCTGTATGTTGATGCATATCGTTATGAATTCGGCAGAGTGACGAATCGAGAATTTGAGCAAATTGAGTTTTTGTATGCCTATGATTATGTTTCAGGTTATCTTTTATTTCCACCAAAACTTAATGGTAAATCTTACTCACCGACGTTTTTATTGAAAATTTGATTTGGACGAATCGCGCCTAAGTGCGATAAATGAATTCGGCAGAGAGACGAAAGTACTTAGCTGTACAAATCATGTTGATCTATAGTACTATATAGCGGGAAACCCCGAATTTTCTATATTACACGTCCTATACTAATATATTTGATACCAACGTATAGCTGTAGGTATCTTCTATCCAGTGATACCAACATAAGTACAAACATTCCCCAAATGATATTGCTGTGGTTTAATAATGTGAGTGCGCGCCCGTGAAATCGGAAAATCCCGGAAAATCATACGCAAAATATAGGCCAATATTGTTATTTTTGCTTTAAAATCCTCAAGTCTTTGCTAAATATTACAGGGATGACTTATATAGCAAGTTAAGTCTACATAGCCTTAGAACAACCAGTATTTTCTACACAAAAGCCCCAAATCAAGAATGCGTTTACAGGTAGTTGAATGCGTATTCGACCTCTCTCTGCGCAATGGTAGAGACATTTTGGATACAGCATAAAGCCGAATAAAGCGATTTGAAGGATATATCAGAACATGCAAGTATTGCCAATAATTCTACTATAATATACATTTCAAATGAGTGCTCACAAATGTTCGTAATTTTTAGAAGGACCAATGGAATAGTACCAAGATTTTCAAACGCCGTTTAATCAGAACAGAAATTTCGGGCATTCGGCACTCTGCCGTGTTCATAACAGATTATGGTAGATACAGTGGGAATAACTTTTAGTAAAGGTGCCATTTACTAGCGACGGCAGTGTAAATTATTCGGGATTCGTTATATTACACTGTCAGATGTCCAACCAGCAGGTAGAGTTGTTCTGTGTTGTGTATGCACATATGCACATGGGACGTTATGGTGTGTATATATCTGTGGATTTAATTCAACAGTCGACACCCCCCCCCCCGACTCCCGAAAGCAGCTCTGCACCGGCCTTGTGGCGCCGAATTTTTATAGGGTTAATTAACTGATTAATTGTCGATTTAAGCGCCTACTCCAAATGGGCAAAGTCAAAACATTCGCGCGCTTAATAATCATGAAGCCGTTTAGACAAAATTCCTTGTTTATGATCAAAATTGTTGACGCTCCGGGCGCAATTTGGTCTGGTAAAGCCATTATATGAATGGTTCGGTAAGTTTCCACTTCAAGAATGGAGTCCCGTATAATCCTTGTCCCAGAAGCCACAACCCTGGGGCCGGATTTACCACGAAGATAAGAGGATCTGGGTCAAGAGCTGCGAACTAATGGATGTAGGGGCAAAATTATAGCCTATGTCGTCGGCTGTATTCCATAGTGGCGTATAGTGATTTTTGGTCATTTTTTTGAAAATTGGCACATATGTTTTTAATGATGTTCTCTTTCATTTTTTCTAAGTCTCATCAGTCATAATTAGCTAATTAATTAGTAATTAATTAATTCAATGTGGCGTATAGTTACAAAGTGACATTTTTTGTATTCCATAGTGGCGTATCGACCATACGCCACTTTTTATACACATTTTATAATTATGAAATATCGGCAAAAATGAAAAACATCGTATGTCATAGTGGCGTACGCGTATCGGACCTATACGCCACTATGGAATACGAACGACGAAAAGTAACGCCATAGGGATTACACGGCGACCGAGGTGGCGTACGGTTAACGTAAGGTTAGGGTATTGCGTTTTGTTCGTTTTCCGTAGTGACGTATAGTTTTATTGTCAGTTTGCCAGCAATAGTATGTATTTATTTCTTTTGAAAAATATATAATAATAAAATCTATTTAGTTTACTACAGAAATTTCACATCATTTACAAAATATAATGAATGTCTGATTTACACAACTCGATTTTAAATTGGCATTTCTTCAAACCCGATTTTCTCGAAAAGTTGTTTATTCGCGGCGCCCCACTATACGCCACTATGGAATACGGACGACGATGTGTGCATATGATATTGACGACATTAAAAAGTCATCGACCTAATTTTTGACAATTTAAGCTACAAAGTTTTCGCGCGCTTCGCCTTTGAGTACCGGCTTTGATCTTGCGTGTAAACAGATCAGTTTTTTTAGTCAACCTACGAGATTTAATACCACGTGCACTAGACCATGCACTGATGTCGCTCTCTGTAGATTGTTTGTGTATATCTTTACTGGTATAATCACGATAACAAGTCGTCTCCCTGTCTCTCTTAACTTAAATATATCGTGAACGATCATGTAATACGCCTTGTCGGTGGCTCTAACAACACCGAGGGCCGAGTTGAAGTTTTTCGTAATTATGACTGGGGTACAGTCTGCGATGACCTCTGGAGTGCAAAGAATGCAATAGTAGTGTGCCGCCAACTAGGACTTTCCTTTGGAAACGCCCAAGCATTTGGTAGTGCTGCCTTTGGACAGGGTTCTGGGCCGATTTGGCTAGATAATGTTGAGTGTACAGGATCAGAAAGTAGACTGGATGACTGCAATCATAACGGATGGGGACGCCACAATTGTCAACACAGTGAAGACGCCGGTGTTCGTTGTGTTGATTGTAAGTAATTATTTGAACATGTTCACTATGATAGAGTCATGTTGCGCGGCTACGCATGTTTAGTGTTTGCTTTCGGTCATGTCGGTGAAAGAAGCTCAAGCCAAAGAACTACGACTGCCACCGTTTTATGTGTAGGGGTGATCTACTGCATGGCATACTACGGGTCTGAGGTTCGATTCCCTGGGTACCAAGTGACTTCTTTGTTCATCTTTTCCCCGTTTTCATTTCTTCTTTCCCTTGCGATAGCAAAAAATCCCATGGGCATAGGGCTAATGTATGGGCTATTTTTATACTCGAGGTAGATTCACGCATATTTATATCATGTATATCAGAGGGTGTGTTTAGCTGTGTAATCAACCTTCATGTACTGCTCATCCCGGTGAGTCGAGATGGGTATCACGCCGCGTAAAAAGAGTAGCCTAGTTTTTCACCAGCAAGCGAAGTAAGCGCGTACATCGTTTAGGGTTTCAAAAACGTCAAAAACAGAAAAAGAGGTATGTTTGAAAGAATGTCGGACACGAAACATCAAAACTGCAAACTAATAACCGTTTGTGGCTGCAACAATTTGTATTGAGGTGCTATGCAAAATAACTTTTGCATGCTTTATGTGCTCTCATTGGCTCCGCAACTCGCATTGTTATATAACTGGGCTCCAAGTTCGTTTTACAATATATAGGGCCTATTGTAATAGTTTAACAGCTTTGGTGTGTTGCTTTTTGTTTCAGAACCCAGGCCTAGGGCAGAGGTGACAGAAGATAACAAAAAAATGGCAAATCAAATAATATTGCTGCATGAGGGTAGTAGTACAGCTTATCTAAAACTTAAAATTATATAATCCAAAATGTCTACGCTTTTATTTCCTGAAATCAGAATTATTAGACTTAAGAAAACAAGCAGTAAAGCTTATGGTTATCTTTATTCATATCGTCGTGATTTTAACATACAGAGGAATATCAATTACATAGCAGTACGTTATATATCCATTAAACAATTTGTCCTATTTTAGCTGAAATAATAACCACATTTTACCAAACTAAACTACCCAAAAGTCATCATTCATTTATTCACCTGAAGATCGCCTTAGCGTGAAGACCGTGTAGTGAAATGTTATAAAATATGTGTTTATATTTTAAATAAATACCTAAATACATAAGTAGATGAATAAGAAAATAAAAACAGTTAGAATAATACAATGCTTGGTGGTTGTCATTTCGTGGTGTAATAATTCAGGGATTAATGTCGGTATCAGTTCCCAAAAAAAACCAGACCCTTTTGGTAATTCCCGAATGCATTTTCATAATGCATTTGCGCAATGACGATCTGCGCAGTGCGCATGTATGAAGACGTACTTTGCAAATCATTCAATGCACGCTTTTTCAAAAACTTGAAAAAGTAGCGCTATCGGACAGAGTTTCCTTTGCATTATAATTCATCGTTTCATGGTTTTAATATGAAATTCAACGTTTGTTTGGAACCTAGCATCACTGCGCGGTCGCACTTACGAACTTACACAGGCTTAATTTGAGATTGAGCAGGACAAAGACAAGGCAACCTCACCCACATATTCCGGTTCATAACGGCCTTGTCTGTAAACAGGTATGCAACTTTAGGTGCATAGTGAGAACAATAAATGGTTGACTTTTGGGCGGAGAAAGGAATTGATATGGCAAATCGTCATCTGAAACCTAGAAGGTGGAGTTCATATAACAGAGATGGCCCTTCTCTTCTCGAATAGCTCTGACACTTAGACGTGCACCCGAGCACAGGGTTGGCTCCTCTGTACAAAGGACCATCAGCTGTACATTATCTCCGAACCACGAGATGTCATTCATACACTACCTATGTCTGCATGTGCTAAGCTGTGTATGGACGTGAGAAGAAATTATACCGTTACAATCTGTATTGCTTTACAATTAGATAAATTAACTGATAAACTAACCTCCGGTAAAAATGAAAGGATTATAGGACCATTTCGGGATAATAAATGCATTCGCGTCCCACGGCAAGCCGAAGATTGACTCGAATCCACGTAGAACGTATTATCCCACAGCCATCTCACCCTCATCTGCTGGTTCACCGAAGGGACCAACATAAACCACCAGATCCGCGTGTGCGGTTGAACTGTGTAACTTGTGTAACAGTCGAGGTTGGACACGCGTCACGTAATGTACGAGGGTGTCAAAAGGATGGTGCAGTAATCAAAGAGCTTTTAATAGAAATAGAGTCGCAATAGATTATATAATCTTTTGTTCTTTTGATGCCGATTAGAAGTTGCGACAGGCTATTCATAAAAGTGGTACCATTGTTTCGAAGAAAGGGGTTCCGCCATTAAATTGGTCACTGATCCGGCATCATATTAACGCTCTACACAACAGGCGGGTATCAATAAGTGACCACACTACAGTCATGTGTAAGGGCAGTCATGTGTAAAGTGGTACCATTGTACTCATGTATCACAAATGTGTGCTTGTGTGGGTCTGAAGACTATAAGGAGGCTTTAGCTGTCGACGCAATCATCTTTACCACCCACCTGATGATAGGCGTTTCATTTAAATAAATTGAATGCTCTTGGTGATCGATTACACATTAGAATGTATGAAGGCTGCCATGTCCAGTCCATATATCTATATTACACTATAATGGTAATCGCTATACGTATACATGTAAATATAAGTATAGGCCTAGGTTGTTTTTAAGAAATTTCCATTTTAATTTAATGTAATTTAATTTAATTTTATTTTAAGAAGGAGATTGGTATAGAAATAGTGGCGTGCCCAAAGAGGGGCGAGGGGCAGATTCACCTCTGTAAGAAGTCTTGGGAGGGGAGGAGGGAGGAAGAAGGGAGGAGGGGATATGGAGAATGGGAGAGGGCTGGAGGAAGGCAGAAATAAAAAGATATAATAAAGACAAGTAGATAAATAGAAATATAAGAAAAATGATGGGAATGAGAGAGGGAGGGTGAGAGGGGACAATGAGAGCGAGGGAGTGATAAAGACAGTGTAGGTCTAGGAAAGAATAAGTACAGAGAAGGAAAAAGAAAGGAATGATGAATACATTTAATAATAATTATTAGGCCTATATAATAACTAAACGCATAACAGCACTGGGCAGCCATTCGACGATGTCAATGCCTTTATTCGTTACGTAATTAAAACGCCCAGTCAGCTGTATTTCACACCTATCAAACACAACTCACCCAATTTCGCAAACTGGACGTCGAATGTACACTCTCATGAATATTGATTGGCAACATTTTCCAATATGTCAGCGTTCTAATAGGAAACAATAGAACAATAGACCCTGCAGAGCGTTGGCAGTAATTATATGTACCCCGGGTGGTGAATTGTAGGGGGGGGGGGGCAAAGATTTTTGGACAGGCCGAAATGGGGCGGCCAAGAGGGGCGCCGCATCGATTTTTGGCATATATATTTGGGTACTGTTTCTATATTACGCCTAAAAAGGTGTAAAAAGATGTTAGGAAACGTTCAACTATACAAAAGTTTCTGCTCCCATAATAGACAATATCCATTTTAGGCAATTATTGGTAGACCATTTTGAGAATTCACCACCGCGGGGGTGTCTTACACATAATTATTGCACAGCCCATAGCAAAATTACTATATAGACCCGCTTGAAATAGTTATTATTTACAAATGGAGCAAAACAATACTCCACTGGAGTTTACGAACTCCATCGGATTAAGAATGAAACAATATTTCACAACATACTACATTATTTGGGCTTTACATTTCAAAATCACGTGTAACCCAATGGGGAATAAAAATCTTGATCAGATCGTGTCCTATATCGTCTGTTGTATAACCCATTTCATTTTACTTGCACAATGTGTGACAGTGGCGCTGTATCTTATGGTTTAGGTACATTAAAGCGCGGTGGCACTGCATACCTTACCATGTACAGTGTAACCCTGTATGAGTAAGGGCGTAGACCACCAAATAACTTCTCCTAAAAATCACATTTTTTACCAAGCGTTTTCTACCCCACGTGACAATATTTTTCACTTTTACGTCATCCCTGTATTAATTAAGGACTGAATTTTAATTTAAGCTTTAATTTTGGTTAACTTTACAGATTCAGTTTTTATTAAAAATGTCGAAAAGCGACGCCGCTATTTCAACGCCAAAACCAGCATTAAATTCGATTTGTATAATTTAATAGCTATTTTAGTCATTAATAGGTAAGCATGCCAACCTCACGAAGAACATGGTCCCTAAGGACACCACATTGTCTCCAGTAGCCATACTTTTCACCGGAACTCACCACCATTGTACCCTTAATTTAATGCGCCCGTAAGTGGCACGATGTGACCTTGAATTTGATATTAAAGGGCCTACCAAAAATAATAAGGCTTGTAATTCCAAGGGGGTGTCTTCCTAGTTGAAAGTATACGGGGATGTGCCACGATTTTAGGGTACATTTTCAACGATTCTGGAATATTGATGGGTGGGTTTCTAATACAGAACAATACTCCAAACTGGACGAAAGTGCCCTCAATTTTTGGTGCTTTTTGGTGTTTTGGTGAAAATATCGGTATACTGATGGGTAGCAAAAACATCAAAAATAGGTATCGAGAAAGTTCAAAGTCATACAAGCATACGAGCATATAAATGTCTACGTGGCATATTCCCGTACCAAGTTTTCGAAGATTTAGGGAGCTATGTTATAATGTTGAATTTTAATATTCGAAGAGCAAATCGACAAAGATCTCTTTTAGAAAATATCTGTGAGTGTCCCTTTAAAAATAGAGAAGCGCGTGATCGCGTGATTCTACTCCAAAATGAAAAACACCTATTGTCGTTTTCATGTGAACCGAATCAAATAATAATTAGCATTTAACCCTCGTCTTAAGGGTCATATATATTCGACGTAGCATATTCGTTCAACAAGTATTTGTTATTTAATCTATTTAATTAATTTTGATCTCCTAACGAATGTGTGTTGGCAGAACATTAATTATGTGATGTCGAAAGTCTGGTGTAAAGTTATTATCATGTTTGTCATCAAAAATTAGTTCGACGTTAAACGAAATAAAATGGGAATATAACGTTTTGTGTTTGCTGCATGATTCCCATTTGGGTTATTGCCATTAGCTGTGTTAGCTGTAAGTCAAACTAGTAAACTGGTCAAGTCAGTATCTGGAGGAGTGAGATAATTTATTGGGGATATAAAAGATGTCAAGAAGAATCACTTGTAAATCAAGGCACGTGTAGCGCCACGACTTAATGTTTGAGTCACGAGAGCGGTTACATAGCTGAACCATGTGGCTTCGGCAATAGGCATATATTCCAAGCAGAGCAACTTAACATTTGACCTGACATTAAACCTCGGATGACCTTTGCAATTTCATACTCCCCAAATGTCAGGGATCATTTTCCCCCAAGTTATAGTCCGATTGGAGCAACTTTGACCTGACCTTAGACCTCATATGACCTTTGTGGTTTTATACTCCCAAGTGTCAGGGATCATTTACCCCGAGTTACAGCCCAATCAGAGCAACTTTAAATTTGACCTGACCTTTGACCTCGGATGACATGTCCGATAGGGCTAAAACTTATATACAATAATCCTTGATTTATAAGGGGATCATGAAACATCAGCTAAGGTCATCCAAGGTCAAAAGTCAAATGTTACAGCTGCTTCGATGGGGCCGTAACTCTGGAAAACAAACCCCGGCACTTGGGTGAGTATGAAACTGCAAAGGTCATCTGAGGTCAGAGGCCAGGTCAAATTTTAAGTTGCTCCAATTGGGATGTAACTCGGGGAAAATGATCCCTGACACTTGGGGAGTATGAAACCGTAAAGGTCATGTGAGGTCAAAGGTCAGGTCAAATTTAAAGTTGCTCTGATAGGACTGTAACTTGGGGAAAATTATTCCTGACACTTGGAGAATATGAAACCGCAAAGGTCATCCGAGGTCGAAGGTCAGGTCAAATTTGAAGTTGCTTCGATTGGGCTGTAACTCTGGATAAATGATCCCTGGCACTTGAGGAGTATAAAACCGCAAAGGTCAACTGAGGTCAAAGGTAAGTTCAAATTTAAAGTTGCTCCGATTGGCCTGTACCTCAGTGAAAACAATCCCTGGTCATGCGAGGTCAAAAGTCAGGTTAAATTTAAAGTTGCTCCGATCGGGCTGTAACTTGGGGAAAATTTCTCCCTGACACTTGGGGAGTATGAAGCCATAAAGGTCATCTGAGGTCAAAGTTCAGGTTAAATTTTAAGTTCCTCCCATTGGGCTGTAACTCGGGGGGAAAATGATCCCTGACACTTGGGAAACTGCAAAGGTCATCCGAGGTCAAAGGTCAGGTCAAATTAAATATTGCTCCGATAAGGCTGTAACAACTTGCGGAAAATGATCCCTGACACTTGGGGAGTATGAAACCGTAAAGGTCATCCGAGGTTACAGGTCAAGAAAGGTCAAATGAAGTCAAATGTTAAAATAAGCCCGATTTGGCTTAAATGTGATGCAAATTACCCTTGATTTGAGAGAGCATGAGTAGTCAACTCAAGTTTACTTGAGGTCAAAGGTCAAATGAGGTCAATCAGAAGTCACCGCCTGACATTTGTGGCTCATGGGCCACAGTAGCTCTAGTTTACTTTGTTTTCTTTCATTTGACACCACTCGGGGGCATATACCTTCTTGGCATTTTGAGATATGGAAAGGACCCTTATAAATATTGACCCCGTGCTTATTGCCCGTATTTTACTTTCTGCAGACATTAGAACACCAGTGGACAAAATGATGAAAGATTGGAACATTGCTCCACATTATTTGTCATCTCAATTTGCCTTCACCTCCTCTACTCATTCTAAGAACACTCGATTTTTGGCATAGATATTTTGGGTACCGTTTCTATGTAAGGCCCTAAAAAGCTGTAAGAAAACATTAAGAACACATTCAAATAAGCAACATTTCCTGCTCGCTGCGCTCGAATTATGTGGTAAGACAATTTAACGTTTTAAATTCAGGCTCCCCGAAATCTTGCACGTGTAAGGGAGGAGGCAAAGATTTTTTGACACAGCAAATTAAGGGGGGGGGGGGGTCAAAGGTTTTTGGGCACGTCAAAAGGGGGAAAATATTTTTGGGCACGGTCAAAGGGGGAAACGAGTTTTGTCAGACCATTTAGAGAATTCACCACCCCGGGGTAAACATAATTATTGCACCACCCCTTAGGAGCAAATCTAGAGCAATCAGTACAAACATACTTAAACATCGTGTAAAGGACTAGGTTCAGAACAAAGGTAGTTCACAAGACAACAAATACATGAAGTAGTTTTTCTTTATTGATTCTGAGTTCAAAAAACTCTAGCAGAATGTAATGCATTTGATCTTCATGTGCGAAGTAATTTAGAAGAAAATGTAATTTTAGATGTCATTTGCTCTCATAGGTAAGACTCAATTCAGATTGGTGTAATGCATAACATTTAACAGATATTTTAATACTTTTAACCCACGACAACTGTTACTTATTCAATCCAATGTGTTTCGTTGTTTTGTAAGCTTGTCATGCATGTATAGCAAAGGTATACAAGGTGTCCCCCAAAAAATATCAGGTGAATGAATTTGGACATAAGTCGAAAAATAGACATTGGAATCACAAAATGTAAAAAGCAGCGCGTAGCTCATTTGCTTGTAATTTGGTTGATTGGTTGCAAAGACGCGATTAAATAAATCGCGCACCAATGCAATTCATTCCAAGTTTGATCAACAGGTGCTTTTCTGTGTAGTCTGTGTATCTCATTACATTTAGTCCACTTTAGAGTTGTGGGGTGATGGTGGTGGTGGGGAGAGGGAGGGTCTAACTTGGCGTTCATGCCCACTCGCTCCCCCCCCCCCCATTCTCCTCTCTCTCCCTCTCGCTCGCACCCTCTTTATTTTCTTTCTCCCGATCTCATTGTTACACACTGAAAAATATTGATATCGTACGATTTCTGAACTCTATTGTGACAACCTAGTCAACAGTGGAAAAACATCCCAGTTATATCACGTGAATTTTACGAGATTTCAAGACTTATTGTTATTTAGATTTGGCCCTGTGTGATTCCATGTCTATCTGCAGGGAATCGGTTCATACCATATATACGGACGAGTGAGTGACAGAGCAATTTGTACGACAAACTTGAAGAATCAAAGGTACGTTCTGTTGAAAATCAAACATTTGATTTGCTCATTACGTCGATGATCGATACGTGTTACACTTTGGTGTACAGGCATATCAACATCGTAATTGCTCCATATATTAATTACGTTATAATAATCATACAGCATTCAGAAGAAATAATTAGCCACAAAGAAATGTTGAAAGAATTATTTGGTAAAAGCGATTTTAGCGCCATGCGATATTGCTCTATACTAGAAAGTTTCACCTAACATTTCCATGTTAGGTGGAGATATCTCACCACCTATCTAAGTAACCTATCTTGGAACAGTTCTACGTGGTAATCCGTTTGAATATCCTTCGTTAACATCCTTTTTACGCACCATGTTGATTGATGAGATCAAAAACGTGTTCATGTTCTGTTTTTTTCTTCAAATAAGTGCCCCGTATAAGAGTAAATTATTGCTTTCTGTTTTTTGTGCCGTGTTACAAACCGATCAAAGAAATATATTTATCATAACCAAATGCAGTACCGATCAAATTTTAGAAGCCGGAGCCCGTTTTGGGGGCAAAGTTTCGAGAATCTTGCATGACAAAAAACTGTTTTGTTGAATTATCGATATCTTGATTGTGGAACGTTAATTTTGACATTCTAATTACATAAAATTATATTATTTCATTTTCACTCCAAATTGAAGCTTATATTATAAAAAAATATGCTTTTCACCATCGACATTTCACTTTGAGATCAATAGTTTTTCAACAGTAAGCTCCTCCATGGCGTAATCGGTTAGCGTGCTCTAATACTATTTCGCTGCAAAACTTGGGCACGGGTTCGTGTCCCTGTGTGGTCGAAATTCCATTATTTTCGAGCCCTTAGCCATGACCCATAGGACATCTCACAGCTACGCAGGTTTGAGGTATATAAGAACTGGAGGTTTCATTAGATTCGTGTTCCTGTGCATATGGATTTATATGCTAAGTACGCTTAAGTTCATAACCCCTCACACCCCAAGGAATCAAGTCTTGACCAATCCAAGGCGAAAGAAGAATTACGCATCGCACACGAGCATAATTGTGACGTGTCATGTCAAAAGGAGACACTTTTGGGCAGGATCATAAATGGAGAAATAGCCAAAAATCTGCCGGTGGGTGATTTTTTCACAATTTGGGTTTGTTGCGAATTAGTGATAAAAAAAAAAAAAAAAATATTGTCTGATAGTTTCAGACCGGAATATAACTGGCATCTTGTAGTTTTTGAGACATTTTTCAAGTTAATTCCTACTCTCAACATTGTCAATAATATTTTTAAAGGCCGATATCTCAATTTCCAATTTCATAATACCATAACTTTCGAACTCAATATCTTCGCTTAGGAATGTCCGATTTCATTGGGGAAAACGGCGTTGTGGAGCAAAATATCTCTATATTTAAGATATGTAAAAACTCAAAATTCATAACCTGCCCAAAAGTGTCTCCTTTTGACATGACACGTCACAATTAAATATGAATTTACAAATGGAAACATGACATGCATAGGCAGATATACCAGGATATACCTGCCTGTGCGGGGACTTGAACCCCAGACATGTCGCTTGTCGGTCGAACGCTCTAACCACTGAGCTACACAGACTGTACCTGATAAATAGGACTCAAGTCTGATACTTATGGATATGAGCAGTCAGGGTAAACAGTACAAACAACATATTACATACCAGTGTACGAGATCAAATAATGATGCTTACAGTTAGCAGCCTGGACAACCGATTCTTTTGTTCTGCAAGACTCACTCAGTCATTTAATGAGGCAATACAAACGATCGAATTTGGTGTTGAAATGAGCTAAATTTTGAGTTACAACTTTTCAATGTAAAATTTATTTTCTCGGCCAAATAAAAAGCAATCATTTTAATTTTTTCAGTAAATGTCAGGTCAAATTGTAGTGCTTGATACTGTATTTTTTTTCAAATCCTAGTGTTAAACTTAGGCGTGAAATTCAGTCATTTCGTGTAAGATTTTCGATTTTGATAGGCTTAAACTCTGCCCGCGAGCCTTTTTTTGGATCAACCTTTTAGCTTTTCAAAGTAATATAGTTTGCTAATGAAGGATTTTTCCCAACTTTCTAACGCACATCACCGTGAGCGATATATCATAGTTTTGTCAGAATTTCCGTTTTGATTTCATCATTTTTTATTCCCGCCTGAAAAATTTCAAAATCAACGCGTGAAATCTAAAGCTAATACTAGCATTGTGGATCGATATCCCTGGGTTTAATAGGAATACCGGCATGGGTACAGTGTTGCCAGAACTTCAATATAGCAACGAAATTCCCAGACCTAATAGCGCTCCTACTGATCACATCCGCGTAGCTGGGATTTTTTCCAAGGGGGGGTAAGCCTGTATGGGGCGGGCGGTGGCCCAAATCCACCAAATTTCCCTGCACATGGGGGAGGGGCGGGGCCCAAATAGACAATTTTGCCAGGCTTATTGAATATAATCGTATGGTATTGCGTATCGTATGGATTTTCCATCCCTCTTACCCTCTTCTCCCTCTGTCAGGTTTTTGTTTTTAACAAAAACCTGTTCAACTAATTATTTAAAATTGCTTACCTAAAAACAGAATAACTTGGATGTTAATACTTGACGTAGTGTTTCAATTGTCACGAAGGTGACTGGGTATGGTGCCTTTTGTTTGTGTTTGTTTGAAACTGCTTTTGGAAACCCACCGAAAGTCATAGGCCCTAATGAAGCAGCCAAAACAATACCAGGTTAAACATGGAAGTTTATAAAAACTTATAAATAACCTTAAGGAAAAAAAACCATTTGTGGCAACAATAAGCCTTGCATTGGAAGTCATGGTTAAAGTGTGTTGAGTACCACCCCAAAGTTTCCCTACATACACCCCCACTATACATTTAGGTATACGCCTACATGTCAAATTAAAAACAAACCCAAACACAAGTCTGAAGGGTGTCATGAAAATGGCAACCCGCGATGGGGGGGGGTAGGTCATACAAAATTCACCTGGAGATAGGAGGGACAGAAGATTATAATATATAGACCCACACGATGCGCTAATAAACCAATTCCGTATAATAACACGCTAATTTTTCTAGGTTTGGACCGTGGATTTTCCCGTGGACCTCAAGCGTGCGTCTCTTTTAAGAGAAAATACGGACTAACCTAGGTAAACAAACAAACAGACAGACAAAATGGTTTTCATAATCATGGAATCCATATAAATTGAAATTGCAGGAGCAAATTTTTAAAATTCACCTCATTTACCAGAAAACCCAATTGGGGATTTGGGCTACTAAATCGCTGGTCGGGCAATATGCTTTTTAATGGAAAATTGCCCTGGATGACAACAATGAAAATATCGACTATTTCTGCTGGTTGCTCACGAGATAAAAGTACTAAGTTTGACATTTTCGGAGCATGAAGGGAAAAAGGGTAAAATAAAAACGCAAATTCTGACAAAACTATAATATATAGACCCACACGATGTGCGTTACAGAGGTGGGAAATATCTTTCTTTAGCAAACTATATTAGTTTGAGACGCTAAAAAACAATTCCGTAAAAAGCTCGCAGGCGAACTCAAGGCCTATAAAAATCAAAAATATCACACTAAAAGACACAATTTGATGCTTACTTTTAACACCAGGATTTTAACAAAATATATATATCCAAGCACCAAGTTTTTAACTGACATTACTGAAGAAACAAAAATATTGCTTTATATTAGACCGAGAAAATTAATTTCATAGCAAAAAGGTGTATCTCTGAATTGTGCTGATTTTAACATGTATCGATCGACTTTTAGCGCGACTAAGCATTTCTAAAGAATCGGTTGTCCAGGCTGCTAACTGCTTCCCCGTCAGCCTAATATAATCATACAAACAGGGGAAGAGGCTTACTGGAACATGGAAACATTCAATCTTTACAAACTAGAGCACGAGATCAAATTAATGATTCTTAATTGTTATTCCTATTATATCAATATACAAGTGTGGGGGGAATTAAAATGGATTTACAAATGGAAACATGGCATGCATAGGCAGATATACCAGAGTAAAATTGTGCGGGAACTTGAACCCCAGACCACTCGCATGCAAATTATACCATTGAACTACACAGACTGTCCCTGATAAACAGGAATCAAGTCTGGTACTTATGGATATGGGCTGTCAGAAGAAATAGTACAAACAACACTTCACATACCAGTGTACATGATTTAGCAGTAACTTTAAACAAGATTGATTGATTGATTGATTGATCGATTGATTGATCGATTGATTGATTGATTGATTGATCGATCGATCGATCGATTGATTGATTAATTGATTGATTTGATTGATTGATTTGTTGATTGATTGATTGATTGATTGATGTATTGATGGATTGATGTATTGATGGATTGATGGATTGATTGATTGATTGATTGATTGATTGATTGATTGATTGATTGATTGATTGATTGATTGATTGATTGATTTGATTGATTGATTGAATCAATGAGTGATTGAGTTAGTGGCAGGGTGTATCTATCGGATTTCTAACTCAATTAAAAAAAATTCAATTATTTGTAAGTAACGTACAATTTAAATGAATATTATGGTATTTAGGAAAGATTATTTACATGCTTACAGAAATTCAGGTAGAAAGTCATTATTGTGTTTTGGCTCGGGAATTTGCAACAATAGCGCTTTGAATAAACTGGAATGCTGTGTAAAGTTCAAAAATATGAGTCATCTGTTAGGTTGAAATTCAACAAAAAGGTCACCGAAAGAAATAATGGCAAACAAAAGGTGTATTTCAGCAGACTGTATACCTGATTTGTTACGATAATCTATTCATATTGCTTATTGGAAACATATACAGAGATATAAGATTCCTTTTTGCATGTAAACTCATCCCAAAAAGAAAGTATCCAGTTTGATTTTGGCTCATAAGTCAAAGATGGGGTCTTAAATCAAGACCTACCAAAAGTATGTTACAGATAAATTTATTCCACACAGTTTGATACCTCATTTGTCCAAATCGATGCGGAATTGATTACACAGCGACATTTTAAACGCAACGACCTCAATTTTAAAAGTTGCAGTAATTCCTATTGGTGTGGTTTTCCTGCTTCTCAAGATTAGTCATAAAGGTACCCAATAACAGAGACGAATGAAGACTGTTTGACTTCACTTCATGTGTTTTTTGAATACAGATACTCTTTTACTCCTTCCTTAATGTTTTGCCCTTCACTCTTTACATCTTCACCTGCTGCATCAATGACTGCCAGACAGCTGCGGAGCATGCTCTCAGTGAGACGTCTGATGCGCCCTTGATCTATCGCTGCCCATAATTGAGTAGCAGGACCAAATCAATAGGAATTACTGCAACTTTTTAAATGGAGGTGATTGCATTCAAATGGTCACTGTGTCATCAATTCTGCGTTGATTTGAACACATGAGGTATCAAACTGTGCGGACTAAATTTATCTGTAACATACTTTTAGTAGGTTTTGATTTATGGCCACATCTGTGACTTATGGAATAAAATCAAAATGGATACTTTCTTTTTGGGATGAGTTTAGTATGTAATAGTTTGGTAAAATGTTTGTGTTTTCAAATTAGAAAATGATAACTATTAAATAATGTTCAGCCGAAATGTAATAATATGGACCAAAACAAAACAGAAATGAAGAGAATATACATTTTAGTCAAAAAGCCTCAATAGAGTTGTTAATTGTTTGTTTCCATTGTTTATTCATAACCAGCAAAACTGCTACCGAGAGAGATAATTAGGGGACAAAACTGTGAATTTTCCTCCCTGATCAACATCAAAGATTATGTGTCAATTGAACCACAGATTATGGTTGAAAAGTACAAAAGACAGCAAAGAAAAAGAGCAAGGTTTGTTTAAGTACAAGAGGCGTTTTGAATCACCTGCAAAAATTGGCCTATGATAATAATCTTGTGTGGATGTCAAATGCAGCACTTGTTAGATTTAAGAATTTTTGCATCTGTTTCAAATTGTAATATTGTATGTTATTTATCAACAGTTGTGTAAACATTGTTTTGTTTAAACAGAATTTTGGTGGTACGAGTATATTATTATTTGCACGTGTATTATTTAATTGTGATTGTGTAAGATGTTTTTCGTTGTATCTTTTGATTTTCATTATATTCTAAACCTAATTTGTTTAAATGTTTAAAGGTTGTTGTTTAAAGGTTATTGAATTCCTTAAACTGATTCGAAGTTTTACATGTCTTCTTCAACAGGTAAAACATTCAAGAGTTACAATAGAGGTGGCAGTCGAAGGCGAACGTGATGATGTACGCAGGAGTATTGTTGTTAGTAACACTCGGCTTTCTTGCAGCACGGACAGGAACTTTAGCACAAGGTTAGTTTGTTTACACATACAAAATAATTTAATGTAGCGTTATTTTTGATTGGTTATACCAAGTCTAGTTAGGCAGGAGCCATTTTCGTGTTTGGTGGGAAACCACTTAAGTGCTACCTATCCCTACTCTAGTTTAGTCGAAGCCGGGAAAAAAGTTCTATCATTTTATACTTTTGCTTTAATATCCCGGGATGGGTCGCTAGACTCCTTATGCAGACTTTACTAATTGCAGTAGAAATGCAGAAATACGGGAACAACGCTAACAGAATCCAGGGTCCATCTTACGGTCTCCTGGTGGATACCAGGAGGCCAAGACCGGGAAGCTCTGACAAAAGGTGTCATAAGTCAACTTTTGTGATATGAATAGGTATAGAATAGTTGAACTTGATCAATTAAATCAATGTAACTTATTGCCTCATTTTTTTAAAACTAATCTCAACAATCGTTGCATTATATAGTAATACTTGATGACTCGTATTTACAACCCGTGTATTTACACAAATAAAATATTATAAGGATAAAGTCTATTCGAATGTGTTTTTTAGAGGACCGTTCTGTGCGGATTTACAAAAATCAAGGTTACAAGGCTGAATTTTCCATTTATATTGATGGCATTTTGAAAGTGGCTTTCGCTAGCTGCACCAACCCGATTAGTTTGAGTCGCCATTAACCACTTGATCAACCCATGCTCATTACTAAAGTCTGCACAACAAGTACCACAGCTGTTATAAATACGTCTATAGCATCAGAACTAATAATTGTTTCCACCATATTTCATTTGTCAAAATTTAATATTAACATTACAGTAGTGCTTTAAAAGAAAAATACCCGCATTTGAAAGTTGCAATTCACAGCTTTCAATAATTGTTATTACGCAAGCATTGTGGCACGTTGAACTCTCCATTATCTTCGCGCTGACTTCAAATCAATACAAATAGCTGCAACTTTTAAATTCGGGTATTTGTCTTTAAAAACACTCCGGTGTTGTTAATAATGAACGAAATTGGACAAAAATTAATGGGGTATCAAAATGCGCGTAAATAAATCACCCTTCTTTCTATGTTGAAATATTGCGTAGCCAGCTTTCTTGGTCGGGGGGGGGCAAAATAAAATTTTGGGGGCACAGACGAAAACAATTGCAGTTGCATCATACAATACATAGAGACTGTATGTCTTCAAGCTTCCCGAAAAGGGCCTTATTCACGGAAAACTACGTAAAGTAAGTCCAGATGGTGCCCATCTTGACTAACGTAAGGCTAGTCAAACCTTCTTGACTAACGTGCTTGACCAACTTGACGTTAGTCGAGCCGGCTCGACTAACTTGCTTGACTAACTTGGACGTTAGTCGAGCAGGCTTGACTAACGTTAGGTTAGTCGCTTGACTAGTTTATGACTAACTTTAAGTTAGTCCAGATGGTGTCCATCTTGACTAACCTAACATTAGTGAAGCATTTCTAAGCTAGTCAGGTAGCTGCTTGACTAGCTTGCTAGGTTAGCGTGCTGCAAACCACGTTACTGGTAAAAAATTGAAAAAAAAGAGACAAATGTGCATGTTTATCTTGTCTGGTGGGATTTATTCTCATAGTTTTGCGTTTTGAAACTGATATATTACTTGAAGAAAATCCTCTTACCTGGTAATCATGATGACAACACATTTGTGACCACTTACCTTCATTGGGAATTGAACTCGGACCTGGAGATTACAAACCCTATACACTCACCAGTAGACCACGGAGGCACTTGCAAATCATTGAACATAATATTAGTACTTATCATGTTTAGTATGATTACCTTAGATTTTAAACTCTGTAATCGCATGTGAATATCCAAAATATCACTAAATTGCATTAAAAACCATCAGAAAGCTTTTACAAATATAAACAGTAGTGTTGTTAACAATGATGCTAGTGCCAGGTTGTCAATCCCAATCTTTCCATTCCGATAATATTATTTAACTATTACTAGACACCTAACGTATAATAGGGTAACCATGCACGTGCAAAACGGTTGCGCAATTTAGTATTGTGAAATGAAAGTTACGAAAGTCATTGGCTTGACTAACCTAAAGCTAGTCAAGCCGGCTTGACTAACCTAAAGCTAGGCAAGCCGGTTTGTATCTTCAAGTTAGTCAAGCCATCGATATTGTAAGCTAATCAAGCACCGCATTACACGTTAGTCAAGCAGGCTTGACTAGCTTATCAAAATTGCAAGCTAGTCCAGCAGGCTGGACAAGCTTGAGCTACGGGTTTGACTAATGTTAGGTTGGTAAGGCGGGCTGTACTAACCTGCTTGACTAGCTTTAAGTTAGTTAGTCAAGCAACTGCCTGACTAGTTTAAGTTTTCAGTGTTGGGATGATTTGGTATTTTACACTATTTTCGCCCAATATCCGGCTAAAAAAGGGCTTTAGTGTTACAATGTGCGCGAGTAGCGCGGACAAATTTTGTATTTTACACTAGAAAAGGGGCTTCTTGCCCTTTTTCTTTTCCTTTGCCCTCCTGATTTTCTCTTTCCCCCACGTCAAGTTGGTGTCCTATGCTTTTTTTCTTTCCAGTTTTTCATATATTCAAGGTATCTTCTTGTATCATTTATTGATCCTTGATGTGTTTTGTGTCCTCGTCCGTTGGATTCACCATTACCCACTTTTTCTGATTTTGCTGGTGATCCCCTGCAGCCGTCATGGTTCTGGACCTAGGACTCCCCTTGTTTGTATCTCGTCTATATCCCCAAATCCGTCTTGTCTTAACATGTTGAATCTCTGATCTGCTTCATCTTTTCTCTTCTGAAGCGCCTCAGGATAGGAACTGATGATGCGGTTTTTTATTATATGTTTGAGTGACACTTTTTTCCTATTTAGTCCAATATCCTCTTTTCAACCTATCTCTCTTCTATTGATTGCGACCCCTTTTGACATTTACATCCTGTCAATTAGGACAATACCATATTGTCCTCTGGTGTTGTATATTTGCATATTGCTTCTCAGCACTCAGTAGCGAACATGCTTTCTTACAGTAAATACACAGCTTATAGTTGCTCTGGGCTTGTCTTGTTTGCTACCTTTTAACTTGCCTACATTGGTTGTTTGGTTTTTGTCTACTTATGTGCTCAGTGATTTTCATCACTTGTTCTAGTACACTTTTTCTTCTAATACCTATTTTGCCCCCCCCCTCCACGTACTGTCTAGTCTGTATTTTACTTGTTCCTCCACGTCAAGTTGGTGTACCTTGCTTTTTTTTTCCAATTGCCTTGAATAATAATATTTTCACCTATCGTTATATGTAAATTAATCCTGTTTCATCACTACTTCTACGGCGAATACGGCATGTAATTCTGTCAAGTATATTCACTGTGGGTTTATAAAGATAATTCATGCAGGTTGAAAACAATAATAATATTTGACTAACTATTTTGAGTGGGAAATTTTCACCTCCAATCCTGAACGCATCATCAGCCCTACAGATCATCTGGAGGTAAAAGTTCATTGACCTGAGAAGCGGTTGTTGTCGTATCAGAGGTCACCTTTGAGTTCAACCTGAGAGGTGTCTTCCTGATCGCTGAATTGTGGGCTTCAGCTAACTTATGACGTAGGCCGCCTACCGTATTATTATATCCACTGTGACACATTTTTATCATTAAGGGTAGATGCAGTATTGTTGGTCGAAGCAGCCACAAAAATCGATTTTTATTGTCTAAATCAATATATTATTGAAAAATAACACTTTGATGTTTTGCAAAAGTTCATTATACAAATCATATACTTTGAAAACTTCCTTAATTTATTGTTGTTAATAAGTTATGTACATTTTACAAAAGTGTTGTTGTTTCAGCCCTCTTTACAACATAACTCAAGAACCACAGGACCTACAAAATATTTCTCTGATATTTGAATTCTTCTACACGCTCGCAAGGAAACGAGCAATGCAATTTTTGCCAAAGCTCACTACCATTCGCAAGATGTTGTGAACTACCAAATCGCAACACTTTAAAATAGTGTATTACCTTAACATGTATTTTAGGAAAATGCATCTCATTTTAGGCCCAATGGCCATCCCTACCCTACCCTACCTAACCATTTAGAAGTCTTTTATCAAGGAAAGAAATTAAAAAAAACTGGAGCAACTTGTGCGGTTCCTTGTGCACCGGGTTGAACTGGAATTAATTGCGAACAGGATAATAATTGTCATAGAAATATTCAGCTTTATTAAAGGAGGATGTCGTGATCCTAGCATCCTCTTTTTATGACATTTTTCAGTAGATATCCACGACACGAAAAAGGCTTATTCCCAAAATTTCAGTTGATTCCGATTTTACGTTTGCGAGTTATGCATGATTATGTGTATTACACTGCTCCATAGACAATGTGTTGTAATATCGTTCTGGTATACCAGAACGAAATTCAAATCTCACGATATTTTTGCTAAACGAATAATTTTTTAATCTGCAAGAAATCTTTTGTACAAACACATTATGAAGTCAGAGGTTTCCATTTTTTTTAAAGTGGAGTGGGGGGGGGGATGAGGCTGTGGATCACGATTTAATGAGCATGAATAATATATCCATGAACACTGCCTAAAAATAATATCCGTTTAGAAAACAACTATTGTGTCGAACCTCTACCTCCACCCCTTTTAGCCCTTTCCGAGTATAAAAACTTGCTTAAATATAGTTCCAACCTAATCTGTCACTCCATTTGTCCGTTTAAAACGTGGACGCCTAATCACGGTTGCTTTCTTTAATTCGTTTTGCCTCCATAGATGTAGACGATTGTCTATCGCAACCATGCCGTAATAGTGGACGTTGTGTGGATAGAACTAACGGGTACAGGTGTGTCTGTCGACGGGGATGGAGCGGCAAAAAATGTGAATCAGGTATTGATAGACAACAACCTAAAGGAAAATTCACGAAAGACAATTCTGTCCAAAGTCTTTTCAAGGTCACGGCTGGACTCCGTGTTCCTATAAGACCGCAAAGGTCATTTCAAGGTCACGACTTTCTAGTCTTCTTGTTTATAAAATGAGTCATCGCAGCCACATTTATTCGAGCTGCTTTCCTTGCTTGTAATTAGTTTTTGTGGTTAAATTGGCAGATTACAATGGTTATTCATTTTGTCATTGAAAAGTCGTTTATTTGACCATCAGCGAATGCCTGCTGAAAATTAATGCTTTATATGTTGTTTCTGTTTGTTTGTTTGTTTGTTTGTTTGTTTGTTTGTTTTTGTTTTTCAAATTGCAGCTGTTGACGGTAATCAATGCTTATCCGGCCCTTGTCTTAATGGGGCAACGTGTGAGGATAGAATGCGGTCGTATATTTGTACCTGTGCAGCAGGCTGGACTGGAGATAATTGTGAACAGGGTAATTTGTGTTGGTTATTTAGTATGAACATAAAAATAATTGAAAACAAGGGTTTCTTGTTGTGCTCCCTTAACCGTGATAAAGTGGCAGTTGCTCTGAGCTGCTTTGATTTCGCTTTAAAGGAAGTAGCCGAAATGTTGACTGTTAGCGCACAGTTCCCAGATGATAATCTCTAAAACTCGGCTGTATCTTGTAAGTGAGGGACAGCTTGGAGTGAACAACTGGTCATTCATAACTTTTAAACACTAACTGTTAGGAGGAATGCAATAATCATTTGTGTTGGGGGAGGGAATCTTGGAAACCCACATTTAAAACCTGAAATTATCTAAGAGTATGATACGAGCGCAGCAAGCAGGTAATTATAGATGTTTTTAAAACTTCTTCCTACCGTTTTCTACTCATTTCTATGGTGTAATATAGAAAATATGTGCCAAAAGTCACTTGTCCCTCTTTTGACTTGTCACAATATGCTTGTCCCTTCAGTATCAAATCTACAGTTACACATCGGTTATACATAATTATTGTACCGCCTCTTTGTAATAATCATCTTCAAATTCTAACATCAACGTTATCAAGGTAAGTGCATGGTCAACGGATAAAAAGACCAGACACAAGAACTTCCTATTATCATATACAATATACATGTAGATCCTATTAACATGATTAAATTTGTATCGCTGAACATCGTATACAGACATTAATAATTGTACCCAAGGCCCTTGCTTATATGGAGGCACCTACGAGGTTACACTGGTATAAACTGTGAGATAGTTAATTGCTGAAACACAATCTTTTGGTTCATAAATAGGCTCCAAATTATCCTTGTAATGTAGCTAAGCGTGAGCTGGGATCAATTTACTCATAGGTATTAATATTTGTACTTTGGTACTTTTAATATCACTTCGGGTATGCGCTACAAGTAATTTGGTTGTCGAATGATCGGATATTTTGATATGTCCTATTCATTGCAGATATTAACGAATGTGCTGCAGACCTTTGTGTCAGAGGCACCTGCCTGGATAGAATTAATGAATACCAATGTATTTGTGATGCGGGTTTCACTGGTATAAACTGTGAAATGAGTAAGTGCAGGATAATACCGTATGGTCAATTATTACAAGAAAACTTATTTCTTTCTTAAGTTAGGCGGGCAGCCTAACTTATTTCTTTCTTTGCGTTTCTTTCTTTCTTTCTTTCTTCTTTCTTCTTTCTTCTCACAATTTGCTTCTTCTGCCACATCCTTGATCGGATTTCGACCAAACTCAGTCACAAGCAGTATTGGGTAGATGGTTACAAAAGTTATGGGGTTTTTCAACGTCGAAGGTCATCCAGGGGTCACAGGGGTCAAAAAAGGTCATTTAACTGAAAAATGCTCCAATTGAGCTGAAATTTTAATACAATGATGCTTATGACTTTCTAAACATGTCAAAAATATTTTGATATCCATTTAAGGTCATTTAGGGGCCATAAAGGGGTCAAAGGTCAAGTTTTTCAAAATGCTCCAATTGAGCTGAAATTTATATGCAATGATCCTTATGATGTTCTGAACATTTTAAAAACATTTTAAGATTCATTTAAGGTTATTAGGGGCATTAAAGGGGTCAAAGGTCAAATTTTCAAAATGCTTCAATTGAGCTGAAATTTAAATGCAATGATCCTTATCTTATCCAGCACAGTATTGCTGCTTCATCAGATCGTCACAATCATCAGCCTAACTTACCTCGTGCCCTTGCAAAGGGCACAGTTGCTCTAGTTACCATTTCTTTCTTTCTTCTTTCTTTCTCACAATTTGCTACTACTTCCACATCCTTGATCAGATTTCGACCAAACTCAGTCACAAGCAGTATTGGGTAGCTGGCTACAAAGGTTATGGGTTGTTTAACGTCAAATGTCATCCAGGGTCACTGGGGTCAAAAAAGGTCATTTTAACAGAAAATGCTCTCCAATTGAGCTGAAATTTAAATGCAATGATCCTTGTGACATTCTAAACATGTTTTAAATGTTTTAAAATTTATTTAAGGTCCTTAAGGGCTGGGGTATGAACGTTTGGACAGTATTTATTTTGGGACATTAGAGCACATCCGACATATCGAATTGCATTCTGAATACGAAGAATGTCATTCTGATATCAAATGATTTTAGTTTTTGAAATTCGCAATTTAATACACATTTTATGGCAAATCATTAAAATTGATATTTTTGATATTTAACAGTCCTCGAAGTAAACTTTATAAATCTGATGATTTATACTCAACGTGTATGTAGGTGGGATGAAATGCCGACGATCAATTGAAAATTTTGACCTTTCGTATTGAAGATATGGATTTTTTCCCAAAACACACAAAAAAATTAGGTCTTTTTGGGAAAAAATCCATATCTTCAATATGAAAGGTCAAAATGTTCAATTGACCGTCGGCTTTTCCTCCCTGCTACATACACTTTAAGAATATATCATTAGATTTATATAATTTACTTCGAGCAATATATATCAAAATTTGAAAAAATATCAAATTTTTATAATTTGTCATAAAATTTGTATTATATTGTGATTTTCAAAAATGAAAATTATTTGATATCAGAAAGACATGCTTCGTATTCAGAATGCAATTCGATAGGTCTGAGGTGCTCTCATGTCCCTCAAAAAATACTGTCGAAACGCAATAAACGCTCATTTTAGATCCCTTAAGGGGTCATAAAGGGGTCAAAGGTCAAGTTTTTCAAAATGCTCCAATTGAGCTGAAATTTAAATGCAATGATCCTTATGACATTCTAAACAAGTTAAAAATATTTTTAAAATTTATTTAAGGTCATTAAGGGGTCATAAAGGGGTCAAAGGTCAAGGTTTTCAAAATGCTCCAATTGAGCTGAAATTTAAATGCAATGATCCTTATGACATTCTAAACATGTTAAAAATATTTTAAATTCATTTAAGATCATTAAGGGGTCATAAAGGGGTCAAAGGTCAAGTTTTTCAAAATGCTCCAATTGAGCTGAAATTCAAATGCAATGATCCTTATGACATTCTAAACATGTTAAAAATATTTTTAAATTCATTTAAGATCATTAAGGGGTCATAAAGGGGTCAAAGGTCAAGTGTTCGAGAATGCTCCAATTGAGCTGAAATGTAAATGCAATGATCAGTTCTTTCTTTCTTTCTTCTGGCAACCGCAATCAACTGCATCTAGCTCCGCAAGGGATTGACAGATTTCAACCAAACTTGACCCAAAAGACCACTGGGCTAGGCCAAATCTTCCATTTGACTTTGACTTTGCTGTGACCTTTGACCTAGCTATAATGGTCAAAAATGTGATTTCACAAAAAATGCTACTCCTTCCACAAATTTCATGCGATGAGAACATGGTTATATCATGTGACTTGAATTTAGTCGGTGTCTATAGGGTGTGCTCAGATAAGACGTCAAAGGTCATTAAGGGGTCATTTCCGGTCAAAGTCTAAAAAATATTTAAAAAATCACTCTCTTTACAAATTACATAGCAGAGAGTCGCCATTAGCACACATGCATTACTACTAGCCAGGGTCTTTAGGATTCCTACAGTTTTGGGGTCAAAGGTCATTACGGGGTTACTTCCGGTCAAAACCTAAAATTATCAAAAATGCTCGAAAAATTTTTATCTCAAAATGTAAACAGACCAGAATAATATAACCATCGTACATGAATCAGTGTTCCTTGATGTATACATGGTATTTTTATTTTGGGGGTTAAAGGTCATTAAGGGGTCACTTCTTGTTTTTAGCTGAATAACTTCAAGAATTTTTATCTCAAGAACTGAACATGTTAGAATGTTTTTAATTAAAACTGGAACAATGCATTTTGTCGGTGTACATAAGGTTTTTTTCATTGAGGTCAAAGGTCATTAAGGGGGTCAAAAGGTCAATCAAAAATTGAAAAAATCAAAATCCATGTATAAGTTCCGATTAAGCTGAAATTCACCAGGAATATTTTTTATGACATCCTAAGCACAATGCAAGAGCAGTTGACCCCATCCGTGACCCAGGGGTCAAGTTATAGGGGTCAAAGGTCAAATTGCGGCTTGTACTCAGCGTCTGTTGACTCTAGTTATTATATGCCAATATAATATACCAAACGATACACATTTAATTTAGGCTCGTGATCTTGACTGGGTTTTATAAAGTTTATAAAGAAATAGTTCAATAGCGCTGTTGAATGATCTGATACTTTGTATTATGTCCTATTAATTGTATACATTGACGAATGTGCTGAAGAGCCTTGCCTTAATGGAGGTATCTGTCTGGATAGAATCAATGAATACCAATGTTTTTGTGATGCGGGCTACACTGGTACCAACTGTGAAATGAGTAAGTGCAGGGTAACATCGTATGATCGATTGCTATATCCCAACCCAAATGACAACCATGTCATTAAGTTTGTATTATAGGACTTTAGTGTAGGTTGGTAAACGAAGCCGAATTTTGAATTGTGAAGATTTCTATATATTTATCAAACACAGTTTGGAAAAAGGTGTAAATACATGTAGATTGCTGATTAGAACGTGTGATGATGAGCTGGGTACTTGTCGATGTTTGTCATGTTTTCCGGGAAGTAACGTGTCTTCTTGTTTCAGTAATAGCGTGCACACCTAAATATAGTAAATCATTATTGAGATGGTACATGTATCGAAAGTAAAACACGGGAAAGCACATGGATTGCGATATTATGTCGTGTACATAATTATTAGTTTCTTGAAATATGCAATGTCAGTTCTGGTGAACACCAAATTTACACGCAAAAATCAGTAAGGTCCGAAAGGTTAGGGCTCTATGATTGTTAAATGCTTCCCCAACTATAACTGCCCGCAGGTACATGAATTCGACAACATTATCTTTCATGCGTTTCATGCCTTTAAATTTGTTGTGTCTGTCATTTACTTTTGAAGATATTGATGAGTGTTCTGCAGAAACTTGTGAAAATGGAGGGACATGTGAAGATGGAATTAATGAATACACCTGTCAATGTGTTCCAGGTTATACGGGAACCAACTGTGAACGGGTAAATATCGAAAGTAAACAAATTCGATACAATGGCTGCATTATTGTAAATGCTAAGTTCAAACCATGTTGGGGTATTCAGAGGCAGAGAATATTAGACATCGAAAATTGTTCGAAATATGGAACAAAACTATGTGATCTCTTCGAGGTGCTAAAATAGAAAAATATGAAGATCAATGTGATCTTCATTTGACGTTAATATACTAATTTATATCGGATTGTAACGAATATTTGGCTTTCAAGTGCAAACAATCGACAATATTATTGTAAAAAGCTTAAGGATAGCTGACAAAATATTAGGAAATAAAATTGTTTGTAAATTGTCTAAAAGTTAAGGTTAAGTCATTAAAATCATCATTGGGTATTTTTGAAATTAACAAATGGGCATAAAATGAGGATAACAGCAGTATTGACAAAGTTGAAGTCCCATTCAAATCCATATAGCTAATTTATATACAGTCAGTATATAAGTTACAGATTCCTGTTAATTGCCTTATTTGGTCTTAAATACACAGCTTGCGGCTGAACCACTAACAGGCTATGTTAGCACATCTATATAATGGTACCAAAATCAGAAATTTGACGATTATTTTAATCGTCGGGATGGGCACATCACTGAATGGGCCTTTAATACATTGATTTGTAAAAAATATAATGAAGATGAAACCTATAAACAAAACTGTATCCTCGATGCACAAGCAATGTGAATTTTTTTCCTTTCTTAGAAATTAACGAGTGCATGTCTCGACCATGTCTAAATGGAGGAAAATGTGTTCTAGGCTTAAATCACTACAGATGTGTCTGTGAAAGAGGATGGACTGGAGCTAACTGTCAATCAGGTCAGGGAACGGATGAAACGTAGCTAAATCCTAATCCTTATGTTAGTCCTAACTGGCAATTTTGCGTGTTTTATTTCAATTTTTATTACAAAATATAATTCTAAGACTTGGCACAAGTCTAAGCAATCAAATTCTTGAGTATATGCTGAGAGTTAGCTCATAGATTTAATAGTTTAGGTCGTTTTTGATAATTTGTACCTTTATTGACTGTAGGTATGAATATGTTTATTCTGTTTTTCCTTTTCACAGTTAATTGTAAAGAAGATGAGTTTCTGTGTGATGATGGCGTTGGCTGTGTGTTGGAAAGTTACCGATGTGACTATATTCCTGACTGTAATGACAACAGTGATGAGTCCGGATGTGTTTGTCTCCCAAACATAGAATTCCAATGTGTCAGCGGCGGATGTGTGCACAACTCATGGTTGTGTGATGGCTTTGAAGATTGCCTTGATGGAACTGACGAATCAACTGATACATGCAATATTATTGACAGTAAATAATTCATAATTTATATGCCTATTTAAATTGTGCGAATTTTCAACACAAACAAATGTTGGGAAACGCTATTACTGCCACCTCTTTATAGTATAATGTAAATACGCGTCCGTGTCTTAAATCATATATTTGTGAAATGGAATTAATTCTCTTTCGAGTTTTATTTTGTTTTGCCCTCATGCGAAAATGAAGCCATAATATTGTGCTGCTGAATAATATCGGATATTATTATTTATTTCAGGCTTATGAGCGATACAACAAAACTCTATTATTGTATAGTTTTTGCAAAATACCCGGATGCAATACAATATTGTTTTTAATATTGCATCACAACACACCAGTACAACAACACGGCCAGCGTACCGGCTGACCGGAGATTTTATAAACAAGTAATACCACAAACTTAATTTGCGGCAATTCTAGATGATGAATAATCTAGGAAATAAGAGAAAAGCCTTATACAAATAATAATAATAATAATAATGAATAGCTTATTTTCGTGTGATACAAGAATATATTGCACTCGATAGAAAAATATATTCTTGTATCACACTCAAAGCCATTCACTGTTATATAAATTTTTATAATGTTTAATGTGCGCGCCATGCTACATGCTTACTGGAATTGTAGGTGTTAATTACTTTCTTTTCATTAAACATTGATATTATTAATACATATTAATGAAGAATTTAATATCGCACCCAATGAAAAATAATAATAATAGTTTGCAATACCTAAGCTGTTTCGTTACCTAGGTAGATTAGTGAAACGGGGGCAATATTGGTTGAGACCTATTTTGCTGTTTCGTAAATAACAAAATATTCTACATAGTTCTTAGTTTGCAATAAGGACTCACATTGATCAGAACTTTACTATAGAGGGCATGAATACATAATGTGCCAACCATCCTTTGTTGTTTTGACAGATATTGATGAATGTGCCTCAGAACCCTGCTGGAATGGAGCGAGTTGTCAAGATTCAATTAATACCTTTGTATGTCTTTGTCCACAAGGTTATACAGGAACGCTCTGTGAACAAAGTAGGCATACTGGAAAGCTACTATATGCTTTTATATTATTGGCAGTTGCCAGATGAAAATTTGCAAAAGCCTTAAGGGATCTAAAATTATTTGATATCAGAAAGACATGCTTCGTATTCAGAATGCAATTCGATAGGTCTGAGGTGCTCTCATGTCCCACAAAAAATACTGTCGAAACGCAATAAACGCTCATTTTAGATCCCTTAAGGAAACGTTTTTTTACAATCGACTGTTTCATTTAAAATCTGCAAACACTCTTGTGGAAGATTTCACTGCTACTTCAGATCCTGTTCACTTTATGTTCAATCCAGCCTGAAAATTGTCTTAATTCTTTATTCAATTCTAGTTTAAAATTGCTGATTATTAATTGACTTCAAATGAGAAAATGTAGTTCCACAATTCCACACCTTTTCCATATTTATCATTATCATTATGCCAAATAATGATATTTGCTTTTTTTTTCGCAAATTCCTGCTCAGACAATGATGAATGCGCAAGTGCTCCTTGTGTGAATGGCATATGTGTGGATGGAATCGATCAATACACATGTAGATGTAACCCAGGATGGACAGGCACTAATTGTGATATCAGTAAGTACCTAATTCGACTGAAGACAGTGTTCGTCCATCGATCATATTATTAGCTTAATGCCAAACATAATACCTGATTTTTTTCCTTCATTCCTGTTCAGATATTGATGACTGCGCAAGCGCTCCATGTGTGAATGGTCTATGTAGGGAAGAAACCAATCAATACACATGTGTGTGTGACCCTGGATGGACAGGCAATAACTGTGATATTAGTAAGTACCTGATGACACGTATAGTGTATAGATCATTGGCGGATACCACTAGCGTCGTTAACCTTGAGAAATCAACCACCCGTCTTACGATGCACACTCTTGATGTAGTTCACTTTGAAGTCAACGGAGATGGCAATATAATTTTTGTGCTTAGTAACCAACTCCGGAAGTTTCCCTCGTTTCGGACCAGGTTTGGGTAATTCAACTATAATATAGTCTTGCGTGGCCTCAACCGTTTCCGTTTGGAGTCTTTGCTCAGCCAGATTACATAGCTTCCTCTCAGGGCTGTATTTTGTTGCATGTATCTCTTTCCTCTTCTCTTCCGAGTGCTGATAAAACGTCACTAAAATGTGAACTTCTTTTTCTTGGAATTATACAAGAAGAAATATGTTAACAATACTTATTTACGTATCTGTATCAGCACAAACAGGAACAGCGTGTCGTCAAGGTTCGTGTTGGCATGTGAGGGGAGGTTATCGGGTCTCCGCTACGTGTGAAAATGGTTATTGTGTTTGTGATTCACCAGATTATAGTAGAGAATCATGCCTTCGTAAGTATGACAGCCAACTTGTGACGGTTCTTCTTTTATGTTAAGGAATCGGATAGCAACGTTTCCACAGTTTTTTTCTGTGGAATATGAGAGCACAACAGACATATACGAGGATTGTTTGAAATTGGCGAAAAATTCACATCTTATGACCCTTAAATTAATATATTGAAAAGTTAACGAAATATACCTCGGAATTTGATCAAGCTGACAACCCTCGGATAAGGTGCTAGGTTATTTTGTTTTGCTATATTAGTGCAAGGGGTGGAATTTTAATTATTTGAGCGCTTATTTGTGCGTTTTAGTCCGCCGGTAAAATCTGTAAATAAGGCAAGGTTTAACCTTTTAACGTTCTATTGTCTAGATGATTTATTTGTTCATGAATTGCCTTTGTTGCTAAGTTGCATTCAAAGCTTGTCTAATGAAATACTACGGGGACGAGTGTTATTTGAAATGGAATCAAATACATGCAAAATAATATTAATAAGAAAATGAAACAATTTGTCTTAGAAACCATTCTAAAAGCCCTGGCATAAATAAGTTGATTGTTATGATTTTGTTTATCATTCCATTGTGTATCATGTCACTTTTTTCTGCAAACTTCAGCCTCCGTAGATAGCTGTCAGATCCAGAAAAGCGTAAGTGTATCAGCCGCTCATGCTTCAAGGAGTGGAACCGAAGAAGACACTTACAGCTGCGTGACCGGGGAGTCTGGACAGCATGATATTCATGTGTTAGGGGCTGTGCAATAATTATCAGCCCCCCCGGGGGGGTAAAATTTTCGAACGGCTCGCCAAAAATCGCTTGCCCCCCCCCTCTCGGCCCGCCAAAAATCGCTTGCCCCCCCCTCTCGGCCCGCCAAAAATTCTTTGCCCCCCCCTTGAACATGCCAAATTTTGGGATCCCAAATTCCAAACTTTAAATGGTATAGATGTATGTTGCGAGCGCAGCGAGCAGGAAAATTCGCATATTTAAGCGTTTCCGTACCGTTTTCCTAAGCCTTTTTAAAGCATTTTATTAAAAAGGCGCCCCATGATTGCGTGCCAAAATCGCTTGCCCCCCTCTCGGCTTGCCAAAAATTGCTTGCCCCCCCTTTCGTCTCGCCAAAATTTCTTGCCCCCCCCCAATTTTACCCTCCCCAGGGCTCATAATTATTGCACAGCCCCTTAGGAGTCCATGGAGGAAACAGTTTTTATACTGATTTTACTGATTCTCCCATAGTAGGAAATACGAGTGTCATTTTGGAAACGCACTCACAAACCAACCGACCTGTAGTGCTCGTTTTAGCGTCACATTCAACAGTGAGATGGGTATTATACGTACCAGATATGGTGGATATAGACGAGATTGTACTGGTAAGAGTTGAATTAGCTGTTATTCATCATATTATTTCCCCTATGAAATAGACTAATAGTGTCAGTTTTATAATATTTCCAATATCATATGCTAGAATATGATTAGAAAATTAGAAATATCGGCTGAAATCCCTGTTCAAAGTTACCCCAAACATGCTTCAACTCACCCGAAGGAAAATAAATATACGGCTTCGTGTTGTTTATGAATCCATGCATGGCTTTACCGCTAGGCCACGGAGCCAGTTAGATGGAGATTATATAAAGCAAACATTTCATAATGTGTTTAGCCTTTGTTTAAATAAAAATAATAAATCAATAGACGAACATTTGGAGAAGGTCCCAAACAAATAATAAGGACATTGATACGATGGTGAACTTGCAAAAGTCGGGAAATATCTGCTTCGCAATGTTTTCTTTTAATTTTTGGAATTTGACCTTTACATTTACGATTTCATGATATTATCATTCGAAATCAACAAATATATTTAAACAATCTATGGCCTTAAATTTACTCTGGATTCTTTTAAACATGTTTGAGAAATATTTCAAAAATGGTTCGCTGGTTAATAGTTAATTGATATAATTGAGTTAAATTGATATAAAACGTTTGTTTTGTGATCGATGTATTGCCAAAATAAATTTTTCTCATTGATTGAAATTGTGCCTGTCAATCATAACACTACAATGTTTAATCCACGGGCTCTTTGATTAATTATGCTTTTATAATGATAGAGTGATGATACGCTGCTACTAACCAGTGACTAGTAGTAAGCTTACATAATTTTCTCGCATGGCCAGTTTTCGTCGAAGTAAAATTACTTGACGACCCACAATGCAAATTATGGGCGTGCGAAAATCAAGGAAAATCGGGAAATGAAGCTGCCGATCGGGTCAAGGACCTCTGTCTTCTGTTTCGATGTAAAATGTTTGTTACGTTTGCAATTTGTAAAAAATTAATGAATTCTCAGGGAAAATTGTTTTTGGCGTCTTTAGCAGTTGGGTGAATGGTTTCAAGACTAAAGAATTTGCAATATACATTTTATATGACACATTGATGGTTAACAAGAGAAAAACTTGCTTTTAGTCCACACCCACACACACACACCCATTTAAAGCAGGATTGGCGCTAATGTCCACCCCCCCCCCCCACACACACACACACAAATAAATTAAAACTAAAAGTACAATTAACCCGTTAATTAAGCCGAACATTTTCAATATGTTCATGTTGTATCCATTTCGATAATGTACCACGCAGATAGCACATAACATTGATGAAAGCAGCGTGGATTGGTCAGGTACACCACGTGACAACGTTACCGTTACAAAGTTAGATCGATCAATACCACACGGTTACGGCAGTGACGGTGGTGGAGGAAATACAGTTGGATTACTGAAATATATACGAGACAACTACGGCCCCGTGAAAACATTTACAGGAACACACACAGCGGATTTTTGGACACTTGATATAAGTTATGGGAATACAACTGGCAACCCAATTACTCCAGGTAAGAAGTAATAATGTGGGTAGAAAAAGTATTATTAATCAAGCAACAGCAAATTAAATTTATCCCTTTCACGTTGGTCGTCATCAGAGGTAAAAGAATGCATATACTGCAAAAAATATACTGGGTGAAAACAAATAATATGGACGTTATTTCGTGTATATATTCATCTATTCATAGGTACCGACGAATGTCATAGTGATCCATGTGTAAACGGATATTGCATTGATGAGGATGCGATGTATACATGTGTTTGCTTCCTGGGATACACTGGAGTTAACTGTGAAACCGGTACGTATACCCCCATCATCATCACTCACATCATCCCAGACATCGCGTGCGAATGCACGAGTGGATGTGGAAGCATTGAAATCTAGGGGGAGACAAACATATTTTATGCTGGATTTACTGGGACATTTGTGCGAAAACTTTCAAAATTGAAGACTATGAGCCAAACATGAAGGTGAATATTTTGGTATTTTTGCCTATGCTTACGGAATGGAATTTTACCCTATTTAAGACCACAACGATTTGTTTGGACGAAAGAGGAAGATGTTCATGGTAATTATTTCTTTCATTTTTTTCATCTGTTAGGAGTTTTAGGGGAACTTTGCAAGTGGTAAAATTTAGGAAGGACGTGCCCCCCCCTAGTCAGTCGCCTAAGGTATGGACTCCCTCATTTGCAGGGGGTTGGAGAAGGAACCCTTTCCTCCGCCACAGATTAAAACACAAACAAACAAACAATTGGTTAATTAACTTGCTTCATTAACTTGGTTAATTAACTTGCTTCAATGGAGCACTCAATAGTGTGAATTGGACAAAACTATGAGAATTCAAAACTTGTCATTTCTATGAAACTTCTCATCTAAATGAATAAGAAATACTAATTGTCGACAACCTCTCACATTGTTTTAAATGAGGAATTTAACACGATAATACAATGTGACAGGTTGCTAACGCGTTAATTAGTATTTCTCATTCATTTGGACGAGAAAGTTTTAAACAAATAAGAAAATCGCTTATTTCAGAGACTTCGTGGGGGTGGGGTCATTTTGTTTTGTTTTGAATCACATACAAAGACAACAATAATGGAATGGGATTACCACTATTAAGATAATACAAAATAAAGCAAACAGATATATATGTTTTCAAAAGTCACTCTCCAGCAATGAATGTATTACAAGTCCGGGATTTGAGTTGTTCTTTTATATCATACATACTGGATTTTAATAAATGTGTTACAGGTCTCAAGTTCTGGACTTGGGTTGTTTTTTCATACATGCTGGATATCACATGCTCAAAAGACGCATGTAGAGGGTGAACTTGCGTTGTTCTTTTACACATATGATATGCCTATATATAAGCAATAATTTAATTTGCCAAAGTATGGACTTGGGCGGGTTTTATTTTTAATATGTTAAAACAAGTATTGCAGAAGGAAGTTGCGACATAAGCAGTAGAAACGTTTACATCGTTTAAAACGAGTAATTACATTTTTTGAGCGATCATTAAAACAATATATAATTGAACACTGCTGTAGACACAGGAGTAAGAACGTATTAACCTATTGAAAACGGAAATAACATTATGTTCATGTCAGCTATGATATTTGAATTGTTTTAGATATTGATGACTGCGCAAGTGTTCCATGTGTGAATGGTCTATGTGTGGATGAACTTAATCAATACACATGTACGTGTGACTCGGGATGGACAGGTCCTAACTGTGACTGGGGTATGTAGCTGATGAAACTAAGGACTGTGCGATTTTTTTAGTTTTAGTGTCACATTTTTAGTATTTTGTAATTCATATAAGCGCAGACTAGATTTAGTTTCGTATCGTATTTTGCATTGTGTACCATGAAAATATTTGTCCATGAATTCATTCATCAAATTATACAACCTACTTTCCACAGTCTTATCACGGTGCAGTTTCTTTGCTCTAGTTGTATTTTTCTTTATTGTCTTTCTTACAATTCTTTACCTATCAGCATCAGTACCAACAGGAATAGAATGTCATTTTAGGCCTGGTCGTGGTTATACATGTGACCATTTGGGAGGGTATCACTTCTTCGCTACGTGTGAAAATGGTTATTGTGTATGTGATTCACCAGATTATAGTAGAGAATCATGCCTTCGTAAGTATGACAGCCCACGCGTGACAGTTGGTACTTTTATGAAAATTAATTGAGTGAAACGTTGAAGAAATCTTACAAACCAGAAGACAGACTCAATGTGATTTTCTTTTATCACGGCCAATTTTTATATTGTCCTTTAAAATATTTTATTCAACTGTAAACGCATCACGCATCAATCATTGTTTTACCCCAACCCGTCGATAAGTTGGTAGGTCAATTTATTTTTGCACATTAAGAGCAAAGGATGGTCTTCCAAATAGCCATGGTAATTAGTTTTGAGCACTTATTTGAGCATTGTAGTGCACAGATGAAATCTTTTGGGTTAGTTAGACGAGGGTTAGGCTTATAAATATTCTTTAATAATAAAGATAAATACATGTATAATCTTTATATCAAATGCGATTTTTTTTTGCAACACATCTAGTTATTTAGTTGCATTCACAACTTTTCTGATGAAATTCTATCGGACTTAGATCCATGTGACATGGCAACAAATTAAAAAAACAATTTGTCTTCGAAACCATTCGAAAAGCTATGGCATAATTAGGTAAATTACTATTGTGAATAATGTAACCTTGTTCTCGCAAACTTCAGCCTCCGTAGGTAGTTGTCAGATCAAGCAAGGGGAAAGTGTAGCGGCTGCCAATGCTTCATACCTTGGAACCGAAGATGAAGATACGTACAGTTGCGTGTCAGGGGAGTCTGGACCACAGAGTATCCATGTGTTATCAGTATATCAAGGAAACGGGAACGTACGTCCTCGCAGTACAGGTAATATGAATGTCATTGTGGAAACACACTCACAAACCAACAAACCTGTGGTGCTCGTTTTATCATCATATGAACCAGTTAGATGGATACTAGACGTACCAGATATGGTGGTTATAGACGAAATTTTACTGGTAAGAATTAAATTGTTATTCGTCATATTATATCCCTATGAAGTAGACTAATAGTGTCTGTTATATAATATTTCTACTGCCATGGGCTACAATATGATGGTGCCTTCGATACACACATATGTACACGTAACACATTGTTTCCATGTGGGTCGTATGGGCACGGTAAATGCCGTGCTGGAATGGATACTCTGTATTACAGCATACGTATGGGCACGGTGTACACCGTTGTCAAAATACCATGTACTATTGTACAGTGATAGCTCCCTCTGTTGGTTCAGCTATAAAACAATAATATTTGACACCATAGAATATAGAAACTATTATTTTTATTACTTAAAAATCGACGTGAGGTGCGGGGGTGGTTGTGGTTGGTGGCTACGGGGCGCTAAAAACGAACCACTAACCGCAAAATGTGGATATCCGACTAGTGTGCCCCGCAGGGCTACAAAGAAGCACTAACCGCGAAATATTGATATCCAAGAAGCTTAAGGGGGTACTACACCCCTGGCCAATTTGGTGTTTATTTTTGCCTTTTTCTCAAAAATTATAGCACATTTGATACAAGTAATATATCTATATTATAGGGGCAAGGACTACAACTACTGCACTGAAAATTCAGCAACTCAAGGCAAGTAGTTATTGATTTATTAATCAAATACTGGTTTTACCTCATTTTGGACTGTAACTCCACAACTGTTGTCTGTGCTGAAATAAAATTTCCAGTGCATTAGTTGTAGTCCTTGCCCCTATAATATACATATCTTACTTGTCACCAATGCGCTATAATTTTTGAGAAAAATGCAAAAATATGCACAAAATTGGGCAGGGGTGTAGTACCCCTCTAAACTACTAAATTTAAACTATCCCCAAAAGAGGGTAGGGCATGACGAATGAGGAAAATTATGGGGTAAAAAGTGAAAGAAAAAGGTAGGGTTAGGGTTTAGGGTTAGTGTTTAGGGTAAGGGGTAGGGTTTAAGGTTAGGGTTATGGTTAGGGTTAATGGTTAGGGTTATTAATTAATTATGTTACAAATTTAAAATACGTACTTTGTTTTTTGACAACGGGGTACACCGTGCCCATACGTATGCTGTAATACAGCATATCCATCCCAGCACGGCATTTACCGTGCCCATACGACCCATTTGGACACAATGTGTTACGTGTGTGTATATTAGAAATATTGGCTGATGGTTGGTAAATTTATGAAAAGCAGGTAATACGAGTGTAATTTTGGAAACGCACTCACAAACCACAGACCTGTAGTGCTCGTTTTATCGTCACATTCAACCGTTAGATGGGTACTTTACGTACCATATATGGTGGTTATAGACAAGATTTAAAGAGTTAAGACCGGGAGCTCAACTCAGACTCAAGTTCCATCTTTCTGGTTATACGGCTATAGACTTTACAAAGTCACCCTCTCAGCCAATCAGAAATGGCATTATATGATGTCGTTGGCAGACCATTTGTGTTGAGAAAGCGGAAACAAACTTGCTGCTGAGGACACAACAAAGTGTTTTGCTTTGTCATGCTGGTATGTGAGCTATTAACTGGAGCTTGATCTATTTTGTTTTTGTTGGCTTGCCTGTGCTTGATACACTTTATGAGATATTTATCCGATATATTTGAAGAAATCCTTTTTAAATGGAGAGGCAAAAATTCCTTTTGATGTCATAACAGTATCTGCAGCTGGAGAAGGAGGGCTCCCAGGACCAAAGAGCTCACCACAGCACCACCCGTCCCGAGTCGGAAGTAGTTACAGTAGACTGAGTGAACTGACAGCAGGTTGAAATATAACATTGGCTTATTAACCCTAACACTGACCCATGCTTTTTGGTATCGGAAGTCAGAGAAGATCCGAATTTTTCAAGAAGAAGAAGAATTTTTGACTTGGCACCCCCGGGATTCGAACCTTTGACCCCTCGCATGCCAAGCGAACGATCGCGGACCGGTAGCTGCTCGGGTTATTGCTGCCCGGCCAGCAATTCCGTGAGCATATCACACTTCGGGTGATTGGGTCATCGCAGACCCTGGGATGCATGCATGTTATGAATTTTTCATCGTGGTATTTGTGGTTTTTACTGGTGTTAGGGGTAATGGACACTCCAATCTGGAAAAATACATCTTTTTAACCCTAACACTGACCCATGCTTTTTGGTATCGGAAGTCAGAGAAGATCCGAATTTTTCAAGAAGAAGAAGAATTGTTGACTTGGCACCCCCGGGATTCGAACCTTTGACCCCTCGCATGCCAAGCGAACGATCGCGGACCGGTAGCTGCTCGGGTTATTGCTGCCCGGCCAGCAATTCCGTGAGCATATCACACTTCGGGTGATTGCGTCATCGCAGACCCTGGGATGCATGCATGTTATGAATTTTTCATCGTGGTATTTTGTGGTTTTTACTGGTGTTAGGGTTAATATCATCACTTTCTAGACTGTGCACGTCCTTAATTAAAACAACGATGATGCAGATTAAACCAGGTTGTGAGAGACTACACCAGACAATGGTTTTCAATCTCCTGGGTTCTTTTTTTACTCACATTCGGTATATTTTTGGCGTGTGTTTTCCGCACATTCTGTCCCAATATGAATTTAAGCAGTGAAATAATCTTCTTGTGTTGGTTGCCCTAAAATGCAGATTCATGGTTGTTTGTCATAGGTCTTGTTGTATTTTACGCAGCCCATAAATATTATGCCATGAGTTATTTCTATGCTATGTTTGTTCCCGTTAATCAATCAGAGGTTTTGCCCTGTTACCATAGCAATCAGAGCGTAAAATACAATATGGTATATAAGAAATATCGGTTGATAATTGGCACAACCCCTGGTCAAAATTATCTCAAACATGCCTCCATCCCCTCAAAAACATGATATCCATATTTGTAAAAAGCTTTTAATATAAAAACTTAAATTTTACTGTAATTAAAGGAATTCTGGCTCAGTCTTTCACGTGACATTTTAGTACACCTGGGCATTACAATCATGCAAAAAGTAGAAAGTCGAGAAAACACTTGATGTGAGAATCGCAGGCTTTACTACCCATGTACAATATTGTACGTGTTCCATGCAGACATACCGGAACACGCGGTATGCTTGGGAAGTGGCGCTGATTAGCCGGTAGTAATTTCTCGAGGTCGATAACCAGTGGCGTAGCGTGGGTCATCCGATTGGGGGGCACCGGGTCTGATGGGGGGAGGGGGCACAAGCCGTTTTTTGCCAATTTTCCTATGGGATTTTCTAAATTTTGCAATCGATTGGGTGGCACGTGCCCCCGTGGCCCGTGCGCCTATGACGCTACGTCACTGTCGATAACATAAGCATAAAGTACGAAGAACTAACTGTGATTTTGGCTTAACTTTTATATCATTATTATCTTCTATAAATTATGCTTCGTGCTTCATTCAAACAAGCAATCTTGGAAATTTGAAAAAAAATATTCCATATTAAATGTCAAGTCTGTAATTAAAGGAAAAACATTTCGAAAAAAAAAAATACCAAGCTGATGCTACATACATACCGTTATGAACACGGCAGAGTGCCGAATACGCAAAATTGCTGTTCTGAGTAAACGGCGTTTGAAAATCTTGGTACCATTCCATTGGTCCTTCTAAAAATTGCGAACATTCTTGAGCACTTATTTGAAATGTATATTATAGAAGTGAATGTGCACAAATTATTTGAAATAATTAGATGTTATGAAACAATCAATATCATCCCTCCAAACGGGTATTTACAGCTATTCGGCTTTATACTGAATCCAAAATGTCTCTACCGCTGCGCAAATAGTTGTATACGAGGTCGAATACGCATTCAACTACGCTTAAACCATAGCACGCATTCTTGATGTGGGGCTTTTGTGTAGAAATTACTGGTTGTCCTAAAGCTGTAGACTTTATATTTGATATGTAAGTTATAAAATAACCATCCCTGTAATATTTAGCAAACCCCGATGATTTTAAACCAGAAATAATAATATTGGCCTATGTTTTGCATACAATTTTGGGATTCTACGAGGGCGCACTCACATTATTAAGCCAGGGCTATATCATGTGGGGAATGTTTGTACTTAAATTGGTATCACTGGATAGAAGACACCTATAGCTATTTATTGGTATCAAATATAATAGTATAGGACATTTAATATAGAAATTTCAGGGTTTCCAGCTATACACTACTACAGATCATCTGAAATATAATAATACGATTCGTCACTCTGCCGAATTCATAACGATATATACATTTTATGACACATTGGTGTTAACAAAAAAAGCTCGCTATCTCGCTATTAGTCAAAAATATTATATTCAAAAATGAGACTAAGGGGTCGGACATCAACGTTTGCACAGTATTTTTGTGGAACATGAGATCCCATCAGGCACAGCAAATTGTATTCTGGATACGATGAATGTCCGGTATCAGTTTTTTTGTTTGAAATTATACAAATTTTATGGCAAATTATTAAAAATTGATATTTTTGACATTTAACAGTCCACGAAGTAAACATTATAAATCTGATTATGTGTGTGTAATTGGGAGAAAAAGCCGTCCATAATATGAAAACCTTGACTTTTCGTATGAAGATTTTAGAATTTTTAATAATTTGCCATAAATTTTCATTATATCACGAATTACTGTGCAATCGTTGCTATCTGATTCCTTATCCCATTATTTAAGCTGTACATTTCCTTACAAGTTACATGTATGTAATAATGATTTCGATAATGAATGTTTCGTTAATGTTCCATGCAGATGTCATACCACGTTTATGAAAGCAGCGTTGATTGGTCAGATACCGCACGTGACAACGTTACCATAACAAGGTCTAGTTCAATATCATGTGGTTACGGCAGTGACAGAGGTAGTTGTAATACAGTTGAATTGCTGAAATATGTACGAGACAACTACGGTCCCGTGAATTCACTTACAGGGGTATACAGGGCAGACTCTTGGACACTGGATATTAGTTATGGGAACACAACTGGCAACCAAATTATTCCAGGTAAGAAATAATGATGAGGCTTAAAAAGTAGTACTAGTCAAACAGCAACAAGTAGCAAAATGGCAATCAATCCACCTCTGTAATTATCTCAAAGTATTTGTCTTGTCATGAAAAATCAGAAATCGTGTCCCTTTTTTCGTTTCTTGCACCAAATAAATACATTGAGACACCATCAGAGCATTTCAATCCCTCAGTTTGTCAAAATGAGAACTATGGCGTCATAATGTACACTTTTGGCCATAACTCATAACCGTACGTCATGGTCTGGATTAAAACAATTATATGGATGTTATTCTGCGTATATTCATCTATTCTGTAAAGGTACCGACGAATGTCAAAGTGATCCATGTGTAAACGGAAACTGCACTGATGGCGAAGCGATGTATACATGTTCTTGCTTCCCCGGATACACTGGAATCAAATGTGAAAGTATTATACCACACCCCGTCAATCACCCCTTCCCGATATCCCGTTGATTGCGAAAGGCTAGTTACGACGCACAGTGTCATCGCCCCGATATCTTCATGGTAGAAATCGCCATGGTAGGTTGAATCCACAGCCACGCATGGCCATTTTATTCCGACCTTATGAATCGCATAATTAGCCAAGTGACCTGACTAAGGCTACTGACAATAGCCGGGGTAATTGATTTCTCGCTGTGTGAGTGTGCTCGCTGTAGTTCATACAGGACCAACGCAATATAAAATTAGAATTTTGGTCAGATTTTGAGTTCAAGACGCACGGCCTTTTCTCAAGACGCAAGCTAACGACTATCATATCTGTTCAGCACGTATTTTCAAGTGTATGAGACCAGATCTGGTTTCTTGAGACGAAATCATTTACGGGAGATATTCATCATTTTCTACCCCGGTATCCGAAGATTTTCGTCTGATATCAAAATCATGCATAGCAATTCACGTGTATCGATCCCGGGTATTTATTTTTAAAATCCGCAAACACTCTTGTGGAAGATTTCACTGCTACTTCAGATCCTGTTCACTTTATGTTCAATCCAGCCTGAAAATTGTCTTAATTCTTTATTCAATTCTAGTTTAAAATTGGTGATTATTAATTGACTTCAAATGAGAAAATGTAGTTCCACAATTCCACACCTTTTCCATATTTATCATTATCATTATGCCAAATAATGATATTTGCTTCCTTTGTTCCGCAAATTCCTGCTCAGACAATGATGAATGCGCAAGTGCTCCTTGTGTGAATGGCATATGTGTGGATGGAATCGATCAATACACATGTAGATGTAACCCAGGATGGACAGGCACTAACTGTGATATCAGTAAGTACCTAATTCGACTGAAGACAGTGTTCGTCCATCGATCATATTATTAGCTTAATCAGGGGACTTCGGTTGTATATATAAATGCGCATATATAAATGCGCACGTGACCAGATGGCCAGTGCCATGTTCGTGTTACCTCACTGTCAATCACTGAAATTGCGACCACAGTTCCAGGTGGTGGCCGCATTGCATTCTCTAAATTCAGTAAATTTTCATCGTCAACCGTGTAATTGAATGGGATTATTTTGACATTTTAAAACGCTTGAAATATCACAAACAAATAGGCCTATGTTGATAAATAATATAAATACAAGCTAAAACCGTTGGGGTTCGATAATGAACCCCACAAAATTAACCGACTACCCAGCAAACACAAAACGTTCTCGACATCATTCGCAAAAGGTTATAAAAGGTTGTCAGAAAACGTTTAAATGTCGGGTTATATAAAGGGTATATTAAGAGTATAAAACGTTTTCATTACCTTAAAAAACATTTTGATAATCTACTGCTCAGAAAAAAAAAATGTTTTACAGAAAACGTTAACATGTCGTGTTATATAAAGGGTATAAAACGTTTTAATAACATTCCAAAAACATTCTTGAAAACTTGATACAAAACATTCTAAACAGAATGTTATTTTGGGGTTGAAAAAATATTTTGCGAAAAATGTTTGCCCAAAATATTTTCAAGAACGTTTTAAAACGTTTTCATGACCTTTATATAACCTGATATTTAAATGTTATTAAAAGGTTTTGAAAAAATCATTTTAAGAACATTTCTGTGTTTACTGGGTTCAAATATTTTAACTTAATGTTATTTAAGTTTTGACACAATATTTGGCAAAAATGTTTGCAAAAATAGTTTACAATAACATTTTTTGAAAACATGATAAAATATTGTTGTAGTGTGTTTTCATACAAAACGTTTTAAAACGTTATCATGACCTCTATATAACCCGACATTTTAATGTTATTAAAACGTTTTTACCTAAACCAAAAGCCAAAATATAACTTTTTAAAACGTTTTTGTGTTTGCTGGGTATATTGGAAAATGCCATACGGCCGGGCGGTTTCACAAGTTGCCGCTGCGTGACCGGGGAGTCTGGACAGCATGCTATTCATGTGTTAGGAGTCCATGGAGGAAACAGTTTTTATACTGATTTTACTGATTCTCCCATAGTAGGAAATACGAGTGTCATTTTGGAAACGCACTCACAAACCGGCTCGATCATGTCATCCGCCGCCTGCACAGTTCTGACCTTAAAGCCAATCATGTCCCCTTTTATACTTTCATGCCGTTGCGACAAGAGGCATGACTTATCAGCCATTCACAAGTCTTGATTGTGTCTGTTTGTCTACAATGCGCGTGTTAAGGAATCGGATAGCAACGTTTCCACAGTATTTTTCTGTGGGATATGAGAGCACAACAGACATATACGAGAATTGTTTGAAATTGGCGAAAAATTCACATCTAATGACCCTTAAATTAATATATTGAAAAGTTAACGAAATATACCTCGGAATTTGATCAAACTTACAACCCTCGGATAAGGTGCTAGGTTATAGTGCAAGGGGTGGAATTTTAATTATTTGAGCGCTTATTTGTGCGTTTTAGTCCGCCGGTAAAATCTGTAAATAAGGCAAGGTTTAACCTTTTAAAGTTCTATTGTCTAGATGATTTATTTGTTCATGAATTGCCTTTGTTGCTAAGTTGCATTCAAAGCTTGTCTAATGAAATGAAGTGTTATTTGAAATGGAATCAAATACTTGCAAAATAATATTAATAAGAAAATAAAACAATTTGTCTTAGAAACCATTCTAAAAGCCCTGGCATAAATAAGTTGATTGTTATGATTTTGTTTATCATTCCATTGTGTATCATGTCACTTTTTTCTGCAAACTTCAGCCTCCGTAGGTAGTTGTCAGATCCAGAAAAGCGTAAGTGTATCAGCCGCTCATGCTTCAAGGAGTGGAACCGAAGAAGACACTTACAGCTGCGTGACCGGGGAGTCTGGACAGCATGCTATTCATGTGTTAGGAGTCCATGGAGGAAACAGTTTTTATACTGATTTTACTGATTCTCCCATAGTAGGAAATACGAGTGTCATTTTGGAAACGCACTCACAAACCGGCTCGATCATGTCATCCGCCGCCTGCACAGTTCTGACCTTAAAGCCAATCATGTCCCCTTTTATACTTTCATGCCGTTGCGACAAGAGGCATGACTTATCAGCCATTCACAAGTCTTGATTGTGTCTGTTTGTCTACAATGCGCGTGTGTCACGCCGCTCTGCGGCAAGCAGCATGATAGTATGAAACCAGCACTACGTCATAGATATGGCCAATTGGCACGCCCATTTAGCACGGAAATTATAAAATATAAGTTTGTAAATCAGCTATATCTAGCTTTTCCGTAGTTAATCTTTTTTTTCCGTGATGGAAAACGTTAATAAAGAGTTTTTCGGGTCAAGTTATTTTACCCTTTGCAATCAATGCCACTATTTTGCAAAAGCAATTTTCCTTGCGACCTGTCATTTTCCCCTATACTTTTGCACGGGGAGTTTATGTACATCCGGGTACCTTATATCGTTTAATACGGTATGGCGACTTGTAGATGTCACGTGCGCATTTATATATGCGCATTTATATATACAACCGAAGTCCACTGTTAATGCCAAACATAATACCTGATTTTTTTCTTTCATTCCTGTTCAGGTAATGATGAATGCGCAAGCACTCCATGTGTGAATGGTCTATGTAGGGATGAAACCAATCAATACACATGTGTGTGTGACCCTGGATGGACAGGCAATAACTGTGATATTAGTAAGTACCTGATGACACGTATAGTGTATAGATCATTGGCGAATACCACTAGCGTCGTTAACCTTGAGAAATCAGCCACCCGTCTTAGGATGCACACTCTTGATGTAGTTCACTTTGAAGTCAACGGAGATGTCAATATAATTTTTGTGTTAGTAACCAACTCCGGAAGTTTCCCTCGTTTCGGACCAGGTTTGGGTAATTCAACTATAATATAGTCTTGCGTGGCCTCAACCGTTTCCGTTTGGAGTCTTTGCTCAGCCAGATTACTTAGCTTCCTCTTAGGGCTGTATTTTGCTGCATGGTCGACTATCTCTTTCCTCTTCTCTTCCGAGTGATGATAAAACGTCACTAAAATGTGAACTTCTTTTTCTTGGAATTATACAAAAAGAAATATGTTAACAATACTTATTTACGTATCTGTATCAGCACAAACAGGAACAGCATGTCGTCAAGGTTCGTGTTGGCATGTGAGGGGAGGTTATCGGGTCTCCGCTACGTGTGAAAATGGTTATTGTGTTTGTGATTCACCAGATTATAGTAGAGAATCATGCCTTCGTAAGTATGACAGCCAACTTGTGACGGTTCTTCTTTTATGTTAAGGAATCGGATAGCAACGTTTCCACAGTATTTTTCTGTGGGATATGAGAGCACAGCAGACATATACGAGGATTGTTTGAAATTGGCGAAAAATTCACATCTAATGACCCTTAAATTAATATATTGAAAAGTTAACGAAATATACCTCGGAATTTGATCAAACTTACAACCCTCGGATAAGGTGCTAGGTTATTTTGTTTTGCTATATTAGTGCAAGGGGTGGAATTTTAATTATTTGAGCGCTTATTTGTGCGTTTTAGTCCGCCGGTAAAATCTGTAAATAAGGCAAAGTTTAACCTTTTAAAGTTCTATTGTCTAGATGATTTATTTGTTCATGAATGGCCTTTGTTGCTAAGTTGCATTCAAAGCTTGTCTAATGAAATACTACGGACGAGTGTTATTTGAAATGGAATCAAATACTTGCAAAATAATATTAATAAGAAAATAAAACAATTTGTCTTAGAAACCATTCTAAAAGCCCTGGCATAAATAAGTTGATTGTTATGATTTTGTTTATCATTCCATTGTGTATCATGTCACTTTTTTCTGCAAACTTCAGCCTCCGTAGGTAGTTGTCAGATCCAGAAAAGCGTAAGTGTATCAGCCGCTCATGCTTCAAGGAGTGGAACCGAAGAAGACACTTACAGCTGCGTGACCGGGGAGTCTGGACAGCATGATATTCATGTGTTAGGAGTCCATGGAGGAAACAGTTTTTATACTGATTTTACTGATTCTCCCATAGTAGGAAATACGAGTGTCATTTTGGAAACGCACTCACAAACCAACCGACCTGTAGTGCTCGTTTTAGCGTCACATTCAACAGTGAGATGGGTATTATACGTAACAGATATGGTGGATATAGACGAGATTGTACTGGTAAGAGTTGAATTAGCTGTTATTCATCATATTATTTCCCCTATGAAGTAGACTAATAGTGTCAGTTTTATAATATTTCCAATATCATATGCTACAATATGATTAGAAAATTAGAAATATCGGCTGAAATCCCTGTTCAAAGTTACCCCAATCATGCTTCAACTCACCCGAAGGAAAATAAATATACGGCTTCGTGTTGTTTGTGAATCCATGAATGGCTTTACCGCTAGGCCACGGAGCCAGTTAGATGGAGATTATATAAAGCATACATTTCATAATGTGTTTAGCCTTTAATTACATAAAAATAACAAGTTTTGTTAAGTTTTACATATCAATAGACGAACATTTGGAGAAGGTCCCAAACAAATAATAAGGCCATTGATACGATGGTGAACTTGCAAAAGTCGGGAAATATCTGCTTCGCAATGTTTTCTTTTAATTTTTGGAATTTGACCTTTACATTTACGATTTCATGACATTATCATTCGAAATCAACAAATAGATTTAAACAATCTATGGCCTTAAATTTACTCTGGATTCTTTTAAACATGTTTGAGAAATATTTCAAAAATGGTTCGCTGGTTAATAGTTAATTGATATAATTGAGTTAAATTGATATAAAACGTTTGTTTTGTGATCGATGTATTGCCAAAATAAATTTTTCTCATTGATTGAAATTGTGCCTGTCAATCATAACACTACAATGTTTAATCCACGGGCTCTTTGATTAATTATTTTTTTATAATGATAGAGTGATGATACGCTGCTACTAACCAGTGACTAGTAGTAAGCTTACATAATTTTCTCGCATGGCCAGTTTTCGTCGAAGTAAAATTACTTGACGACCCACAATGCAAATTATGGGCGTGCGAAAATCAAGGAAAATCGGGAAATAAAGCTGCCGATCGGGTCAAGGACCTCTGTCTTCTGTTTCGATGTAAAATGTTTGTTACGTTTGCAATTTATAAAAAATTAATTAATTCTCAGGGAAAATTGTTTTTGGCGTCTTAAGCAGTTGGGTGAATGGTTTCAAGACTAAAGAATTTGCAATATACATTTTATATGACACATTGATGGTTAACAAGAGAAAAACTTGCTTTTAGTCCACACCCACACACACACACACATTTAAAGCAGGATTGGCGCCAATGTCCATACCCCCCCTCCTCACACACACACCCCCACACACACCCACACACACACACACACACACACAAATTAATTAAACCTAAAAGTACAATTAACAATATGTTCATGTTGTATCCATTTCGATAATGTACCACGCAGATAGCACATAACATTGATGAAACTAGCGTTGATTGGTCAGGTACACCACGTGACAACGTTACCGTTACAAAGTTAGATCGATCAATACCACACGGTTACGGCAGTGACGGTGGTGGAGGAAATACAGTTGGATTACTGAAATATATACGAGACAACTACGGCCCCGTGAAAACATTTACAGGAACACACACAGCGGATTTTTGGACACTTGATATAAGTTATGGGAATACAACTGACAACCCAATTACTCCAGGTAAGAAGTAATAATGTGGCTAGAAAAAGTATTATTAATCAAGCAGCAACAAATTAAATTTATCCCTTTCACCTTGGTCGTCATCAGAGGTAAAAGAATGCATATACTGCAAAAAATATACTGGATGAAAACAAATAATATGGACGTTATTTCGTGTATATATTCATCTATTCATAGGTACCGACGAATGTCATAGTGATCCATGTGTAAACGGATATTGCATTGATGAGGATGCGATGTATACATGTGTTTGCTTCCTGGGATACACTGGAGTTAACTGTGAAACCGGTACGTATACCCCATCATCATCACTCACATCATCCCAGACATCGCGTGCGAATGCACGAGTGGATGTGGAAGCATTGAAATCTAGGGGGAGACAAACATATTTTATGCTGGATTTACTGGGACATTTGTGCGAAAACTTTCAAAATTGAAGACTATGAGCCAAACATGAAGGTGAATATTTTGGTATTTTTGCCTATGCTTACGGAATGGAATTTTACCCTATTTAAGACCACAACGATTTGTTTGGACTAAAGAGGAAGATGCTCATGGTAATTATTTCTTTCATTTTTTTCATCTGTTAGGAGTTTTAGGGGACTTTGCAAGTGGTAAAATTTAGGAAGGACGTACCCCCCCCCCCCTAGTCAGTCGCCTAAGGTATGGACTCCCTCATTAGCAGGGGGTTGGAGAAGGAACCCTTTCCTCCGCCACAGATTAAAACACAAACAAACAAACAAACAAACAAGAACGAGTTGGTTAATTAACTTGCTTCAATGGAGCACTCAATAGTGTGAATTGGACAAAACTATAAGAATTCAAAACTTGTCATTTCTATGAAACTTCTCATCTAAATGAATAAGAAATACTAATTGTCGACAACCTGTCACATTGTTTTAAATGAGAAATTTAACACGATAATACAATGTGACAGGTTGCTAACGCGTTAATTAGTATTTTTCATTCATTTGGACGAGAAAGTTTTAAACAAATAAGAAAATCGCTTATTTCAGAGACTTCGTGGGGGTGGGATCATTTTGTTTTGTTTTGAACCACATACAAAGACAACAATAATGGAATGGGATTACCACTATTAAGATAATACAAAATAAAGCAAACAGATATGAATGTTTTCAAAAGTCACTCTCCAGCAATGAATGTATTACAAGTCCGGGATTTGAGTTGTTCTTTTATATCATACATACTGGATTTTATTAAATGTGTTACAGGTCTCAAGTTCTGGACTTGGGTTGTTTTTTCATACATGCTGGATATCACATGCTCAAAAGACGCATGTAGAGGGTGAACTTGCGTTGTTCTTTTACACATATGATATGCCTATATATAAGCAATAATTTCCCATGCTTAACTTAATTTGCCAAAGTACGGACTTGGGCGGGTTTTATTTTTAATATGTTAAAACAAGTATTGCAGAAGGAAGTTGCGACATAAGCAGTAGAAACGTTCACATCGTTTAAAACGAGTAATTACATTTTTTGAGCGATCGTTAAAACAATATATAATTGAACACTGCTATAGACACAGGAGTAAGAATGTATTAACCTATTAAAAACGCTATGATATTTGAATTGTTTTAGATATTGATGACTGCGCAAGTGTTCCATGTGTGAATGGTATATGTGTGGATGAACTTAATCAATACACATGTACGTGTGACTCAGGATGGATAGGTCCTAACTGTGACTGGGGTATGTAGCTGATGAAACTGAGGACTGTGCGATTTATTTAGTTTTAGTTTCACATTTTTAGTATTTTGTAATTCATATAAGCGCAGACTAGATTTAGTTTCGTATCGTATTTTGCATTTTGTACCATGAAAATATTTGTCCATGAATTCATTCATCAAAGTATACAACCTACTTTCCACAGTCTTATCACGGTGCAGTTTCTTTGCTCTAGTAGTATTTTTCTTTATTGTCTTTCTTACAATTCTTTACCTATCAGCATCAGTACCAACAGGAATAGAATGTCATTTTAGGCCTGGTCGTGGTTATACATGTGACCATTTGGGAGGGTATCACTTCTTCGCTACGTGTGAAAATGGTTATTGTGTATGTGATTCACCAGATTATAGTAGAGAATCATGCCTTCGTAAGTATGACAGCCCACGCGTGACAGTTGCTACTTTTATGTAAAATTAATTGAGTGAAACGTTGAAGAAATCTTACAAACCAGAAGACAGACTCAATGTGATTTTCTTTTATCACGGCCAATTTTTATATTGTCCTTTAAAATATTTTATTCAACTGTAAACGCATCACGCATCAATCATTGTTTTACCCAACCCGTCGATAAGTTGGTAGGTCAATTTGTTTTTGCACATTAAGAGCAAATGATGGTCTTCCAAATAGCCATGGTAATTAGTTTTGAGCACTTATTTGAGCATTTTAGTGCACAGATGAAATCTTTTGGGTTAGTTAGACGAGGGTTAGGCTTATAAATATTCTTTAATAATAAAGATAAATAAATGTATAATCTTTATATCAAATGCGATTTTTTTTTTGCAACACATCTAGTTATTTAGTTGTATTCACAACTTTTCTGATGAAATTCTATCGGACTTAGATCCATGTGACATGGCAACAAATTAAAAAAACAATTTGTCTTCGAAACCATTCGAAAAGCTCTGGCATAATTAGGTAAATTACTATTGTGAATAATGTAACCTTGTTCTCGCAAACTTCAGCCTCCGTAGGTAGTTGTCAGATCAAGCAAGGGAAAGTGTAGCGGCTGCCAATGCTTCATACCTTGGAACCGAAGAAGAAGATACGTACAGTTGCGTGTCAGGGGAGTCTGGACCACAGAGTATCCATGTGTTATCAGTATATCAAGGAAACGGGAACGTACGTCCTCGCAGTACAGGTAATATGAGTGTCATTGTGGAAACACACTCACAAACCAACAAACCTGTGGTGCTCGTTTTATCATCATATCAACCAGTTAGATGGATACTAGACGTACCAGATATGGTGGTTATAGACGAAATTTTACTGGTAAGAGTTAAATTGTTATTCGTCATATTATTTCCCTATGAAGTAGACTAATAGTGTCTGTTATATAATATTTCTAATGCCATGGGCTACAATATGATGGTGCCTTCGATACACACATATGTACACGTAACACATTGTTTCCATGTGGGTCGTATGGGCACGGTAAATGCCGTGCTGGAATGGATACTCTGTATTACAGCATACGTATGGGCACGGTGTACCCCGTTGTCAAAAACACCATGTACTATTGTACAGTGATAGCTCCTTCTGTTGGTTCAGCTATAAAACAATAATATTTGACACCATAGAATATAGAAACCATTATTTTTATTACGTAAAAATCGACGTGAGGTGTGGGGGTGGTTGTGGTTGGTGGCTACGGGGCGCTAAAAACGAACCACTAACCGCAAAATGTAGATATCCGACTAATTTGCCCCGCAGGGCTACAAAGAAGCACTAACCGCGAAATATTGATATCCAAGAAGCTTAAGGGGGTACTACACCCCTGGCCAATTTGGTGTTTATTTTTGCCTTTTTCTCAAAAATTATAGCGCATTTGATACAAGTAATACATGTATATTATAGGGGCAAGGACTACAACTACTGCACTGAAAATTCAGCAACTCAAGGCAAGTAGTTATTGATTTATTAATCAAATACTGGTTTTACCTCATTTTGGACTGTAACTCCACAACTGTTGTCTGTGCTGAAATAAAATTTCCAGTGCATTAGTTGTAGTCCTTGCCCTATAATATACATATCTTACTTGTCACCAATGCGCTATAATTTTGAGAAAAATGCAAAAAATATGCACAAAATTGGGCAGGGTGTAGTAATTTTTAAACTACTAAATTTAAACTATCCCCAAAAGAGGGTAGGGCATGACGAATGAGGAAAATTATGGGGTAAAAAGTGAAAGAAAAAAGTATGGTTAGGGTTTAGGGTTAGTGTTTAGGGTAAGGGGTAGGGTTTAAGGTTAGGGATATGGTTAGGGTTTAGGGTTAGGGTTATTAATTAATTATGTTACAAATTTAAAATACGTACTTTGTTTTTTGACAACGGGGTACACCGTGCCCATACGTATGCTGTAATACAGCATATCCATCCCAGCACGGCATTTACCGTGCCCATACGACCCATTTGGACACAATGTGTTACGTGTGTGTATATTAGAAGTTGGCTGATGGTTGGTAAATTTATGAAAAGCAGGTAATACGAGTGTAATTTTGGAAACGCACTCACAAACCACAGACCTGTAGTGCTCGTTTTATCGTCACATTCAACCGTTAGATGGGTACTTTACGTACCATATATGGTGGTTATAGACAAGATTTAAAGAGTTAAATTGGCAAGAGTTAAATTGGCTGTTATTCGTCATATCATTTCCACTATAAAGTAGACTAATATAGTCTGTTTCATAACATTTCCAACGTTGCGAATTTATATAGACTGCAAAAAGTGCTTTTGCAAGATTAATGGAGGAAATCAAAGCCACGTCTAAACGCTAAGTACGCTATACCGGTGGTGTTTCGATGCTGGCGACCGGGAGCTCAACCACATGTCAACTCAGACTCAAGTTCCATCTTTCTGGTTATACGGCTATAGACTTTACAAAGTCGCCCTCTCAGCCAATCAGAAATGGCATTATATGATGTCGTTGGCAGACCATTTGTGTTGAGAAAGCGGAAACAAACTTGCTGCTGAGGACACAACAAAGTGTTTTGCTTTGTCATGCTGGTATGTGAGCTATTTACTGGAGCTTGATCTATTTTGTTTTTGTTGGCTGGCCTGTGCTTGATACACTTTATGAGATATGTATCCGATATATTTGAAGAAATCCTTTTTAAATGGAGAGGCAAAAAATCCTTTTGATGTCATAACAGTATCTGCAGCTGGAGAAGGAGGGCTCCCAGGACCAAAGAGCTCACCACAGCACCACCCGTCCCGAGTCGGAAGTAGTTACAGTAGACTGAGAGAACTGACAACAGGTTGAAATATAACATTGGCTTATTAATATCAACACTTTCTAGACTGTGCACGTCCTTAATTAAAACAACGATGATGCAGATTAAACCAGGTTGTGAGAGACTACACCAGACAATGGTTTTCAATCTCCTGGGTTCTTTTTTTACTCACATTCGGTATATTTTTGGCGTGTGTTTTCCGCACATTCCGTCCCAATACAAATTTAAGCAGTGAAATAATCTTCTTGTGTTGGTTGCCCTAAAATGCAGATTCATGGTTGTTTGTCATAGGTCTTGTTGTATTTTACGCAGCCCATAAATATTATGCCATGAGTTATTTCTATGCTATGTTTGTTCCCGTTAATCAATCAGACGTTTTGCTCTGTTACCATAGCAATCAGAGAGTAAAATACAATATGGTATATAAGAAATATCGGTTGATAACTGGCACAACCCCTGGTCAAAATTATCTCAAACATGCCTCCACCCCCTCAAAAACATGATATCCATATTAAGTATATGGTCAATTCCAGCCAAACCGGGACAAAATTCTCTCTGGGGGCCATTTTGAAAATGTTTTCCTTTTCAATTCTAGACTTATCAAATGAGACGATCATATCTAGTGAATCATCAGGTGGAAGTGCCATCGGATTGAAAAATAACTTTCTTGCTAGACCAAATAAAGTGTTAAATGCGCATATGCATGTTACCCACGAATTCAAGCCTTTTTCACCTGTTGTACGCCATAAAATTTCACTTTCTTTAATATTTTTCAATATTTTATGTGTGATTCATGTACACTAGAAATCGGTGAAGACTTTGAACGTAAAATAGAATTTTATTACATATATCTACAAAGAAATATTTTGGTTATTACAAATTTTAAGAAAGAACCAGGTGTACAGTTAAGATTGTGTCAATTCTTCGAACTCTTTCCAAAGTGGCTGTCATTTAACATTACTGTATTATTTCGAAAGATTAGAATAAATGCTTCATATAAATATATTGTTAGATTTTGTATCTCGTCGCAGGATGAGGATCTCGGATGGATTCGTGGGTAACAGCGTCTGGAAAATAGCAATTCCTATTATTTTTTTAATAAAAATAAAAAATACTTTTCCGTATGTCAATAATTCAATAATGCAACCTGGCACTAAAATGAATTTTAATCAAAATACAAACTACATGGATTATTTACAATGGATCATTATGGCATTTTGGGTATAAAAATTTTGAGAATAATGAAGTTGCCAAATTCAAATAGACAGAGCAAACAGTTTTATATTATTATTTTAGTAAAATAATTCCATATTTTCATGCAGCAATATTCTATTAACTCGTGTTTGACAGTTCCTATGAACTAAAACACTATCAATACATTGTTAACTATACTTTAAGTAGGGATTCGTGTGTAACCAAAATATTCGTGGGTAACACATATTTGAAGGTATGTATTGGTAAGCGGCAAAATAGAAAATATTACAGAAGGTTGGAAACCATCATGCGGTTATGCCTCCATTGTGTTTCAATGATTCCCGTTTCTCTAACCAATTGCATTTACCCCAAAAATGGTAATTTAGGATAATCAATCAAAACTTCATGATACAGCTTCAGTATACCTTCAAGAGGACGCTATTAAACAGGACTGTTTTGGAACCTACCTGTTTTCAAAATTTTAAGATGCATAAGGGCTGGGGTATGAACGTTTGGACAGTATTTATTTTGGGACATTAGAGCACATCAGACATATCGAATTGCATTCTGAATATGAAGAATGTCATTCTGATATCAAATAATTTTGATTTTTGAAATTCGCAATTTAATACACATTTTATGGCAAATCATTAAAATTGATATTTTTGATATTTAACAGTACTTGAAGTAAACTTTATAAATCTGATGATTTATACTTAAAGTGTATGTAGGTGGGATGAAAAATGGACGATCAATTGAAAATGTTGACCTTTCGTATTGAAGATATGGATTTTTTCCCAAAACACCAAAAAAAATTAGGTCTTTTTGGGAAAAAATCCATATCTTCAATATGAAAGGTCAAAATTTTCAATTGACCGTCGGCTTTTTCCTCCTGCTACATACACTTTAAGAATATATCATTAGATTTATATAATTTACTTCGAGGACTGTTATATATCAAAAATTTGAAAAATATCAAACTTTTATAATTTGTCATAAAATTTGTATTATATTGTGATTTAAAAAAATGAAAATTATTTGATATCAGAAAGACATGCTTCGTATTCAGAATGCAATTCGATAGGTCTGAGGTGCTCTCATGTCCCACAAAAATACTGTCGAAACGCAATAAACGCTCATTTTGGATCCCATAAGAAACATATAATTTACGAGTATTTCCAATACGTTCAAAGTTACATGTATGTAATAATGATTTCGATAATGAATGTTTCGTTAATGTTCCATGCAGATGTCATACCACGTTTATGAATGCAGCGTTGATTGGTCAGATACCGCACGTGACAACGTTACCATAACAAGGTCTAGTTCAATATCATGTGGTTACGGCAGTGACAGAGGTAGTTGTAATACAGTTGAATTGCTGAAATATGTACGAGACAACTACGGTCCCGTGAATTCACTTACAGGGGTATACAAGGCAGACTCTTGGACACTGGATATTAGTTATGGGAACACAACTGGCAACCAAATTATTCCAGGTAAGAAATAATGATGAGGCTTAAAAAGTAGTACTAGTCAAACAGCAACAAGTAGCGAAATGGCAATCAGTCCACCTCTGTAATTATCTCAAAGTATTTGTCTTCTCATGAGAAATCAGAAATCGTGTCCCTTTTTTCGTTTCTTGCACCAAATAAATACATTGAGACACCATCAGAGCATTTCAATCCCTAATTTAAGACCTCGTTTGTTGAAATCGTTCAAGATATAAAGGCACGACAATCCAAAATCCCAAGGAATATTCAAATTCAATAGTTGCAGTTTTCTCCATTGCATGCCCTGTAGATGTGTACACAAAGCGTGCTCGAACAACAGAACTAGCACCGTGCGTCCATTGATTAGCAAGTTATACTAGCGTCGTGCTTTCATTGATCAGAACACAATTTCTTTAATTCTCATCCAATTTCAACAAATAAGGTCTTAAATCAGAGCTAAAGAGTACGGTTATTGGCCTTTACCTTAATTTACCTTAATGGTACCTTAATTCTTTGGCTTACTGTATTTGAAAAAATCCCAATAAAGGTAAGAATGGCCGACAAAATGTTCTTCTAATAGGTTTTTAGATATCTTAGATTTAATTCAAGAAAAGTACAGTTTAGTTCCAACTGATTTTAAACTACTGTAAATCAAAATACAGCCAAACAAGTTCTTAGTCTATTTGACTGTTAGGTATGGCAATTTCAGAATGATATAGAGATGAATCCTTAATCGCTTATAATGAATATTAGTTTTAAGATATTTCAAATCTCTTCCACCTCCATCATTATCAAAGGCAAAGGAACTGCATCCGGGGGTCTTCGATTTTTTTACGCGGATGTGCCACGCAGACTTTCGAATGCTGACTTTTCTATACCTACTTTTTGCGGTTTTTGCAAGCCATCATTATACAAATTTACCACAAAAAGAGCACCCGAATAGCACCCAAATATGCCATAATTTGGCGCCTTTATGGGCACTTTTGCCCAAAAGTGCCAAATTAGGGGCATTGGTCTCCACTGAAACCCCACCCATCGATACACCTACCTCGCTGAAAAGGTACCCCAAAACCGTGACACATCCGGGTATACCTTCAATTAGGGTCAGTAGGGAGAATCCACCCCGGGAATGCCTAGACAGCAAAACATATAAAGCAAGTCTGAATGAAAAAAAAAATATATGAATGTTATTCTGTGTATAATCATATACAGACTTGACATTTAGTATGGAATATTGATTTACAAAGTGCCAGCCAAGAGTAATCTGAAAGGGTTATGCATAAACCGCACGGTTTAAATATTTATTGGGTGTGTCGGGAGATGATATCAAGTCATTTTGACAGAAAATGTGCTTTCCATTGGTTCACATTATGTAGTGAATTAGCCTATAACATTTAAGGAGACTGAATTTAAGTCTTGTGTGGGGTAAAATGTTTGAATTTCTGAACATTGTTCTGATATTATCAAATGTATTGAAGTTTAAAGGTGATATGTACTGAGCCTAAATACCAAAAAGTGTTGATCAGAACTAAAATGCACTTGTAACGTATCAATTTTGAATGTGGGCGGAGCTTTTGAATAAATGGCTCTTAGAAGTGGTACATACTTAGAGAATTTATATGGCCCTCTGGGGCCAAGTGTTATAAAATTACTGTACACAAATTAACAGCGTGAGTTCATTGAACAGCCAGTAATCCGCACAGTTGTTTTTGTACCGTAAGTTTATAACATACCGTTATACATTTTACTCCAGTGGAGGGCATTCAAACTTTCTAAGTACGTACCACTTTTAAGGGTCATATTTTAAGGTCCTCCCATTTGAAATAAAAATGGTACTTTGCAAGTCATTTCAGCTCTGACTAATGCCAATTACTGACGAAATTTAGTTAATATCATTTCAAACCCCAATAAATTTGATAATAACAGAACTATGTTGCATAAAGTCGGAAATTGTGTCCCCTACAATTTAGCACAATTTTAGGCAAATTACACTAATTTTGCACTATGTACTGCAACTTGCAGCATTCTGGTAAACTTTAGTACATTTCTCGTTAAGTTCAGTGTGACATGGGACCTATTTAGTGTATGTCTTCCTTCGAAACTGTTCAAATGTCCTCTCACAAGTATGTTACTTAGATTGTTAACTATGCCAACTATACTATGTATTTTTATACAGCCTCCGTAGGCAAATGTCAAATCCCCTCTTTAACCACTCCATCCTCATCGAGAATTATGATGTCATCGGATATGATTTGTTGGACTCATGGTCCCCGGCAAAGAGAGTTTTGAGTGGGTGAACTTTAGACTCCTGGTTTTTATTGCTTGTTGCAGCGAGCTTTAATTCCTGTTTTTAACTAATACTGGGTGCAGCTATTTTCATAACATACGACTTAGTAAAGTAATAAGTTTCCCACGCCTCCCAAATGCCAGGGCCACTCAACTTAATTTTTTGCCAGGAGCGCCGAACTTTGGTAACTAAGAACTCATTTTTGGGCAAAATAGGGCTTGATGAACTGACATTTCAACAATTTTATGGGGTTATGTGAACTACAATTTCAGCCAAATTATAGGCTTCGGAGATAAAAATTCAAAATTCAAGTTATCAAGAACCCTGACTTGAACCCTGGCTCGATGAACTGGAGCATTATGCAAATATTGGTCTTAAGGTACTGTCGGAGAGCCTGAAAAAAGAACTCTCGACCGCTACACAGTACTTGTACAACCTTAACATGTGAGTGACCCCCGGACTCCAAATGTCTATAGTTATAGATAAACAACGTGGAAAAATCAAGGCAGTAACTATATTTAATTTTGGTAGTTCTCTAAATAAATATTGTGATTCTCCCGTAGATGTGAATCCTGGCATTAGCAGTGATACTTGGACACTTCGCTCATTTCGATATGATAATAACTGGAATGATTGTGATGGACAGCAATACGTTAAGAGCACAGGTTACGATGTTGGTGCATACGTGGGTGTGGTGCTGTGTTCGTCTACGCGATATAAGATATTCCTCAATGATGATCTGCATTCTAATTTCAGGTAATGCTAAAAAAGATTTTTATTTTTGAAAGATTTTTTTAAAATTAATTTTGAGTACACAGCATAAAATTGTGTTTGATTGACAAAATGTCAATACCTAAACAATGCGAGTATCCAGTCAAGTAAATTTATTCAAACTATGTCTCAAAATTTCATGATTTACGGCAAAAAAGAAAAGGAAAAAAGAAAAGGGAAGTAATTTTTGTGTAATTTAAATTAATTTTCAGCTGACATGGACGCGCTTTAAAGAAAAACGAACGCGCGCGGCGGCTTTAAGACATAGCTTTTTTAGCCTAATATTTCAATTCCAGATTGTAAACAATAGCCTAGAACATCAAGAGTCCAGCAAACACAAAACGTTTTCGATATCATTCGCAAAAGGTTATATAAGGTTGTCAGAAAGCGTTTAAATGTCGGGTTATATAAAGGGTACATTAATGGTATATAACGTTTTCCTAACATTAAAAACATTTGTTGATAATCTACTGTCCAGCAAACACAAATGTTTAACAGAAACCGTTTAAATGTCGGGTTATATAAAGGGTATAAAAACGTTTTAATAACATTCCAAAAAAAAACCTTGATACAAAACATTGTTATTTTGGGGTCGAAAAAATATTTTGCAGACATATTTTCCCAAAATATTTGCAATAACGTTTTAAAAACGTTTTCATTACCTTTATATAACCCGACATTTAAATGTTATTAAAACGTTTTGAAAAACATATTTTAAGAACATTTCTGTGTTTGCTGGGTGCAAACAATTTAACATAATGTTATTGGAGTGTTGACAAAATATTTGGCAAAACTGTTTGCAAAAATAGTTTATACAATAACATTTCGAAAACATTTTTAAAATATTGTTGTAGTGTGTTTTCATACAAAACGTTTTTAAAACGTTTTCATGACTTTGATATAACCAGACATTTTAATGTTATTAAAACGTTTTTACCTAAACCAAAACCCAAAATATAACTTAGTTAAAACGTCATAAGTCATGAATGCCTAAAAATACTCTTGTTTTACTTGTTAGTAATAATAGAGCAATGATCAATTCACTTATAGAGAAACTTTTTTACGAACATTTTTAAATGTCAAAACATTTACTGATGAGAATATACCTGTTTCCATTACTATTTAAAAGTGAATTTTGGCATTTGATGACCATGTTTACACTAAAACATGACAAAAGAGTATTGTAACCATGTTTTCCATGTATTTGTACAGAAACATTGCGGATTCTAGTGGTCATGGACAAGATCATTGTGAATTGGTAGGCACCCAAGACAGTACGACCGTAACCATAGACAACGACTTCTGGTTATCGCCGTCAAGTGTTGGTAAGCTATTTTGGCATAAATGGCGGACGCAACATTACCTTTTGCAACGGCAAGATCTAAAGAGATTACCTTTAAGGAGGCAGAAATCTAGGAAAAACATGTACATTACCCTTAACTGTGCCCATGGTTTTTTGGTATCGGAATGGAAAGAAGAAACGAAAAAGGAGAGAAGATGAACAAAGAAATCACTTTGTACCCTCGAGATTCGAGCCTCATACCCCTAGCATGCCACGCAGAAGGTCACCAGCCTATAGCCACGGGGTAACGCTGACCCGGCCAGCGATTCCCTTATATGACTTGGAATGCATGCACGAGCAGTGGTTTTAATAGCGAGCTTTAGTGAGCTCTGGTTGGGTTAGAGTCAATGGGAAGTTCAGTCTCCAGAATCAGTGTAATGGAAGTATTTAGAGAGTTCATCAAATTTTACAGTTTCGCTTCTATTGTATACTGATTTTCTTCTTTTTTTAAAGACTGCTTTTCAAAGCAAATAACTACATAAAATTGACTGAAGTTAGCTGTAAAGATGAAAGTCATTCAGACAGGGACTAGGGCGGAAGTGGAGTGATTTGAACAGGGACCTGGACTGCCATAAATTTTACGGAACTTACAAATTATTAAAACATTGTGAAATATTTTTGTGAAAATGTTTTGTGTTTGTTAAAGTTGGGTATAAATTTGAATCAATGAATAAATATGAATCAATGAATCTATTAAATTGGCCATGAATATTGATGCAAAAGAAATCTTAGGAATTAAGGAGTGTTACAAGTACTATGCAACTGCATCTCGCGACGTAAGCGTACAAGCAGTATCCCGGTATTATTCACCAGTCCATCAACCGAGTGAACTAGAAAGAGTGCTACATTCCGAATGCTCTTAGGTTTGCCAATTTGCTCTTTGTAGTTTAATTTTATGCATCATGACATAACCAAAGCAGCTTTTCAAATCAAACCTTTTCAAATCCAATCCGAAAATCATCTAAAATTACTCGGGAATGAGATCACGTGGACTTGGCAACTTCGTGTTATTTCTCTAAGATAGCCAGCACCGAGTGCCATTAATTCCGGCAGCTTATTTAGCCAATGTCAACATGGGATAATCAACAATATGATAGTAATAAAAAGAAATGTCCAAATGTTCGTCGTTTTTCGTCAGAATAATGAAAAAATAGTGACATGTATCACCTCTTCCAAAAGTCAATCTCTTACACAAGACATACCGTCATTGCGCATTGAGTATGTGACTGATTCCATTCCACAATCAACTGTGCGCAAGTTAATCGCGGTTATGATGCCTGTTACACATTGTAACTTCGCATTGTAAATGATGCTAATTAACGGGGTACTTTTTTCTGCGCGCATTTGAGGAATTATTTCATGCTTCGAGTTTAATCAGAATGAATCGCTAAAGATCGGTTTGATCGGTGTATTCTACCTATTATAGAGATATCGAGTTCGCTCAGAAATGCTAGTAATTATGCCTATTATTGCATACTCATTGCAGGTTATTATCGGTCCACTTGGGGAGACGAGTTCCAAACTGGCAACATAGGTGGTGGAATAGGCGAAAACTGGACTGGCAAATATTATGTTAAGTGGTACGAATGCGGTGTATCAATACCTTGATTTCTTATCACCCAGGTCTGTGCTTATACAGAGTGTCCCAAAACAGGTTACATG